>NC_037679.1:9100720-9427552 GCF_003255815.1 Theropithecus gelada | reverse complement strand
TTTTTTTTTTTTTTTTTTTTTTTTTTTTTTTTTTTGAGGCGGAGTCTGGCTCTGTCGCCCAGGCTGGGGTGCAATGGCCGGATCTCAGCTCACTGCAAGCTCCGCCTCCCGGGTTCACGCCATTCTCCTGCCTCAGCCTCCAGAGTAGCTGGGACTACAGGCGCCCGCCACCTCGCCCGGCTAGTTTTTTGTATTTCTTAGTAGAGACGGGGTTTCACAGTGTTAGCCAGGATGGTCTCGATCTTCTGACCTCGTGATCCGCCCGTCTCGGCCTCCCAAAGTGCTGGGATTACAGCCTTGAGCCACCGCGCCCGGCCATCCTACCATTAAATTCAAAGTCCTCAGCATGACCTGCATGGCCCACCCCTGCTTCCCGCCTCATCGCCTGCCCTTTCGCCTCTCAGCGAGCTTCTACCACACTGGAGTTCTTTGTGTACCCTATACACATGAGACACTTTCTTGCCTTGAGGCCTTTGCGCATGGTGTTTTTCTGTTCCTGGAATGCTTTCCTCCCTTGTTTTTGTCTGGCTAACGTCATCTGGTCAAACTTCACGTCTCAGCCTACAGCCTACACGTTTCAGCGAGGCGCTCCTTTTAAAAATTATTTTATTTTATTTTATTTTATTTTGAGATAGAGTCTCACTCTGTTGCCCAGGCTGGAGTGCAGTGGCACCATCAGGGGTCATTGCATCCTCAAATTCCTGGGCTCAGGTGATCCTCCCACCTCAGCCCCCTAAGTAACTGGGACTACAGGCGCATGCCACCAAGCCCTGCTAATTTGTTTTTTGTTTTTTGTTTTTTTTTTTTGTAGAGATGGGGTCTCGGCACGTTGCCCAGGCTGTTCTCAAACTCCCGGGCTCAAACGATTGGCCTGCCTTGGCCTCCCAAAGGGCTGGGATCACAGGCTTGAGCCATCGTACTTGTCCATTTGTTTTTAACTGACAAATCATAATTTTACATATTTATGGGGTCCAATGAGATAGTTTTTTGTTTGTTTTTTGAGACAGAGTCTTGCTTTATCACCCAGGCTGGAGTACAGTGGTGCTATCTTAGTTCACTGCAACTTCCACTTCCCAGGTTCAAGCGATCCTTCCCCCTCAGTCTCCCGAGTAGCCGAAACTACAGGTGCACACCAACATGCCTGGTGGCTAGTTTTTGTGTTTTTAATAGAGACAGGGTTTCTCCATGTTGCCCAGGCCAGTCTTGAACTCCTGGCCTCAAGTGATCCACTCGCCTCAGCCTCCCAAAGTGCTGGGATTACAGGCATGAACTACCACATCTGGCCAATGTGATGTTTTAATACATGAATACATTGTGGAATGATCAAATCAGGCTCATTAACATAAGTGAGGCTTTCCTTGATTCCCTCTTCCTTTCTCAATTGTGTTTCTTTGTTATTTAATAACACCCTGTTCTTTTTTTTTTCCAAAGGACTTAGCACTGTGTGTGTGTGTATGTGTGTGTATGTATATTTGTGTGGTTCTGTTTTTAGTGTCTAAACTGTAAGCGTCTGAGAGCAGATATTATGTCTGTTTTGGTTATTTCTTTCATTACTTTTTCTCTAGTGCTTGGAACATAGTAGACAGCAATAAGTATTTCTTGAATGAAAATGTCAGCTTCTCTGAATTTCTCTCTGAAATGGGGAAAGGGAGAAGCAGAATAGTATGTATTACATTATCTCATTTTTGTTACTTTATTTTTATTTTTTTTTTTTTTGAAACGGAGTCTTGCTCTGTCGCCCAGGCTGGAGTGCAGTGGCCGGATCTAGGCTCACTGCAAGCTCCGCCTCCCGGGTTTACGCCATTCTCCTGCCTCAGCCTCCCGAGTAGCTGGGACTACAGACGCCCGCCACCTCGCCCGGCTAGTTTTTTGTATTTTTTACTAGAGACGGGGTTTCACCGGGTTAGCCAGGATGGTCTTGATCTGCTGACCTCGTGATCCGCCCGTCTCGGCCTCCCAAAGTGCTGGGATTACAGGCTTGAGCCACCGCGCCCGGCCTCATTTTTGTTACTTTAAAACTCAAATATGAGTTGCAAATATTTTCTCCCACTCCATGGGACATTTTTACTTTGTTCTTTTTTTTTTCTTCATGAGACAGAGCCTCACTCTGTCGCCCAGGCTGGAGGGCAGTGGTGCAATCTTGGCTCACTGCAACCTCCATCTCCCAGGTTCAAGCGATTCTCCTGCCTCAGCCTCCTCAGTAGCTGGAGTTACAGGTGCCCACCACCACGTCCAGCTAATTGTTGTATTTTTAGTAGAGATGGGGTTTCACCATGTTGGCCAGGCTGGTCTTGAACTCCTGACCTCAAGTGATCCACCCACCTCGGCCTCTCAAAGTGCTGGGATTACAGTCATGAGCCACTGCACTTGGCCTGTTGATAGTGTTCTTTGATGCGCAAAAGTTTTTTTGTTTTTGTTTGTTTGTTTTGTTTTGTTTTTTGAGACACAGTCTTGCCCTGTTGCCAAGGCTAGAGTATAGTGGCACAATCTCGGCTCACTGCAACCTCTGCCTCCCGGGTTCAAATGATTCAGCAGCCTCAGCCTTCCGAGTAGCTGGGATTACAGGTGCCCACCACCATACCCGGCTAATTTTTGTATTTTTAGTAACGACAAGGTTTCATCATGTTGGCCAGGCTGGTTTTGAACTCCTGACCTCACATGATCCGCCCACCTTGTCCTCCAAAGTGCTGAAATTACAGGCATGAGCCACTGTGCCAACCCTCAGAAAAGTTTTTAATTTTGTTGAAGTCTAGTTTATTTTTTCTTTTGTGCCTGTGCTTTTGGTGGTGTATTCCAATGAGACATTACCAAATCTTGTAATGATGAGATGATCAAAAGATAATAAAAAATTAAAATAAGATAAAAAAAATAAGAAAAACAAAAATAAGAAAGAAAAACGACAAAAAATAAATTTCAAAAAATCATTGCCAAATCCAGTGTCATGAGACTTTTTCCCTATGTTTCAACCAAGAGTTTTATAGTTTTAGCTTTTACAGTTAGGTCTTTGATCCATTTGACTTAATTTTTGTATATGGTAGTCCAATTTCATTTTTTTGCATGTGGCTATCCGGTTTTCCCGGCACCATTTGTTGAAAAGATTTTCCTTTCCCCACTGGATGGTCTTGGCACCCTTGTCAAAAAATTATTTGACCATACATGTAACGGTTTATTTCTGGGCTGTGTGTTCTGTTCCATTGGTCTATATATCTGTCTTTATGCTGGTACCATACTGTTTTAACTGTGGTAAAATACACAGTATATAACATAAAATTTACCATTTTAACCACTTTCTTTTTTTTTTTTTTTTTTTTTTTTTGAGACCGAGTCTCACTCTGTTGCCCAGGCTGGAGTGCGGTGGTGTGATCTCAGCTTACTGCAGCCTCCACCTCCTGGGTTCAAAGGATTCTCATGCCTCAGCCTCTCGAGTAGCTGGGACTACAGGCTTGAGCCACCATGCCCAACTAATCTTTATATTTTTAGTAGAGACAGGGTTTCACCATGTTGGCCAGGCTGGTCTTGAACTCCCAACTTCAGGAGATCCACCCGCCTTGGCCTCCCAAAGTGCTGGAATTATAGGCATGAGCCACTGCACCTGGCCAACCACTTTTAAGAATAAGGTTCAGTGGCATTAAGTACATTCCTATTATTGTACGATCACTACTACCTTCCCTTTTCATTATACATATACATTGTAATTTACCACTCCTCTGCTAATGGACATTCAGGTTGTTCTAAGTCTTTTGCTGTTATATTTAATGCTACGATAAATAATCTAATATGAAACATTTTTTTAGTGTATCTATAGGATAAATTCTGGGAGCAGAAAGAATTGGTAAATTATAACATTTGTGCTTTTATAATTTTGGCAAATATTAAAGAAGGCATAGACAAAGTGCCTTCTATAAAGGTTTTACCAATTTACCTTCCCACCAACAATGTAAGACAGAATCTGTTTCCCCATACCTTCACCAATGTCCCATATTAGCCTTTTTTGTTTGTTTATTTGTTTGTTTTAAACAGAGGTTCGGTGGCATAGTCACAGCTCACTGCAACCTCGAACTCCTGACCTCAAGCAGTCCTATCACCTCCACTTCCCAAAGCGCTGGGATTACAGGCATGAGCTACCCAACCCAACTGCATATTAGCTGTGTGCATTGTGTGTACGCACACGTGTGTGTGTGTGTGCGTGCGTGCATGCGTGTGTGTGTGTGGTTTTAAGGAGCAGAGAGTGTTTATTAGGCAAGAAAGAAGGAAAAAGAAGCTTCCCCATACAGAGACAGAAGGAGAAGGACTTCAAGCCGAGAAAGGGAACCCCCTACATATTAGCTTTTTAAGAAAATCTTTTCTGGCCGGATGCAGTGGCTCACGCCTGTAATCCCAGCACTTTGGGAGGCTGAGGCAGGCGGATCACCTGAGGTCAGGAGTTGGAGACCAGTCTGGCCAACATGGTGAAACCTTGTCTCTACTAAAAATATAAAAAAATTAGCTGGGTGTGATGGTGCATACCTGTAATCCCAGCTACTTGGGAGGCTGAGGCAGGAGAATCACTTGAACCTGGGAGGCAGAGGTTGCAGTGAGCTGAGATCGTGCCACTACACTCCAGCCTGGGCGACAGAGTGAGACTCCATCTCAAAAAAAAAAGAAAGAAAAAAGAAAATATTTTCCTATTTGATAGGTAAAATGTTCTTAGCATTGTTTGAATTTGCATTTTGAGGTTGAACATCTTTTCTGTTTAAGAGCCATGAGACGTTCTTTTTGTGAACTGTATGTTTTTGTTTTTGCTTTTTGAGATGGGAGTGTGGCTCTGTCACCCAGGCCGGAGTGCAGTGGTACAATCTTGGCTCACTGCAACCTCCACCTCCCGGGTTCAGGCGATTCTTGTGCCTCAATCTCTCTAGTAGCTGGAATTTCAGGTGCCTGCCATCACGCCCGGCTAATTTTTGTATGTTTAGTAGAGACAGGGTTTTGCCAGGTTGGTGGGGCTGGTTTCCAACTCCTGACCTCAGATGATCCGCCCACCTCCATCTCCCAAAGTGCTGGGATTACAGGCGTGAGACACCGCACCCAGCCGTGAACTGTATGTTTATATCTGCCTTTTTATTTATTCAGTTGTCATTTCCCTGTTGATTAGTAGTTATTTATATTCTAGGGAAATTAAATTTTTGTCTGTAATATAAGTTGCAAATATATTTTCAGCTTGTCAATTGAATCATAGCAGTTCTAATCCCACTTTCTTCCTAGTTATGGTCAATGAAGTGCCAGAAATGTTTGGTAGTCCTTTTACCCTACCCTATTAGAAAGTTCTGCTCAATTGCAGAGCAACATCTACATGGTGACCGAGATGCTTGTTAATATCTGACTATTAAAATTAGACAGTGATAGGATTGGGGGCTGGGCATGGTGGCTCACACCTGTAATCCCATCACTTTGGGAGGCCAGGGCTGGTGGATCACTTGAGGTCAGGAGTTCAAGACCAGCCTGGCAAACTTGGTGAAACCCATCTCTACTAAAAAAACAAAAATTAGCTGGGCATGGCGGCGCATACCTGTAATCCCAGCTACTCAGGAGAATCACTCGATCACTCGAACCCGGGAGACAGAGGTTGCAGTGAGCCGAGATTACGCCACTATACTCCAGCCTAGGGGACTGAGCAGGACTCTTCAAAAAAAAAAACAGTGATGGAATTGGAAGACCCTTTATGTAATACTCTTTCTTGGCTGGGCATGGTGGCTCACGCCTGTAATTTCAACACTTTGAGAGACTGAGACAGGAGGATCACTTGAGCTCAGAGCTCTGGGTTCAAGTGATCAGCCCACCTCGGCCTCCCAAAGTACTGGGATTACAGGTGTGAGCTATGGCACCAGGCCTGAGGCTGCTTTTTTTCTTCCTCTCTTACCTCCTACTCCAAATGCCGCCTCATGAATTCTGAAATTCTACCTTTAGGCAGAGGACAGTGCCCTTTGAACAGGGCCCTTTTCTGGGGTGGGGCTAACTGAGATCTGCTAATGCAGGCCCAACGAGAGGCACACAATGGTGATTCTCCATGTGATGGTGCTGACTTCAGTGCATGACTCAGAGGCCTGGAGGAAGCCAGGTTAAGGTTGTTCTGGGGCCAGGCATGGTGGCTCATGCCTGTAATCCCAGCACTTTGGGAGGCCAAGACAAGCATATCTCTTGAGGCCAGGAGTTCGAGACAAGCCTGGTCAATATGGTGAAACCCTGTCTCTACTAAAAATGCAAAAATTAGCCAGGTGTGGTGGGGCATGCCTGTAATCCCAGCTACTCGGGAGGCCGGGGGATGAGAATCACTTGAATCTGGAAGCAGAGGTTGCAGTGAGCTGAGATCACACCACTGCACTCCAGCCTGGGTAACAGAGCAAGACTCTGTCTCAAAAAAAAAAGGTTGTTCTGGGTGGTCTGGAGATTTGTGCAGCTTGGACCTGCACAAATCTCTGGACCACTTACCCTTTAAATGGAGAAAACCTGTTCCTCCTTGAAAAGGACTTTAATTTTTTTCTCAGAGGTCTTCCAATCCAAGTAATAAAAATGACAAAATGATAAAAGTAATAAATAATTATTTATGAAATCTAAGATGTCATCAACTATAGGCTGTGCCACTATTTTTGCATCTCTAAGAAAAAATGCTCATTAAACTGATCAGTGCTTATCACAAACTTTTCTCACATATCACTCTTGTGCATATGTAAAATAATTTTTCCTTAAATGCCAAGCATAATGTAATCTTTTAAAAGACATTTTAAAATGGCATTTAAAACATATAATAATAGCTGGGTGCAGTGGCTCAAGCCTGTAATCCCAGCACTTTGGAAGGCTGAGGCAGGTGGATCACATGAGGTCAGGAGTTCGAGACCAGCCTGGCCAACATGGTGAAACCCTGTCTTTAGTAAAAAATACAAAAATTAGCCAGGCATGGTGGCACATGCCTGTAATCTTAGCTACTTGACAGGCTGGGGTAGGAGAATGCTTGAACCTGGGAGGCAGAGATTGCAGTGAGCTGAGATTGTGCCATTGCACTCTAGCTGGGCAACAAGAGCGAAAGTCCACCTCAAACAAAACAAAACAAAACTATGTAGTACCATGAAATACTTTTAACTGAGTTAAAATGACAATATCAATAACTTATACTAAATTCAACATGTACAGGCAATGTGACTATCAAGATTAGAACAATTGTAAGATATCAGAGGCATAAATATGGGGGGGGAAATGTATATATTGGAATTAATGCATTGCTGTATGGACTTAACTAATTTCAAAATGTTTTTACACATGTGATTACATTTAATCTTCCCAGCAATCCTGAAAGTAGATTGTAACTGCTTTCTAGATAAGGAAACTGAGACTTAGAGAGATTAAGTCACTTGCCAGAGATCACAGTTAATAAGCAGCAAAACTGGGGCTTAAAGCCTGGACTTTCTGTTCTATGCAGTTATTTCAGCATTTGACCTTATCCACTGGGATCTTGCTGTTATATCAGAGCAGATGACTGGAATAGCTGCAGGAAGTGAGGTCTGCTCTGATTTACAGCTTCTTCTGATAGAGTTGATTAAAAGCAACTGCTGGCAGAAATAGGTATGCAGACTGTTTCTTTGGGTTTGCTTGCTTGTTTGTTTTGAGTCTTGCTCTGTCACCTGGGCTAGAGTGTAGGCTCAGCTCACTGCAACCTCCGCCTCCTGGGTTTGAGCGATTCTCGTGCTTCAGCCCCACAGGTAGCTGGGATTATAGGTGTGCGTCACCATGCCTGGCTGATTTTTGTATTTTTAGTAGAGATGGGGTTTCACCATGCTGGCCAGACTGGTCTTAAACTCCCGACCTCAGGTGATCCACCTGCCTCAGCCTCCCAAAGTGCTGGGATTACAGGTGTGAGCCACTTCACCCAGCCCAGAACTGGTTTTCTTAAAGATTGAAAGTGGCTAGGGGGCTGGGCCTGGTGGCTCACGCCTGTAATCCCAGCATTTGGGGAGGCCGAGGCCAACAGATCACTTAAGCTTAGGAGTTTGAGACCGGCCTGGTCAACATGGTGAAACCCTGTCTCTACGAAAAATACAAAAAATTAGCCAGGTGTGGTGGTGTGCACCTGTGGTCCCAGCTACTCAGGAGGATGAGGTGGTGGGATCACTTGAGCCCTGGAGGTGGAGGTTGCAGTGTGACAAGATCAAACTACTGAACTTCAGCCTGGGTGACAAAGAAATCCCATCTCAAAAAAAAAAAAAAAAAGAAAAGAAAAAGAAAAAAAGGAAGTGGCTGGGGTGATGGCTCACGCCTGTAATCTCAATAATTTAGGAGGCCGAAGCATGAGGATCACTTTAGCTCAGGAGTTTGAGACCAGTCTAGGCAACATGGCAAGACCCCATCTCTACAAAAATTTTTTAAAAACCAGGTGTGGTGGTGTGCACTTATATAGTCCCAGCTACTCAGGAGGCTGAGACAGGAAGTTCGCTTGAGCCTGGGAGGTCAAGGCTGCAGTGAACTATGATGAACCATGGTTGTACCACTGTATTCCAGCCTGAGCAACAGAGTGAGACCCTGTCTCAAAAAAAAAAAAAAAGGCTGGGCACGCACTTTGGGAGGCCGAGGCGGGTGGATCACTTGAGGTCAGGAGTTCAAGACCAGCCTGGCCAACATGGTAACACCCCATCTCTACTAAAACTACAAAAATTAGCTGGGCATGGTGGTGGGTGCCTGTAATCCCAGCTGCTCTGGAGGCTGAGACAGGAGAATCACTTGAACCCGGGAGGTAGAAGTTGCAGTGAGCCGAGATCACACCACTGCACTGCAGCCTGGGCAACAAGAGTGAGACTTCATCTCAAAAAAAGATAAAAAATTGAAAGAGTAAAAATATGTTTAATTTGAGACATTCTTTCCCCCGCTTCTCTGAAGGTACCAGAAAGCAGCTGAAGAAACAAACATGGAGAAGAAGAGAACTGTAAGTATTCAGAAATTCCAGGGCACGTGGCACTTCTTGAGCAGAATTGTGTGGCCAAGCCACCTGCAGCCTCTGTGGGACTTGGGTTCTGTGTCAGCTGAGTGGACATTTGTGCCAGCTGGTGTGATCTGTGAGCCATTTGCTCAGGACAGCTTGATTCAGTGCAGGGAATCTTATTTTTTCACTGCGTTTCTCCTTTTGAACCACTTTTTCTTTCCTGTGTGGAGTGAAGGACAAGAGACCAAGTGCTTGCCTGAGGTTAGTAAAATGGCTTCTTCTCAAATGAGAACACAGGGTTTCCTAGGTAGTCTTCGTTTTTTCCACCTCAGACAATCAGAACTTCTACATCTGTGCATTTAAATGGTAGTAGCTGTGCAGCTGTTCTCATCTTCTGGGTTTTTTGTTTAAAGCAAACTTCTTGACCCAATCTAGTCAGCAAGTTTCCTAGCTGCGGGATCTATCAAAGACAAAAACCTCCAGAATAAACTGTCTGCTTTTACCCGTTCTCTAGTCTCCGTGCTTGCTAATTTCCAGTGAGGCTGAACAATACATGTCTTTTGAAATTTTGCTTGATTTAATCTTGTGAGGAAAAAAACTCATATGTTTGGGCCATAATTCCTTAATTTGGATGGCATTACAAAAACCTCCTCCTGGCAGTTTTCAGTGCCTAACCTATTTAAACTAGTGCATAATGTGTCCCTGTAAATTTGTTCTCTCTACGGCTGAGGTCCTTGACTTAATTTTCCTGTAATTAAAAAAATGGATCTCCTCTGGTGCATTATAAGAAAAAACTACCATTACTTTACTCAACTGCTGATTTCTTCCCTCTTGCCTCTGTCTGTCCCCCCCTCACTTGCTCCTTTCTTTCTTCCTTCCCTTCACTCTCATCCATTTAACAAGTTTTCACTGAGCACCTACTACATGCCAAGCACAGACTACATCCCAGCCCTTGTAGAATTTACATTCTAGTGCAAAAGACAGACAATAAAGAAATTGTGTCAGTATGGCCAGGCATGGTGGCTCATGCCTATAATCCCAGCACTTTGGGAGCCCGAGGCAGGCAGATCACCTGAAGTTAGGAGTTGGGAGACCAGTCTGGCCAAGATGGTGAAACCTTGTCTCTACTAAAAATACAAAAATTAACTGAGTGTGGTGGCGCATGCCTGTAATCCCAGCTACTCTGGAGGCTGAGGCAGGAGAATCAATTGAACCCGAGAGGCAGAGATTGCAGTAAGCCGAGATCGCACCACTGCATTCTAGCCTGGGTGACAGAGTGAGACTCTGTCTCAAAAAAAAATTTTTTTTTTTTTTTTTTTTTTTTTTGAGACGGAGTCTCGCTCTGTCGCCCAGGCTGGAGTGCAGTGGCCGGATCTCAGCTCACTGCAAGCTCCGCCTCCCGGGTTCACGCCATTCTCCGGCCTCAGCCTCCCGAGTAGCTGGGACTACAGGCGCCCGCCACCTCGCCCGGCTAGTTTTTTGTATTTTCTTAATAGAGACGGGGTTTCACCGTGTTAGCCAGGATGGTCTCGATCTCCTGACCTCGTGATCCGCCCGTCTCGGCCTCCCAAAGTGCTGGGATTACAGGCTTGAGCCACCGCGCCCGGCCAAAAAATTTTTTTTTAATTAAAAAAAGAAATTGTGTCAGTAGTGATTAGTGCTGTGGAACACCATGACTCATGCAGGTAAGGAGGATAGAGTCTAGGGTGGTCAATGAAGGCCTGTGATGATGAAATGTTTGAGCAGAGATTTGAGGACATGAGCCAGGGAGAAGAGTCAGGCAGTAGGAACCACTTGTGCGAATGTCCTCAGGCAAGAACGGTCTTGGTGTGTTTGAGGAATACAAAGAGAAAGGTCAAATGGTGTCATTGTAAAGACCTGGGCTTTAACTCTGAATGCAAGGAGGCCTTTGGAGAGAGGGTTTATATGCAAAGGAGTAATGTGGTCTGACTTAAATTTTTAAAAAGAAGGAAGAGAAGGCTCTAATCCCAGCACTTTAGGAGGCCAAGGTGGGAGGATCGCTTGAGGCCAGGAGTTCAAGACTAGCCTGGGCCACCTAGCGAGACCCTGTCTATTTTTTAAATGTAAAAAAATGGAAGAGAATGTAGAGGAACAATAATGGCAGAAGCATGGAGACCAATTAAGAGACAATTATAATGATTTAGGCCAGGTATACTATGGTTTGGACTAGAGTAGTAGCAGTATAGGTGTTGAGAAGTGGTCAGGATGTATGTTGAAGGTAGAGAGAAATAAGAATCAAGAATGGCAGCAGTGGCTCTGCCACAGTGGCTTGTGTCTGTAATCCCAGAACTTTGGGAGGTCAAGGCAGGAGGATCACTTGAGGTGAGGAATTCAAGACCAGCCTGGGCAATATAGCAGACCCCATCTCTATTATAAAAAAATAAATAGCCGGGCGCGGTGGCTCAAGCCTGTAATCCCAGCACTTTGGGAGGCCGAGGCGGGTGGATCACGAGGTCAGGAGATCGAGACCATCCTGGCTAACATGGTGAAACCCTGTCTCTACTAAAAATACAAAAAACTAGCCGGGCGTGGTGGCGGGCGCCTGTAGTCCCAGCTACTCGGAGGCTGAGGCGGGAGAATGGCGTGAACCCGGGAGGTGGAGCTTGCAGTGAGCCGAGATCGCGCCACTGCACTCCAGCCTGGGCGACAGAGCGAGACTCCGTCTCAAAAAAAAAAAAAATAAATAAATAAATAAATAAAAGAATAGCAACAATGTTTTTGGCCGAAACACAATTAAATTAAAATACCGTTAATTGAGACGGGGAAGACTACAGTAAAAGCAGATTTAGAGAGGAAGAAATAGTAGAAGCTCAGTTTTGCAAATGTAAACTGTAACATGTTTTATTAAGACATCCAAATGGAAATGTCAGTAGCAACTTGGATACTATATAAAAATCTGGAATTGGAAGAGATGCCTGCTGCGGATAAAATGGACGTGTGTCAAAGTGTCAGTGGTACTTAAAGCTATGAGGTGCATGAGATGAGCTAGGAAGTGAGTGTAGACAGAGAAGTGGTCTCATGACTTAGCTCAGGGGTACCTTGGCGTTTAAAGGTTGGAGATATAAGGAGTAACTAGCAGAGGAAACAAGTGCCAGAAGCCAAGTGAAGAAAGTGTTTCTAGAAGGGGAGTTAACAGAATCAAACACACAGATAAGCTGAGAACTGACCATCAGATTTGGCAACATGAAGGTCACTGGTCATCTCGTGTTGTTTGGGAGTGGTGGAATAGAGGCCTCAATTGGACTAGGTTCAAGACAGTGGGATGAGAGAAGTTGACGCCATGAGTATAGACAGTCATCATGGAGCATCTCTTATGTTCCAGCTCCTGAAGACACAAGAAGCATGAGATGTATTCTCTGCCTCCAAGGGACTGTTTAGAATTTGGAAAATAGAATTACAATCCAGGTGTGATAAGTACCATATCAAATAAATAGAGTGGGCTGGGGGAGAATTTAGGAGGGACCTGAACTGTGCTACATCTAGGAAGGCTTCCCAGAAGAGGCAGTGCCTGACTCAACCCTAAAGGACCAAGAGGAATTAGCTAAGCAGAGGCGACAGGGAGCGGCAGAGGCTTTGTGTTCTAGACGGAGGAAGCAGCACATGCACAGCATGAAGGCATAAGAGAACAGGCCTACTTGACAGATGAAAAGATGATTCTCGCCTTCACCAAGATAGAGAGTTCAAGAAAAGAAACAGGATAGAGAATGAGGAGTGAAGGGAAGAAAGGGAAGACTTCAGGCTGGGTGCAGTGGCTCACATCTGTAATCCTGGCACTTTGGGAGGCTGAGGCGGATGGATCACCTGAGGTCAGGAGTTCGAGACCAGCTTGGCCAACATGGTGAAACCCCATCTCTACTAAAAATACAAAAAAATTAGCCAGGCGTGGTAGTGCACGCCTATAATTCCAGCTACTCGGGAGACTGAGGCAGGAGAATAGCTTGAACCCAGGAGGCAGAGGCTGTGATGAGCCAAGATTGCACTACTGTACTCCAGCCTGGGTGACAGAGCAAGACTCCATCTCAAAAAAAAAAAAAAAAAAAGAAGAAAGAAAGAAAAAGAAAAAAAAAAGGGAAGACTTCAACCTTAATCAAGGAGGAGTTTAGGATGCCTCTAGCACTTCCAGGTAGAATTGGTAGACAAGGAGAGATATCTGTCTAGAGATAAGTTCTATAACTCTGTCTATATAGATACATAGTATATAGATCTATATATTTGTTGATGTTATAATCTATATGGTGGGTGAAATCAGGATGGATAACATCATATGCAGAGAATATGTAATGTAAGCAAAACAGAGGACCTAAGACAAAAATGCCAAGGTACCCCACCATATAAGGGAGGGACAGAGGAGGGGAAACCTGTAAAAAAAAAAAAAAAAAAAGAATAACTAATTTATGAAACTGAGTTTGAGTAGTGGCCAGATAAATGAGAATAAATCTTTTTTTTTTTTTTTTTTGAGATGGAGTCTTGCTGTTTCGCCAGGCTGGAGGGCAGTGGCATGATCTTGGCTCACTGCAACCTCTGCCTCCTGGGTTCAAGCAATTCTCCTGCCTCAGCCTCCCAAGTAGCTGGGACTACAGGCACCCGCCACCATGCCCACCTAATTTTTGTATTTTTAGTAGAGACAGGGTTTCACCATGTTGGCCAGGATGGTCTCGATCTCTTGACTTCGTGATCCGCCCACCTTGGCCTCCCAAAGTGCTGGGATTACAGACGTGAGCCACTGCGCCCAATGAAATCTTTTTTTCATTATTGTTTTTTTCTACACCCTTCTTGCGTCTCAAAATGGGAAGAAATCTAAGAAAAAGGGGTATCACAGAAAAGTTGGAAGCAATTTTTACAAGGGAGAGTGGTCAGTAATGTCAAATGCTATAGTGAGATCAAATAAAGCAGAAGCCTCCAGTGCATTTAGCAGTTGAGGTAAGTGGACGTGTATAGGTATTTAAAGAAGAGGACGGGCATGGTGGCTCACACCTGTGATCCCCACACTTTGGGAGGCTGAGGTGGGAGGATCACTTGAGCCTGGGAGTTTGAGCCTGGGCAACATAGTGAGACCCCTCCCTGTAAAAATTTTAAAAATTTAGCTGGACGTGGTGGCATGGGCCTGTGGTCCCAGATACTTGGGAGGCAGAGGTGGGAGGATCGCTTGAGCCCAGGAGGTCAAGGCTGCAGTGAGCCGTGATCATGCCACTGCACTCTAGCATGGGCAATAGAGCAAGACCTTGTCTCAAAAATAAATAAATAAATAAATAAATAAATAAATAAATAAATAAAATAGATAACAAAGAAGTAGCTATGTGAAAAAATACTTAGCCTCACTGATGATCAGATAAATGTAAATTAAAGTAATAATGAGATATAAATTGTAATCTAAATAGCTGGCAAATAATTTTGAACAATACAGATATTAATCAGTAGGGGAATGGTAATTGCATATAGAGTATAATATACTATATGGTTGTTAAGATTTTGGCCAGGCATGGTGGCTGGCTTACACCTGTAATCCCAGCACTTTGGGAGGCCCAGGCAGGCAGATCACCTGAGGGAGGTCAGGACCAGCCTGGCCAACATGGTGAAACCCTGTCTCTACTAATAATACAAAAATTAGCCGGCATGGTAGTACATTCCTGTAAGTCCAGCTATTTGAGAGGCTGAGGTAAGAGAATTGCTGTAACCTGGGAGGCAGAGGTTGCAGTGAACCGAGATCGTGCCACTACACTGTAGCCTGGGTGACAGAGCGAGACTCCGTCTCAAAAAAAAAAAAAAAAAAAAGATTGAAGATTTTATGTATGGGCATGAAAAGACATCAAAAGCACATTAAGTGATTAAATGCAAAGTGTAGAACAGTAAGTGCAGTATGATTTTGTACAAAAAAATACATACAGTGTACAAAATAGAAAAGAATGAGAACATATATATCATATAAACTGTTAGGAGTGGGTATCTAGTTTGGGAAAGGTGGGGAGTCAAGTAGGGAAAATGGCATGTATTGTAGCATCTATTCATGTCATGTACATATTTCTATATTGATTGAGAGTTTCCCCCCAATAAGTTATTACTTTTGTAATTGAGAAAAATAATAAATTAAAAATAAGATAATGTTATGAACATATTAAAGAGACAGTTGGGGCTGAGCGCAGTGGCTCATGCCTGTAATCCCAGCACATCTGGAGGCTGAGGCGGGCAGATCACCCGAGGTCGGGAGTTCGAAACCAGCCTGGCCAACATGAAGAAACCCCATCTCTACTAAAAATACAACATTAGCCAGGCATGGTGGTACATGCCTGTAATCCCAGCTACTTGGGAGACTGAGGCATGAGAATTGCTTTAACCCGGTAGGCGGAGGTTGCAGTGAGCCAAAATCACGCCGTTGCACTTCAGCCTGTGCAACAAGAGCGAAACTCCATCTCAAAAAAAATATATGTATATATATATTTAGCCAGGCATGCTGACATACACCTATAGTCCTAGCTACTCAGAAGGCTGAGGTGGGAGGATCACTTGAGCCCAGGAAGTCAAACAGCTGCAGTGAGCTATGAGTATGCCACTGCATTTCAGCCTGCGTGACAAAGTGAGACCCTGTCTCTAAAAAAATTAAAATAAAATGGGATCATGCTGTCTTATAATTTGCTTTCTTCATTCAAAAGTATCCTATGAGCATCTTTTCATGTCATAAGTATACTTTGATCACATGATATATATCTGAGAAAAAACAGTGTCCAGTTACCAAGGCAAAGTGCCACTTTGATTGTCAGGGCTCCTGTGTGGTTACAATAAGGGCAGGTGAAGTCAGAGACCTAGATGACTCATCCATTGTGTGGCACGAGACCTTACAGAGCCAAGAGTGCTGCTGGCAGTTAGGGTAGAACCAGCTTCTGGAGCTGTTTTGTAATTCTCTCTTTTCCAGCAAGAAAACTTTTTAAACTTCTTATATCTCTGATCCATACATTCTTCCCCCAATGGATCATTTTTGCAAGCTAAAATGTAAACACTAGAATCAAGCAGTTGTTCTACAATTTTTTTTGCAAGCCTTGTTGCTACTTGATGAAGTGGCTCTCAGGGTATATTCAGAAGAGTAATAGGGTGAGAGACTTAATTCCCAAAATAGCTGCTAATCCTGTTTAATTCCTAGGTTGTTTGTCCTTTCTTTCTTAGTTGAAAGACCGGTGAGTAACAGACTACAGGAGAGAAGGTATTGGAGTTTGCAGTTTGTTGGGAAGGTGGTGCTGTTCAATTTACTTAGGAGTACAGTCCTTTAAAAGTACGGGACATTTAATTTTCTTTTTTTTTTTTTTTCTTTTTTTTTGAGATAGAGTCTCGCTCTGTTACCCAGGCTGGAGTGCAGTGGAGCAATTTGGGCTCACTGCAACCTCTGCCTCCCCGGTTCAAGTGATTCTCCTGCCTCAGCCTCCCGAGTAGCTGGGACTACAGGCGCTTGCCACCACGCCCGGCTAATTTTTGTATTTTTAGTAGAGACGCGGTTTCGCCGTGTTGGCCAGGCTGGTCTCGAACTCCTGACCTCAGGTGATCCACCCGCCTCGGCCTTCCAAAGTGCTGGCTTGAGCCACTGCGCCCAGCCGGGACATTTAATTTTCGACAAGCATGTTTCCTCTATTGTGGAACAATAGTGACAATTTCCAGGTTGTTTTCAGTCTGTTTATATGTATAAATTAATTCCATGTTTGGCCCTGGTGAAAGTGAACTCTCTTAGATATGTAAATATGTGCCCTTTGATCATCTGAGTGATTGGTGATGGTATTTGCATTTGAAGCCTGCATATTTTACAACCAAAGGATCTGTAAAACAGTGAATTTCTTGATAACTGAGTTTTTGTTTTTTTGTTTTTTTTTTTTTGGTTGGGGGATAGAGTCTCACTCTGTCACCCAGGCTGGAGTGTAGTGGCACAGCCTTAGCTCACTGCAACCTCCACTTCCCAGATTCAAGCGATTCTCTCGCCTCAGCCTACCGAGTAACTGGGACTACAGGTGCACACCCCTGCACCCAGTTTTTTGTATTTTTTTTAGAGATGGGGATTTCACCATGTTAGTCAGGCTGGTCTCGAACTCCTGACCTCGTGATCCTCCCGCCTTGGCCTCCCAAAGTGCTGGGATTACAGGCATGAGCCACCGTGCCCAGCCCCGATAACTGAGAATTTATACACAGAAAAACTTGTAGAGAAGAGCAGGGGGAAAAAAAAAAAAAAGATTAAATTCTTATGTAAAAATAAAATTTGACTGTTCATATGCATGTAAATTATGTCAGATATAACTAAATATTTATGCAAATACTTGGAAAACTCTGGGGACTTCTCCAGGGTTCTACAAATAGTTTCAATCCTTGCTGCCACTATCCATAATTAATGGTATTGTATAGTTTCAGCTATCCTATATTTTTGTCTTATTTAAAAGAAAAAACCAGCAGAATTTACCATGTTATTTTATGGCAGGTAATGATGAACTTTGCTAATGTGTAGTTACAGCGTTTCAAGCACTTGTATTTTGCTTTTTCTTTCTTGTTTTTTTCCCCATTAATCTTTGGGTAAAAATCTCTTGTCTCTCATATAACTATCATTAGAGCTGGGCTTGCCTTTCTTCTCATTTTGTCCTTATAAGGCCATCCTGTTTTATCACTTCCTGCTTCAGCTCCTGACTTTTTCTCTCTTCCCCTCTCCCTCTCCCTCTCCCTCTCCCTCTCCCGGGTGGATGCTTTCTCCATGTGGCAGGGCTGTAACTGTTCACAGCTGTCTGAAACAGCAGTGGACCAGGAGCAGCTTGGAGTTTTAACTTTCATTTTACAAAGAACAACATGTTTGAATGTTTCAACAGGCAAGTTATAACTGGCACCTACTTCTTGTTCTTCTAGAACACTGAAAATCTCCCCCAGCACTTTAGAAGGGGGACCCTGACTGTGTTAAAGAAGAAGTGGGAGAACCCAGGGCTGGGAGCAGAGTCTCACACAGACTCTCTACGGAACAGCAGCACTGAGATTAGGCACAGAGCGGACCATCCTCCTGCTGAAGTGACAAGCCACGCTGTTTCTGGAGCCGAAGCTGACCAAGAGGAACAAATCCACCCCAGATCTAGATTCAGGTCACCTCCTGAAGCCCTCGTTCAGGGTCAATATCCCCACGTCAAGGACAGTGAGGATCTTAAAGACCACTCAACAGAAAGTAAAAAAATGGAAAATTGTCTAGGAGAATCCAGGCATGAAGTAGAAAAATCAGAAATCAGTGAAAATACAGAAGCTTCAGGCAAAATAGAGAAATATAATATTCCGCTGAACAGGCTTAAGATGATGTTTGAGAAAGGTGAACCAACTCAAACCAAGGTAAGAATTGGGCGGGTTTGAAACTTGAGAAAGCCAATTCAAGTACTAAACAAAGCTGTTTTTCCAATCTAGCCATTTTGAGTAGAGGCGAATATGTGGTCAGTATGTCTTTTGATTCCAGTTAGATAAGTTAATACGTCTCAAATGAATTATTTACATAGATGCTAAGATTTATGAATCTCTGACCCAATTTCATGTTAAATCAAGTTCACACTGGGATTCAAATTGGTATCTAGAAATGAAGAGCGTTTAATACTGATTGGATTATGTGTTTTTGTACACTTGCCCTTTTAAATTGTCTTCCTGCATTCTTTATCATTTGTAGCTCTGGGGGTGGAATTACTGCCGAATAGCTCTCTGCTTGGACACAGCTGCAGACTGAGTGTTAAGGCCAGAGTTTAACATTAAGACTGAGGCTTACTTGTCTCTGCTAGCTGAATCCCTTCTCTTCTTCTC
Source organism: Theropithecus gelada (assembly GCF_003255815.1). Taxonomy (NCBI): domain Eukaryota; kingdom Metazoa; phylum Chordata; class Mammalia; order Primates; family Cercopithecidae; genus Theropithecus; species Theropithecus gelada. The sequence continues at coordinate 9,408,804 of NC_037679.1, read as the reverse complement.
AACTTCCTCATCTGTGCCTTCCAACAAATGTTTTCTATCAGCTAAAATCCTCTCTCAGGCAAAATCAATGAAGATAGCCAGACTAGCTATAGCTTTCGGGAGTTTTGACTTGCAAATACACGGGGTTGCGTTTTCCTACAACTGCTAATGAAATTTGATCCTTCATGTGGATTGCAGACCTCGTCCCCAGAGGGAATTACTTAACTAGAAAATGAGTTACATATGCTGGTGATTTATAACACAATCCAGAGGCCACGAAGCTGGTAAATTTTTCCAGTTTTCTCATACTTTCCTATATATCTGGCTTTGTACATGGGGATGGTTCGTTACAACAGTCGTTATAATGAAATAAACAGACCTGATGGGGAGCAAAGCCCTCCCTACTCTAGATTCCACCTAGATGGGAAAGCTGGATTTTTTTAAGCGAAATATTTGGCCCAAATCCCTATGTTTGGAAAGTAATATAATAATATGAAGCATTCTTTCTGAGATAAAAAATAACTCATCCCGTAGTCTTCAGTTATGTTAGGTGTGATATTGTCAATCCCTTCCCATAACTTGCAATGTCAGTTCTTTTCTGCTTAGAATTATGAAAGTTCTTGAATGTTTGGGGGTCATGTTTGAAGTTGTACGAGTTTTTGACGATTTGTAAAGCTAGAACACTTTTCCGTGCATAAGCTTTAGCTCTACTTTAACAGTGAAACCAGTTGGCAAGAGATGTAACCACAAAGCAGTTTTATAACTTTTCTTAACTCTCTTCCCTCTCAAGTTTTTAGACCTTTAGTCCTGCCAAATCCTCCTTTCCCCTTTATGGTTTTAATTTAATTTTTTTTTTTTATTTAAATAGAAGAAGAATTTTAAGTGGAAGGAAAAAATGTCAGAAATCCTAAATAGAGAGGAAGGGGCTTTGTTGTGACTCAAAGCACCATTGTAAGTCTCCTCCTCCCAGACCCTGCTAGGAACAGGACAGCTGATGTCATGCCAGTACACACAATGTAGATTCAGTGCAAAAGGCTGCTGCATGTTGAAACTGGCCAAAGGTAGGAAATGACTGGGACTGTAGCAGACAAAAATGCTGATTATGTGTAAGGATATGGTGAGACACTTTTTCTCATGAATATCTAGTGAGATATGGGTCAGAACAAGCCTCTCTTTCTAAGCCTGCTTGGAGAGGAGAAAAACTTTCCATATAAGATCCTATTAGGCCAGGCCTGGTGTCTCATGCCTGTAATCTCAGCATTTTGGGAGGCAGAGGTTGGGGGATCACTTGTGTCCAGGAGTTCGAGACCAGCCTGGCCAACATGGTGAAATCCCGTCTCCACTAAAAATACAAAAGTTAGCCGGACGTGGTGGCATGTGCCGGTAGTCCCAGCTACTTGGGAGGCTGAGGCAGGAGAATGACTTGAACCTGGGAGGTGGAGGATGTATTGAGCCAAGATCATGCCACTGCACTCCAGCCTGGGCAACAGAGTGAGACTCTGTCTCAAAAAATATATGAAAATAAAAATAGAGATCCTAGTAGATGGCTGATAGCACTGGGCAACCAGATTGATTGCTAAAGCTATAGGAAGATGGAAGAGTCTGGGCACAGTGGCTTACATCTGTAATCCCAGAATTTAGGGAGGCCCAAGGCAGGAGGATTGCTTGTGCCAAGGAATTTGAGACCAGCCTGGGCAATATGGCCAGATCTCGTCTCTACTAAAAATTTAAAATTAGCCGGATGTGGTGGTATGCACTGATAGTCCCAGCTACTTAGGAGACTGAGGCAGGAGATTGCTTGAGCATGAGAGTGTGAGGTTGCAGTGAGCCATGATCACCGCTGCACTTCAGCCTGGGCAACACAGTAAGATCCCTGTCCCTTAAAAACAAGAAGAAGAAGATGGAAGAGACATAAGATTCACCTGGGCTTCTAGGTGTCATTGCTTTTTTTGTGCCATTTTTAATTTCCTCATTTGTCACTTAATGGACTGCTAAGGGAGTGGAAAACACAGCCACCCTTGGTTTTATTGCTGTTTCTAAATAAGCATCATTGTCCATACTGAAAGCAGTCTAAATTTTATTTATTTATTTATTTATTTTATTTATTTATTTATTTTTGAGACAGAGTCTCTCTCTGTTACTCAGCCTGGAGTGCACTGGCATGATCTCAGCTCACTGCAACCTCCACCTCCCAAGTTCAAGTAATTCTCCTGCTTCAGCCTCCCAAATAGCTGGGATTACAGGCACCCGCCACCACGCCCACCTAATTTTTTTTTTTTTTTTTTTGAGACGGAGTCTCGCTTTGTGGCCCAGGCTGGAGTGCAGTGGCCGGATCTCAGCTCGCTGCAAGCTCCGCCTCCCAGGTTCACACCATTCTCCTGCCTCAGCCTCCCGTGTAGCTGGGACTACAGGCGCCCGCCACCTCACCCGGCTAGTTTTTTGTATTTTTTAGTAGAGACGGGGTTTCATCGTGTTAGCCAGGATGGTCTTGATCTCCTGACCTCGTGATCCACCCGTTTCGGCCTCCCAAAGTGCTGGGATTACAGGCTTGAGCCACTGCGCCCGGCCCCAGCTAATTTTTATATGTTTAGTAGAGACGGAGTTTCATCATATTGGTCAGGCTGGTCTCGAACTCCTGACCTCAGGTGATCTGCCTGCCTTGGCCTCCCAAAGTGCTGGGATTATAGGCATGAACCACCATGCCCAGCCTCAGTCTAGATTATTTTTAACAGTTCTGTCAGGTAATCTATAGTCTGAGCTCAACCTATCTGTATAGTCTCATAGCCAATCTTATACTCAAACCTTGGAATACTCATCCCCCAATTGCTACTTTTTGAATCTTTTATTCTTAATATTTCATGGTTTTTTTTTTTTTTTTGAGATGGAGTCTCGCTCTGTCGCCCAGGCTGGAGTGCAGTGGCCGGATCTCAGCTCACTGCAAGCTCCGCCTCCCGGGTTCACGCCATTCTCCTGCCTCAGCCTCCCGAGTAGCTGGGACTACAGGCGCCTGCCACCTTGCCCGGCTAGTTTTTTGTATTTTTTTAGTAGAGACGGGGTTTCACAATGTTATTAGCCAGGATGGTCTCGATCTCCTGACCTCGTGATCCGCCCGTCTTGGCCTCCCAAAGTGCTGGGATTACAGGCTTGAGCCACCGCGCCCGGCCCCTAATATTTCATGTTTTAATTTCAGTGTGTTTATACTTTTGAAAGGAGACCAGAACATAGTAGAGTTTATAGAGAAAGACCAGTTTTACCTAGGTGCCAAAGGAAGAATTAAACTGCTGTTATTGTTTGAAATGCTTTTTTTTTTTTTTTTTTTTATGGAGATAGGTCTTAACTCCTGCCAAGGTTGGAGGATTGCAGTGGTACAGTTATGGCTCACTGCAGCCTTGACTCCCCTGCCTCAGCCTCCCAAATAGCTGGGGCCACAGGTGTGTACCACCACTCTCAGCTAATTTAAAAAATTTTTTATGGAGACAGGGTTTCACTGTGTTGCCTAGAGTGTTTTAAACTCCTGGGCTCAAGTGATCCTCCTGCTTTGGCCTCCCAAGCTGGTGAGATTACAGGCGTGAGTCACCACACCCAGCCTGAAATTCTTAAAGGATGAGAGTGTCAATGACAGGCGCCTTGGCATCATTGTGCCTAACCTGGGAGACAGGGAAGAAGCACGCTATGGAAAGTGTTTACACTTGGGGACAACTGTGCTAAGTATTGTGGAGCCCATAGCCTTGAGGTAGATGGCTACTTTGCCTTTTTTCTTGAACTGTCTTGCAGAATGTGGATTTGGGTTAAATAGTCTGGAAGCACTCATTTAGTCACCCTCAAATTAAGATTTTTACTTCATTACTTCATCTTTCTTGGGCCTGCACCTCCAAGATGACAAAGAAAAGAAGAAACAGTCGTCATGCCAAAGAGGGCCGCAACCAGGTGTATGCTATTCACTGCAGCCTGTTTGCTGCATGAACTGTGCCCATTGTGTGCCCAATGGCAAGACTATTAAGAAATATATCATTTGAAATGTAGAGGCTGCAACAGTCAGCGATATTTCTGAAGTGAGCGTCCTGGACACCTGTGTACTTCCCAGGCTAGATGTGAAGCTGCATTACTGTGTGAGTTGTGCTATTCACAGCACAGTAGTCAGGAATCAAGGTCATGAAGCCCCCGCAAGGACCAATGTAGACCTGTGGGTGCTGCCCCATGACCGCCACCAAAGCCCAAATAAGGAGCAGAGTTCTTAAGGACTGAAGAAAAACTAGCCTCTGGAGAAAAATAAAATTGCAATTGTACTTAAAAAAAAAAAAAAGATTTTACGTCATAGGCCAGGCTTGAAGTTCTGAACACTTTGAATTCTCCAGTTATGAGGGATCCAGTCTAAGCCTCTGGCTTTTGCTGTTTAGCAATAGGGGTTCTATGATGGGCTGATTTGGAAGGAGGGAGTCAGCCACTCTTGAGCCACTGCAGTGAAGTCACTTGATCTCAGTCTCGGGGGAAACACTTTAATAGCTAAATATTCTAGCTTTGATTTTTCTGAAGGGAATACACCTGTTTTCAATTCTGGGGTTTTTCTTTAGGGCACTTGCTTGACTGTGTATGAACTTGTGATCCAAGATAAAAATAGGAGAAAGAACAATGTTGGCTTTTTAAGGCAGGATAGTTTTATGTTTGCTACTAGATAAGGCAAAAATAAAAAATAACTTATTTTTATAAATTCAAAAAGAAAAGTAAGAATGTCGGTGGCTCAAGCCTGTAATCCCAGCACTTTGGGAGGCCGAGACGGGCAGATCACAAGGTCAGGAGATTGAGACCATCCTGGCTAACACGGTGAAACCCCATCTCTACTAAAAAATACAAAAAACTAGCCGGGCGAGGTGGCGGGCGCCTGTAGTCCCAGCTACTTAGGAGGCTGAGGCAGGAGAATGGCATAAACCTGGGAGCTTGCAGTGAGCTGAGATCCGGCCACTGGACTCCAGCCTGGGCGACAGAGTGAGACTCCGTCTCAAAAAAAAAAAAAAGAAAAGTAAGAATGTTTTTATACCCTAGTGGTCAATAACTTAGTTCATAGTATTTATTTAATAAAAGGAAGGTGGCATTGGTGGTATAGTGGTAAGCATAACTGCCTTCCAAATAATGAAAATTGATTAAAGCCTATTTCTCACTTATTCTCTACCAGAATGAATATATTTAAGAGTCATTTCCTCTAGCCTTCTAACTCATTCCAACTCATCAATGAGCTTCAATGAGTGAGAAATCACTGTCAAAATTGTTGACATATAGATCCTAGAACCTTAAGAGAGTTTAAGAAGTTATTTAATCCAGCTCACTGCCCTCAGTCAGTTAGAACTTTACAATCCCAATTTTATAGATGCAATCAGATGAGGTCAGAGAAGTTAATTGATAGGCCCCATGGCATGTGGCTAATTAATATCAGAACAGGATTGAAATTGGGTAGTACCCCTTCTACCATTTAACACTATCTTCATGGATATTATAATAACTATTTATTGGATAGAAACAATGGGCCCTACATATATTTGAAATCTAAGGAAACTGGCCGGGCGCGGTGGCTCAACCCTGTAATCCTAGCACTTTGGGAGGCCGAGACGGGCGGATCACGAGGTCAGAAGATCGAGACCATCCTGGCTAACACGGTGAAACCCCGTCTCTACTAAAAAAAAATACAAAAAACTAGCCGGGCAAGGTGGCGGGCGCCTGTAGTCCCAGCTACTCGGGAGGCTGAGGCAGGAGAATGGCGTAAACCCGGGAGGCGGAGCTTGCAGTGAGCTGAGATCCGGCCACTGCACTCCAGCCTGGGCGACAGAGCCAGACTCCGTCTCAAAAAAAAAAAAAAAAAAAAAGAAATCTAAGGAAACTGGGAAAAATTGAAAACAGCTATGTTCTCAAAGACTTTAATTAACTCTGTCTTCCCACATTTTATGCTTAACTAATTGAAAAGCATCAGGACAGTGAACAGAAGAAATACATTGGAATGCAAGAGATATGAATGAAAGCTGTAGAGTTAGAAGAGTTTGGGGCCTGGGTGGTGGCTCACACTTGTAATCCCAGCACTTCGGGAGCCAAGGCACAAGGCATACTTGTAATCCCAACACTTGAGGTCAGGAGTTCAAGACCAGCCTGGCCAACATGGCAAAAACCCATCTCTACTAAAAATACAAAAATTAGCCTGGCGTGGTGACATGCATCTGAAATCCCAGCTACTCAGGAGGCTGAGGCAAGAGAATTGCTTGAACCTGGGAGGCAGAGGTTGCAGTGAACTGAGATCACACCACTGCATTCCATCCTGGGCAACAGAGTGAGACTTTGTCTCAAAAAATTAAAATAAAAAAATAAAATTGGATATAATTCATTAAACATTGTTCTTACATCAAAAGGTATGATTTATTGTTTATTCTTATATATTTTCAGCTTGTTCTCAAGATTATAACACCACTAGTACAATATAAGGACGCATTCCCCAAAGCGTTATTAGCATTTGGTTTTACCATTTTTGTCTACTTAAATAGACATGACTTGTTATCCTTCCTTTTTTTTTTTCTTTCTCTAATTGTAAGACTAACATAGTATTTGTAGAATGCTTGGGAATACAAAAAATGTAGAGAAATCCTACCATCTGGAGATAAAAGCTCTTTTTATGTGTATTATTTTACTTACATTAACTCTCTAAGAGAGTCCCTGAAGAAAGAAATTTTTCTCTCAGTACTTTAAGGAATCAAGACTATGTTTTATCTATTCCCTGATCCCCATGCATAGTTCAGCAAAGTTCCATTTTTGCCTAAAAGCCAACCTTCCTCTGCCCTTGACTTTGGTGAGATGACAGCATCCAAAGGAAGCTGAAGTTGAAAGGTTGAAGGAAGTGGCTGAGGTAGGGGACTCTCAGTAAATTAAAGTGTTGAGAATCAGCTTTTAAAGATAATTTTTTCTGAAAACAGGTGTAGAAAAGACAGGAAATCCTGCTTTGTTACTTATTTAGAACCTAACTTACTTTATTTCTTTTTTAAAAAATACAGAAAAAAATTCTACAGATTACTATCTAAAAGCCCCAAACTTTTATTCTCTTAGTAGTACATCTTGGTGCGTTTGATTTATGGATTCACAGAGAATATTTAAGGGATATTCATACTAACAGGAGTTATTGTCAGCTGACAGGAAGGAGGACTTCAGGGTGGGGTGAGGCTAGGCCTCAGGAAATTCCAGGAAGTCTTAAAAGTGTCTTGTCTATTCTCTTTCCTTGATATTAGAATGATTAAGACTCCCTCAAGTGTCTGAGTAAAAAGAGCTAAAATGTGATAAAAGTCTGTTACAGAACAGTATTTTGGTATCAGAATTTGTGTGTGTGCGTGTGTGTGTGTGTGTGCGCGCGCGCGCGCGTTTTGTGTTCCTTTACTTCCTTGAGAAATAGTGGAGGAAACCCCTCCTTCTTCCTGTACCTCAGATTACCACTTGGAAAATGTGGATCATAAAACTCATCTTAAATGCATTTGAGATCATTTTTTGTTTGTTTGTTTGTTTGCTTGCTTTTGAGACAGGGCCTTGTTATATCGTCCAGGCTGGAGTGCCGTGGCACAATCATAGGTCACTACAGCCTTGACTTCCTGGACTCAACCAATCATCCCAGCCTCCTGTAGCTGGGACTACAGGCATCACCACTATGCCTGGCTAATTTTTTTTTTTTTTAAAGCAGGGACAGGGTCTTACCATGTTGCCCAGGCTGGTCTCAAACTCCTGGCCTCAAGCAACCTTCCTGCCTCTGCCTCCCAAAATGCTGGGATTATAGGCGTGAGCTACCACGCCCAGCCTTGTTATTCTTTTTTTTTTTTTTTTTTTTTTTGAGACAGAGTTTCACTCTTGTTGCCCAGGCTTGAGTGCAATGACACAATCTCGGCTCACCGCAGCCTCTTCCTCCCAGGTCCAAGCGATTCTCCTACCTCAGCCTCCCAAGTAGCTGGGATTACAGGCGTCCACCACCACGCCTGGCTAATTTTTTGTAGTTTTAGTAGAGATGGGGTTTCACCAGGTTGACCAGGTTGGTCTTGAACTCCTGACCTCAGGTAATCCACCTGCCTCGGCCTCCCAGAGTGCTAGGATTACAGGCATGAGCCACCATGCCCGGCCCAGCCTTGTTATTCTTAATGTTCGAGTGGTTTGGAGGTGAAATATATTGAAAGTAATGCTGTGCTTCACCTGCAATATCATGAAAACTCATCTTACCTCACAGCTGTATTTCTCCTCAGAGCCACAGTCTGTATGAGGGATTTTCAGAGACAATTCTCTTCCTATTTTTCTCTGAGACCAAGTGACTTTGTACGTTTACTTTTTTAGTACTTGAAAGAAATTAATATAGAGTTTTGATACCCCTATGGAGCAAAAGGCTTCGAAAAAAAGGTAAGGGGGCCTTATTTTATTTAATCCAGCAGTTTAAATTAAAAGCTAGCAAAGATGGGAAATTTTATGCATTTAAAACTAAAGAAAGCCTCTGCCCTGGCAAGGTATATGCTCTGGTTCTAAATGATTGTGCTCCCAATAACAGCAGTGCAGGGACTTCACACAAGACAGAGAAGGATGTATAGCTCCAACTAGACAGAAAACTGAGCTCTCTGCAGGTTGTAACATGTAACACATATTCTTGGAATTGTGCTTGAACTTTACCTTTGACAGAAAGCAAATATCTGTATTAAGAATGCAGAACCCGTTTCCTTTTGGTTTTTCTTTTCTTTCTTTTTTTTTTTTTTTTTTAAATGGAGTCTTGCTCTGTTGCCCAGGCTGGAGTACAGTGGCATGATCTTGGTCCACTGCAATCTCCACCTCCTGGGTTCAAGCGATTCTCTTGCTTCAGCCTCCCCTGTAGCTAGGATTACAGGCACGTGCTACCACTCTCAGCTAATTTTTGTATTTTTAGTAGAGATGGGGTTTTACTATGTGGGCCAGGCTGGTCTCAAACTCCTGACCTCAAGCGATCCGCCTGCCTAGGCCTCCCAAAGTGCTAGGATTACAGGTGTGAGCCACTGTGCCCAGCCTCTTTTGGTTTTTCAAAAGAAGTTTATCAGCAGCCTTTCTCCCATTTTGAGTTCTGAACTTTCTAATTTTTGTAGTGGTTATCTTCCAGTGCAGCAGCATTTGGAATAAATATGTGGAATTTTCTTTATTTAAATGATCAGCAAATAAGAAGTATGTTGAAAATAAAATTAAAAATGTGGGCCAGGCGCAGTGGCTCACGCCTGTCATCCCAGCACTTTGGGAGGCCAAGGCAGGCAGATCATTTGAGGTCAGGAGTTTTAGACCAGTTTGACCAACATAGTGAAACCCCATCTCTACCAAAAACCCAAATAATTAGGTGTGGTGGCGGACGTCTGTAATCCCAGCTACTCGGGAGGCTGAGACACGAGAATTGTGTGAGTTTAGGAGGTGGGGGTTGCAGTGAGCCGAGATCACACCACTGTATTCCAGCCTGAGTGACAGAGTAAGACTGTCTCAAAAAAAATAAATAAAAATTAAAATGTGGATTGAGGGAGGGCTGGGCACGGTGGCTCACACCTGTAATCCCAGCACTTTGGGAGGCCAGTGTGGATGGATCATGAGGTCAGGAGATTGAGACCATCCTGGCTAACATGGTGAAACCCCGTCTCTACTAAAAATACAAAAACTTAGCCGGGCGAGGTGACGGGCGCCTGTAGTCCCAGCTACTCCAGAGGCTGAGGCAGGAGAATGGCGTGAACCCGGGAGACGGAGCTCGCAGTGAGCCGAGATTGCGCCACTGCACTCCAGCCTGGGCTACAGAGCGAGACTCTGTCTCAAAAAAAAAAAAAAAAAAAAAAAAGTGGATTGAGGGTATCCTGCCAGACATATCTTTTCCTCTTGACCAAGATCTTCATTATCTTTTCTTTTCTTTTTTTCTTTTTTTTTTGAGATAGAGTCTCGCTCTGTCACCCAGCCTGGAGAGCAATGGCACAATTTCTGCTCACTGCAACCTCCATCTCCTAAGTTCAAGTGATTCTTGTGCCTCAGCCTCCTGAGTAGCTGAGATTACAGGCATGCACCACCACCCTGGCTAATTTTTGTACATTTAGTAGAGACAGGGTTTCACCATGTTGGCCAGGCTGGCCTTGAACTCTTGACCTCAAGAGATCTGCCCACCTCGGCCTCCCAAAGTGCTGGGATTACAGGTGAGCCACTGTGCCTAGCCACTTCATTTTCAGATAGAGGCTGCTCCTGGAGCAAGAGTATGTTGAGCTGTGTGAGTTATATGGATGTTTAGTAATTGATTAAAGTATGCCTGACCTGTGTGTGATGTAGCACGGATAGTGTTGTTCCAGCTTGTTTTAGTTTTTATTAAAAATAGGCCCAATCAGGCCAGATGCAGTGGCACACACCTGTAATCCCAGCACCTTGGGAGGCCAAGGCAAGATCCCTGGAGCCCAGGAGTTTGAGAGCAGCCTGGGCAACATGATGAGACCCTGTCTCTACTTTGAAAAAATAAAATAAATAAAAGAAAGAAAAAATATAGGCCGGGCGCGGTGGCTCAAGCCTGTAATCCCAGCACTTTGGGAGGCCGAGACGGGCGGATCACAAGGTCAAGAGATCGAGACCATACTGGCTAACCCGGTGAAACCTCGTCTCTACTAAAAAATACAAAAAATTAACCGGGCAAGGCATCGGGTGCCTGTAGTCCCAGCTACTCGGGAGGCTGAGGCAGGAGAATGGCGTAAACCCGAGAGGTGGAGTTTGCAGTGAGCTGAGATCCGGCCACTGCACTCCAGCCCAGGCGACAGAGCGAGACTCCATCTCAAAAAAAAAAAGAAAAAATAGACTTAAATCAATAATGCAAATTGCAAAGCTGACTGGATATAAATTATTATTATTACTTTTTGAGACAGGGTCTTACTCGTCACCCAGGCTGGAATGCAGTGGTGTGGTCACAGCTCACTGTATTCTTTTTTGTAGAGATGGGGTCTTCCTATGTTGCCCAGGCTAGTCTTGAACTCCTAGGCTCAAAGGACCCTCCTGGCTCAGTCTCCCAAAGTGCTGGGATTACAGGCATGAACCACCACACCCAGCCAGGAGACAAATTATACACACACACACTCTGTTGCCCAGGCTGGAGTGCAGTGGCATGATCTTGACTCACTGCAACATCCGCCTCCCAGGCTCAAGCAATTTTCCCACTGCAGCCTTCTGAGTAGCTGGGACTACAGGCACGTGCCATAACGCCCAGCTAACTTTTGTTTTTTTTTTCTTTTTTGAGACGGAGTCTTGCTCTGTCACCCAGGCTGGAGTGCAGTGGCCTGATCTTGGCTCACTGCAACCTCTGCCTCCTGGGTTCAAGTGATTCTCCTGCCTCAGCCTCCTGAGTAGCTGGGATTACAGGTGTGGGCCACCACGCCCAGCTAATTTTTTTGTATTTTTAGTAGAGATGGGGTTTCGCCATGTTTGTCAGGCTGGTCTTGAACTCCTGACCTCGTGGTCCTTCTGCCTCAGCCTCCCAAAGTGCTGGGATTACAGGTAAGAGCCACCGTGCCTGGCCTAACTTTTGTATTTTTTTTTTTGTAGAGACGAGGTTTTGCCATGTTGCCCAAGTTGGTCTCAAACTCCTGGGCTCAAGTGATCCACCTGCCTCAGCCTCCCAAAGTGCTAGGATTACAAGCTTGAGCCACTTTGCCTGGCCTTGGGAGAGATATTAAATGTATACTGAATTTGAAAGAAACTATTCTTATTGGTGTGGTATAAATAGACAAATCCTTGGCTCTGATTTCTGATGTGGCATGTTTTCTCTCTCCAAGGAGGGGGTATAAAAAATATGTAAAAGTGATAATTCACTTTCTTTTTTGTTTGAGACAGAGTCTCACTCTTGCTCAGGCTGGAGTGCAGTGGAGCGATCTCTGCTCCCTGCAACCTCTGCCCACCCTGGTTCAAGCAGTCCTCCCACTTCAGCCTCCCAAGTAGCTGGGACCACAGGTGCATGTCACCACGCCTGGCTAATTTTTTTGCATTTTTAGTAGAGACAGGGTCTCACCATGTTGCCCAAGCTGGTCTCAAATTCCTGAGCTCAAGCAATCTGCCCCCCTTGGCCTCCCAAAATGTGGGGTTTACAGGCGTGAGCCACCATGCCCAGCCTCACTTTCTCAAACTTTATAGTAAAGTTGATTAGTCCATTAAACTTAAAGATTTAGTGACTATATACTAATGTTAAACTCAAAAGGGTGCTAAGTGTTTTATTCTTATCTCCTGTCATACTGGATTTCAGATATCTTTTTAAACCTCAAGTTATCTGGAAATAAATTGAGATTTGAATGATAGGATCTGATGTAAGGCACTCATTATAAGCTGAATAAACATGACATACTCCCTATGAACTATGTCTGGGAATATTTTTGACTCTACAGTCTTAAAAATTATAATTTGTAACTTTCATGAAAGATCTACCCTAGATATGAGAGAGATAAATGTAGTAATTTAATGGAATCACAAAATACTTTATTTTAAAAATCTGTGTCAACCAAGCGCAGTGGCTCAAGCTCGTAATCACAGCACTTTGGGAGGCTGAGGTGGGCAGATCACCTGAGGTCAGCCTGGTCAACATAGTGAAATCCTGTCTCTACTAAAAATATAAAAATTAGCCAAGCGTGGTGGCAAGCGCCTGTAATCCCAGCTACTCAGGAGGCTGAGGCAGGAGAATCTCTTGAACCTGGGAGACGGAGGCTGCAGTGAGCCAAGATCACATCACTACACTCCAGCCTGGGTGACAGTGAGACTGTGTCTCAAAAAAAAAAAAAAAAATCTGTGTCATCCACTTTTCTGTAAGTCTTGGAAATATATGGAGAGAAAGACATGGTCTCTGCCCTCAGTGAGCTTACAGTGCAGTAGAGGGACAGTCACCCAACAGTTTGACCAGGTACCTTGGGAACAGAGGAAAGATTACCTAAATTTATGTTGGCAAGGTACTCAGACTTCATAGTGCTTACACTGAGTCTTTGAAGGAACAGGCATTTGCAAGGCAACAGAAGGACAAAGGAGGCTGACTTGGTGGGGACCAGATCTAGAACAGGACTTCCGTGACTTACTAAGCACTTTGGATTTAATTTCAGGAGTGAGTGGGAATTCTGAAAGAATTTTGAAAAGGAGAGCAAAATAGATTTATATTTTTGGATAATTACTTTGTATTATTGGGGATAATGGCAGCATCATGGAGACTGGATTGGAAGATAATGAAGAACCAGTTAAAGAGATATAATGCAATAGTCTAGGGGAAAGATGATGAAGACATGAACCAAGGCAGCAATAGCAGAAATAACGTGAGCTGGAGAAAGGAAACAGCAGATTCTGCATCAGCACTTGGCAATTTGGAAGGCATGTCATTGTCATCTGGTATGTGAGGATTCCCCTCCAATAAGTGTTACAAAGCTTGCTGGTTAGGAAGTGATCTTTAACAGAGAAGATTACCTACATAGAGTTACTTATTTTTCCTTGGGCACCTGTGAATATGTAGTGCTTGATGTTTGTAATTTTGTTTAAAATTCTATGAAATATAAAAATATAAAATCAAATCTGGGCCGGGCGCGGTGGCTCATGCCTGTAATCCCAGCACTTTGGGAGGCCAAAGCAGGTGGATCACGAGGTCAGGAGATTGAGACTATCCTGGCTAATACGGTGAAACCCCGTCTCTACTAAAAATACAAAAAAATAACCGGGCGTGGTGGCGGGCGCCTGTGGTCCCAGCTACTTGGGAGGCTGAGGCAGGAGAATGGCGGGAACCCGGGAGGCGGAGCTTGCAGTGAGCTGAGATCACGCCACTGTACTAGCCTGGGCGACAGAGTGAGACTCCGTCTCAAAAAAAAAAAAAAAAAAAAAATCAAATCTGGATTTTATTTATAAAGAAGGTTTGCAAGTTGAACCTTGCATCAAGATTTCCCATCATTTCTGCAAAACTTATCATTGGGTTTCATTTTCCAGATTCTCCGGGCCCAAAGCCGAAGTGCAAGTGGAAGGAAGGTCTCTGAAAACAGCTATTCTCTAGATGACCTAGAAATAGGCCCAGGTAAGCAGAGAGTTCCTTGTGTATCAGGTCCTATAGGAAGTACTCACTAGTAGCAACATCTTTTGGACTCGAAGCCAATGCTTTTAAAGGAAGAGTGACACAAATTAAAAGAAAGTCTGCCTATTAGATGCAAGCCATTCTCAAATCTCATTGCTCTTGTTAAATAGCTTTTTTTTTTGTTTTGAGATGGAGTCTCACTCTGTCTCCCAGGCTGGAGTGCAGTGGCACGATCTCGGCTCACTGCAAACTCTGCCTCCTGAGTTCACGCCATTCTCCTATCTCGGCCTCCCAAGTAGCTGGGACTACAGGCACCCGTATTTTTAGTCTAGACAGGGTTTCACTGTGTTAGCCAGGATGGTCTCCATCTTCTGACCTCATGATCCGCCTGCCTCGGCCTCCCAAAGTGCTGGGATTACAGGCATGAGCCATTGTGCCCGGCCTCTTTTTTTCTATTTTTAATCCACCCTTGTTAGTGATAACCTATGGTAACCAAAGGGTATTTTGAGGAGCTATAAGTAAAGTGCTACGATCAGTTTTGGCTCTAGTCATCTGGGATTTGAGGGCTTCAATAGATGGACTGTGTCCCATATCAGGTTTGGTTACCCTGTATCACCAGTGATAACATAACACTTTGAGAGTGGAATTACGTTTTAAAGGGGATTTACAGGCACTTCACAAAAGAAAAAATTAGTAAAAACAGGAAAAGCATCAGCTACCTAGTAATCAAAGAAATGCAAATTAAAAGGCATTGAGATCTCTTCTTTTTCATGTTAAATAAGCCAGAATTTTAAAATACAGGCCCTGGCGTGGTGGCTCAGACCTGTAATCTCAGCACTTAGGGAGGCTGAGACAGGAGGAACACTTAAACCCGGGAGTTTGAGACCAGCCTGGGAAACATAGTGAGACCTATCTCTACAGAAAAAAAAAAAAAAAAAAAAAAAAAGCCCAGCATGGCGGTGCATGCTTGAGGTCACTGCTACTTGGGAAACTGAGATGGCTGGATCCTTTGAACCCAAGACTTCAAAGCTGCAGTGAGCTACGATCTTGCCACTGTCCTGTTCTCTAGCCTGGGTGACAGAGTGAGACTCTGTCTCAAAAACTAAATAAAATATGCAATGCTCAATTATGGTAAGGTTCTTTTAATGCCAAGAAAGAGTGAATATTACTTTGTAAATGACAATTATATTCCTGATTTTCTTCTTCGTGCTTTTAATGGAAGAAATTGGCCATTAGATAACAATAACCCAAAATTTAGAATTTTGAAATTATTTGAATCACTTTTATCTTCTAATGAAACACATTGGCCAGTCACAATGGTTTACACCTGTAATTCCAGCACTTTGGGAGGCTGAGATGGGAGGATATCTTGAGCCCAGGAGTTCGAGGCTGCAGTGAGCTATGATCATGCCACTGCACTTCAGCCAGGGTGACAGAGTGAGACCCCATCTGAGAAATAAAATAAAACATGTTATTTGGATGCTTCTAGGTCAATTGTCATCTTCTACATTCAACTCGGAGAAAAATGAGAGTAGGCGAAATCTGGAACTTCCACGCCTCTCAGAAACCTCTATAAAGGATCGAATGGCCAAGTACCAGGCAGCTGTGTCCAAACAAAGCAGCTCAACCAACTATACAGTATGTGTTCTGCATCGTTCATTCATTCATTCATTCTGTCATCCAGCAGATGGTCACTGAATACTGGAATTAGGAAATGCCACCAGACCCTTACCTCTGAGCCCTGGTCCCCTAGCTGTTCTCTGTTCACATGAACCCTACCCTCACTGGATTTGCAGGTCTTACCGTGGTCTAATCTTGACTTTGCTTTCTTAGTCCTCGTTCCCACCCCACTCACTTTTTTTGTGATGTTACCAGTCAGTATCATTGAGAGTTTCCCTGGCTCTTCTACTTAATGTTGTGTTGTTGTTAAAGAAGTAGTAGTTTATTAGTTTCAATAGAACTCTTATTTTATCTTGGTTGTTGAGGGAAGACGGAAGAAGACTGGAGAGCTTATTTTGGTTTTTGAGGAAAGAAAGAAGAAGACTAAAGAGAAATATCAGCTGTGTTCATTAATGAGGGTTTTTTTGTAATTTTTTACTGAGATATAACTCACGTAATATAAAATCATCATTTTAAAGTATACAGTTTTGTGATTTTTACCATATTCACATTGTACAACCATTACCACTGTTTAATTCCAGAAGCTTTCTATCACCCTGAAAAGAAACCTCATACCTGTGTAGTCACTCTCAGCTCCCCCTGCTCTCATCCCCTGGCAACCGCTGATCTACTTCCTGTCTTTATGTATCTGCCTATTTTGGAAATTTCATATGAAGGGGTCATACAGTAGATCATCTACTTAATCTTTAATCCTTACGATGTACTGTTTTCCTAAAGAAATAGAATAGTAGATAAGAAAAAGGGAGAAATCACAAGAAGGTGACATGCTCAGTAAGCATGAAAATTTTGATATTCAGCTGGGTGTGGTGGCTCACGCCTATAATCCCGGCACTTTGGGAGGCTGAGGCGGGCGGATTGCCTGAGGTCAGGAGTTCGAGACCAGCTTGGCTAACATGGCAAAACCCCGTCTCTACTGAAAATACAAAAATTAGCCAGGTGTGGTGGCAGGCACCTGTAATCCCAGCTACTTGGGTGGCTGAGGCAGGAGACTTGCTGGAACCCAGGAGGCAGATGTTGCAGTGAGCTGAGATTGCGCCTCTGCACTCCAGCCTGGGCGACAGAGCAAGACTTCATCTCCAAAAAAAAAAAAAAAATTTTTGATATTCAAAATACTATGGAGAGTCCTTCCCCTTTAAGTTGTCCTGTGCTTAACGGGTAAGCTGACACTACAGAACTGCTTAATTGAAGTTACCTTTTAGCCAGGCACAGCAGCTCACACCGTAATCCCAACACTTTGGGAGTCTGAGGCAGGTGGATCATTTGAGGTCAGTAGTTCAGAACCAGCCTGGCCAACATGGTGAAACCCCGTCTCTACTAAAAATACCAAAAAAAAAAAATTAGCCGGGTGTGGTGGGACACACCTGTAATCCCAGCTACTAGGGAGGCAGAGGCAGGAGAATCACTTGAACCCAGGAGATGGAGGTTACAGTGAGCTGAGATCACACCACTGCGCTCCAGCCTGGGTGACAGGGTGAGACTCTATTTCAAAAAAAGAAAACAGATACTACCTTTTAAATGCCATTTATTCATATATATATATATATATACACACACACACACACGCACACATCGATACAAATACACACACACATATTTTTGTATCCTTCAAGCATTTGTTCTAAGATTTCAAATTACAAACCATTAATCTCTTGATGTCCTAATTGTCTAACAAAATCAAAAGAACAGTATTGAATTGTATTTGTTCCTAGGCAGACTGAAATGTGGCGCATGTTGGAAACCATAATGTGTGTTCTGCGAGTTAAGTCTTCTGTTCCCCACATTATTAAGCATACATTCTCTAATAGTATTTGGTGGACTAATTCTCTGGGCGATGAATAATTTCATCTTGGTTTTTTAACTGTAATTTTAACAACTTTATGTTTTAAGAAGAGATGATGTGTGTAAGTCAATTAGCAAAGTGGAGTATCACAGGCTGATAGGCACTGTGAATGTGAAAAGTGAGCAAATTTAGACTTCTCTTAGAAGGCAGGTCAGGAGATACAGCAAATTGGGATCTGTGAAGCTGAACTTCCTCTTGTTACCAGATTTTACTGCTTCTCAGTGCCCTCCTGCTGCAAACATTCCCACCAGGTGACTCCCTATGTGGGGAAACCTGTTGAGTAACTTTTTTCTTTTTTTTTTTTTTTTTAAACTCCTCACCATTTCTGTATTACAGTTCTCCTGCTCTGGAGATTTAAAGAGTTGAAAAGTCTTCAGGAATTCTTGTAAAAAGTACATTTTGTCTCATCCCCGAAGAATTTCCCGGGACCCTTAACAGAATATGGTTGTAACAAGGCACATACATACTCTCTGGCAGCAGTTCTGGAGGTGGGGCTTCCAGACGGGGTCAGGAATGAGTTGTTGGGCTATATAATGTTCTGCAGTGCTAGCTGCCAGCTTCTCCTCACAGCTGCACCTCCAGAGCTGTGGGCAGTAATCTGGAATACCATCCCTAGGTGACTAAGTCATACTCACATTCCTTTCATTGGCCCTGTGGCCATAAATTGTTTCCTCCCATGCCTAAAGAGTCACAGAGAACAAAAAAGTACTAGATTACTACATATTAACAGATCAGTGGTAGGAAATGTCTATAGTCATTGACCTCTATGTTGCTTTTATTTTATTTTATTTTTTTATTTTGAGATGGAGTTTCGCTCTTGTTCCCCAGGCTGGAGTGCAATGGCGTGATCCCAGCTCACTGCAACCTCTGCCCCCCGGATTCAAGCGATTCTCCTGCCTCAGCCTCCTGAGTAGCTGGGATTACAGACATGTGCCACCACACCCGGCTAATTTTTTGTATTTTTAATAGTGATGAGGTTTCACCATGTTGGCCAGGCTGGTCTTGAACTCCTGACTTCAGGCGATCCACCCGCCTTAGCCTCCCAAAGTGCTGGAATTACAGGCGTGAGCCACTGCGCCCAGGCTCTATGTTGATTTTAGATATAATAGATGAAGTTAATTGTAATATTCGCCCCAGTGTCCTTGCAAGGAAAAAAATGCAATTTGCTTATTCCTTATGACAATAAAATGCATGCTTTTTTATGTTGAGGCTCTGTTATAAGAAGTAAAATAAATTATGTCTTTAGTACAATATATGAATTGTATATGAAAAACATGTTTTTGAAAGTCCCACCAAAAAGGTTGCTTTATGGTATCATTAAATATAATTTCAGTTTTTATATGTATACATCATCCCTGTCTCTCTTTCCAGGCCGGGCATTTATATATGTATGGTCAGTATATTTTCTATTATTGGCACTTGGCATCTCCTTTCCCCTGCTCCAGAATGGTCTTTTCTGATAAAACTCACAAGCTTTGCATTACCACAAGCTCTGCTGCTAGAAGAGTGAATCACAAGAATGTTGTATGCTTGGGGTGTTGTGTGTGCCTGTGTTGATATGTCTGTATTCTAATGAGCAATCCAGTTTTACACTAGCCTACAGATATTTAACTCTGAGGTATGTGTCCACAAAGCTGCTTTTGTCATTTCACTAGTCAATGGGTTTTGCTTGTGAGAGTTAGGGGGTTGATTTGACCTGAGGCTTCTTAGAAGAATTTTTTAACATTCCAAGTTTATCTGATAAATGTGCTATGAAGAGAATAGAATGATGAGACTTTAAAAAATTTTTTACAGTTGTTTTTATTTTGTAGAATGAGTTGAAAGCCAGTGGTGGTGAAATCAAAATTCATAAAATGGAGCAAAAGGAGAATGTGCCCCCAGGTCCTGAGGTCTGCATCACCCATCAGGAAGGGGAAAAGGTAGGTTGAAAAGTCTGACGTCCAGTTGCCAAGGAAGCATGTGTTCTAAATTAGGTGCTTGAAATTAGAAACAACTCTAACTCTAGGCTGTAGAGTGTCTGGGAATTTGGTAACAGCTGCCAGGACAGATTGTCATTTTTGCAGGTCACGTAATTTCAGTTGAGGAGCTCTGCAACTTATAGCTGACCAAATAATGAACCTTCGTTGGAAAATTATTTTGTTCAGCAGATGCTCAGAAGGCAAAGAACTGAAGTGATTTTAAAGAATCGATTTGGAGGCTGGGCACAGTGGCTCACGCCTGTAATCCCAGCACTTTGGGAGGCTGAGGCAGGTGGATCACCTGAGGTCAGGAGTTCAAGACCAGCCTGGCCCACATGGTGAAACCCCGTCTCTACTAAAAATATAAATATTAGCCAGGTGTAGGGGTGCACACCCATAATCCCAGCTACTCAGGAGGCTGTGGCAGGAGAATCGCTTGAACCTGGGAGGTGGAGGTTGCAGTGAGCCGAGTGCACTGCATTTCCAGCCTGGTGACAGAGCAAGACTCTGTCTCAAAGATAAATAAATAAATAAAATAAAAACCTATTTGGGCCGAGTGTGGTGGCTCACGCGTGTAATCCCAGCACTTTGGGAGGCCAAGGCGGGCGGATCACCTGAGGTCGGGAGTTTGAGACAAGCCTGACCAATATGAGAAACCCCATCTCTACTAAAAATACAAAAAATTAGCCAGGCATGATAGTGCATGCCTGTAATCCCAGCTACTTAGAGGCTGAGACAGTTAAATCGCTTGAACCCAGGAGGCAGAGGTTGCAGTGGACTGAGGTCGTGCCCTTGCACTCTAGCGTAAGCAACAAGAGCGAAACTCCATCTCAAAAAAAAAAAAAAAAAATCTATTTGGGAGAGCATAGAGTCAGGGCAACTTGATTCCATGCTCCTGGGAAAAAAATTTACACAAATAAAAATATGTTTGATTAGAGATTATCTTCAGATACTCATATATTCTTAATTTAAGTAAACATTTAACACATTTTGTGCAAGAAAATCTTACTCTTTCACTCATATTATTATTAAAGGCAGTCACTATGCTAAGTAAGCATAGGAAATAATAAGCTTAAAAACTTATTGACAAATCATTCCATGTGGTCTTCATGTGCAAGGCTAACTCTCTCCTTCCGCCTGTCTCTCACTGCAGCCTGTGTGTACCTCATGCTCCAGCCAAGCCAGCAAACCTGTAATTCTGGCTGGGCACGGTCACTCACGGCTATAATCCCAGCACTTTGGGAAGCTGAGGCGGGTGGATCACGTGCGGTCAGGAGTTCAAGACCAGCCTGTAGAGGAGAGATTAATAAGAGGTCAGCTATCATAAAAATGTATGATAGGTGCTGTGAGGCTGTGAGAGGGTTATACAGGACCACAGAAGCTCAGAGTAAAGACATTTAACCTGACTTCCTCAAGAAGGTGATGTCTGAGCTGAGTCTTGACGAATGTGTGGAAGTAGGCCAAGTGAGTGAGGGGAAGGTTGAGTTAGAAATAGAAGGATATTCCAGACAGATACAACAGAGATTTGGAAACCAGAGATGACGGCTTACTGAGGAATTACAGGGATTGTTTGTTTGTTTGTTTGTTTGGAGATGGAGTCTTGCTCTGTCACCCAGGCTGGAGTGCAGTGGCGTGATCTCGGCTCACTACAACGTCTGCCTCCCAGGTTCAAGCGATTCTCCTGCCTCAGCCTCCCGAGTAACTGGGATTACGTGTGTGCACCACCATGTCTGACTAATTTTTTGTATTTTTAGTAGAGATGGGGTTTCGCCATGTTGGCCAGGCTGGTCTTGAACTCCTGACGTCACGTGATCCACCCGCCTCAGCTTCCCAAAGTGCTGGGATTATAGCTGTGAGCCACTGTGCCTGGCCAGAATTACAGGTTTGCTGGCTTGGCTGGAGCGTGAGGTACACATAGGCTGCAGTGAGAGATAGGCGGAAGGAGAGGGCTAGGGTAAGGCCTGGAAAATCTTTATATGCCACCCTTAAGGGTTTGGATGTAGTGCAGCAGGGGAAAGCCGCTAAAAGATTTTAAGCAAATCACATTTGTGTGTTACATATTTATCATTAGATGAATGGCTTAATTGAAATAAGTAACAATATTTATGTCAGGGGAATTATCATGTTCTCTACCATTGCCCATTGCCCAGTCCTTTTAATCTTTCAGTCAATATGATAATCAAATGTTAGATGAGGAGAAAGGGTTTTCAAATCTATTACAGTGATTTAATCTTAGGAGAAAAGCCATTGCTTCTGTTATACATATTGACACCCTTCACGCCATTCTTCCAAAAGATATGGAGATCATTAAAATGGGTTAAGAGCAACAGTTCTCAAGCTTAGTTGGAATTTGTATTTTAAAAATTTTTTTAGAGACGAGGTCTTCCTCTATCACCCAGGCTGGAGTGCAGTAGTATGATCATAGCTCACTGTAGCCTCCAACTCCTGGGCTCAAGGAATCTTCCTGCCTCAGCCTCCCAAGTGGCTGGGACTATAGATGTGCGCCACCACGCCTATATTTTTATCTTTTTTTTTTGTAGAGACAGGGTTTCGCTATAATTCTCAGAATGGTCTCAAACTTCCGGCTTCAAGCGATCCCCCCAGCCTCAGCCTCCCAAAGTGCTGGAAGTACAGGCGTGAACCACTGCGCCCTGTCTCAAACTTATTTGACTACAACAGACTTTACAAAGTAGGATGGTATATTGTCAGAATACTAACAGGAACTCATGAGATATACTACACACTTGAATCAAAGCAGACCCACAGAAAAATGGTCTCAGACTGATGGCTACAATATTTGATTCAAAGACCAGAACAGAAAAAATATATATATTAGAATAAATTAGTTTATTTTATAAAAACATCACAAATGTATGTTGGAATAACAAGACAAAATACTTGGCAGCCATGTGTTATGTGATCCTATAGTCCCCCATAAATTGCATATATCCTTGCAACAGTGGACTCAGGCATTAGCCCATGAGGCACATGCCATGTATTAAGTTAATTATCTTGTTAAACTGTCTGTTTTCTCATGTTTTAAATGGGAGATTATTTCTTAAGAATAACTGACTAAATATTTTTGAAGTTTTTCTTATATACTTAAAAAAAAATTGGAAATTTTTAGAGAAAAATATTCCCAGTGTTGAAATATCTCCATCTTTATCCCAGGAGTGTAGTTTGGGAAACAGTCATTTGGGAAATAATGTTCGAATTGTCCCTCTATCTAAATTCATGTTTGCTTCTTCATTGTCTTCATGCTGATTTGAAACTGGAACTCTGAACTGAACTGGAAGATTAGAACATTTTAATTATAGCCTAAAAGGACATTAGTGCAATTGTGAATCATGAAGTGGGTGGGGAAGAAAGGAGGTAAAGACAATACATATTCTTCAAGCACATGCTGTAGGTTTACAAACCCTCAGCTGCCTTAAAATTCGCAATATTTTTCAGACCCGTAGCTATCCTTTTGGCTGTTTGCCTAGCTTTTGTTAACCAATACCTAAGTGTTATTTGAACTTCGGCTTGTTAAAAAAAAAAGGACATTTGCCTGGCGAGGTGGCTCACGCCTGTAATCCTAGCACTTTGGGAACTCAAGGTGGGCAGATCGCCTGAGGTCAGGAGTCTGAGACCATCCTGGCCAACATAGTGAAACCCTACTCTACTAAAAATACAAAAATTAGCCAGGTGTGGTGATGGGCACCTGTAACCCCAGCTACTCGGGAGGCTGAGGCAGGAGAATCACTTGAACCCAGGAGGCAGAGGTTGCAGTGAGCTGAGATTGCACCGATGGATTCCAGCCTTGCAACAGAGCAAGACTCCATAAAAAAAAAAAAAAAAAAAAAAAGCAAAGTTTACCTCACGGGTTCAAGGTGACCAAATTAGAAGTGAGAGAAGAACATCCTGGGATGGAGGTACCTACTAATTCTCAAGAACTGAAGAGCTTTTTGTAGGCATGCCCAACTTTCAGAAAATTTATTTCATATCATTAGATAAAATAGCACATTTGTAAGGCGATCAGTTGAATACCTGGCACATAGTAAACACCCAATCAATGCTGGCTGTAATTATACCGGTTTATTTTATGCCATGTCAGAATTCCTGTAATGAAGAGAGTAGCAGAAAAAATGACCATGCTGAAATTCAGATGCAGTCAGCCAGCAACTTAATCTTCATTGTAAATCTATTCAGTTTGTCAGACATCCTGATAAAAACACTCAGCATTGCCCATAAAATCCATGGCATCTGAATAAAAGGAAATTATGTGAAGAGTGCACATTGGGTCACCTGTGGACTCTTCATGATTTTGGATGTGGAGTAAGATACCAGGAAGGCGTGGGGGCCAGTAGAAAGGAGGGAGAGCTCTAATAGAGAGTTCTTTTATTTAAATTTGATAGCTTTTGGGAAAATGATATAAACACCTGTACGTAAGATCTGCCATCCTGTTAAACATTGCCATTTTGAGACTGGGATTAAAAGGGAAACTGTCCTCGAAGATAATACTGAGGTTAGTTTTAGGTAAATTTGTTTTATAACTATCAAAAGGTCTTCTATATGGGCAAGTTCGTTTCAGCAGGATGTAGTTGGTTGGGAAATAAGAATTAGGAAAATTAAAAAATCAGAATAGTTCCTAAATTTAAATATTCTCCCTTTCCTTGGAGTGAGTTATGGTTATATGGTGAGGAGCTTTGCTCTCCTTGATAGAGGGCTTTGTTTTGCTTTGTTTTTTGAGAGCGGAAAAATATGGTTTAGAAGTTGTTTTATAAAGGGAGATGATGCACACTTTTGGCAGTTGAGTGCAGTCTGTTTCTCGGGTTACTCTGTAATTGAGAGGCATGTTAATATCCTCATAAAAGACATTTTGCTGCCTCTTGTTTAAATGCTCAGCTGTTCTGGTGCCCGTTATTTCCCCCAGGCAGCCAGTGACTGACTGGAGTCAGCAGGTTTTTATGGTATTAACAGCAGTTTGCTCTTTTATTTTTAATATGACTGTTAATCCCCCCCACCCCACACACCTTTTTTTTTTTTTTTTTTTTTTGTAGATTTCTGCAACTGAGAATAGCCTGGCAGTCCGTTCCACCCCTGCTGAAGATGACTCCCGTAAGCATTCTTTCTTAGGTCTGGAGGACGAGGTCCTTGTTTTCTATCTGTATTTGGTTCAGGAGTGTTCCCATTACTGTCACTGCTGAGAACATACTAAATCCTCTACTTGCATTTGAGGGCTGATGCTTGAATATCCTTTACACACTTCATGGCTTAGAGAGAAGTTAAATTCAATTAAATATAGTTAACTTGGGACAAACTGAATACTTGTAATGCTTCTCTCATTGAATTTATCCTACTTTTTGAACCAAACCCTTTCAGCATTAAAGCTGTATAAACTAATTTTGAAGTTTCATTTTAACAGAAGTTTGGCCAGTATGGATTTTATTCATTTATAATGTTATTCATAAATACCTATTCTTTAGTGAATAAGTATTTGAATAATCTGTTAAAGATATATTTTTTTCCCTGTTTATCTAAATGTATATTATAGTCAACCTCCTAGACAGGTTCTAGGGATTTTCCTGCTGACAGTGAATTTTGTCACCTTTCGTCCTATTTTAGAGTCATTTTGAGCCTCCCTTTTCCCAAAGACAAAAATGTGTTGTGTTTTGTTTTGTTTTGTTTTTTTACTTGACTATGTCCATTTTTGATTCTGATTTTCAGTATAACTTTTTATTTTCATTTTTTAGAGACAGGGTCTCGTTCTGTTGCCCAGGCTGGAGTACAGTGGTGTGATCATAGCTCCCTGCTGCCTCAAACTCCTGGGCTCAAGCAGTCCTCTTACCTCAGCCTCCCAAATAACTAGGACTGCAGGCACACACCACCATACCCAGCTAATTTTTTTTTTTTGAGGGAGTCTCGCTGTGTCACCTAGGTTGGAGTACAGTGGCGCGATCTCGGCTCACTGTAACCTCCCTCTCCCAGGTTCAAGCGATTCTCCTGTCTCAGCTTCCTGAGTAGCTGGTTGTCTACTCACTGAGTACCTCTTCACTGAGTACCTACAAGCGCACATCACCATGCCTGGCTAATTTTTTGTATTTTAGTAGAGACGGGGATTCACCCTGTTGCCTAGGCTGGTCTTGAACTCCTGAGCTCAGGCAATTCACCTGCCTCGGCCTCACAAAGTGCTAGGATGACAGGCGTGAGCCACCGCGCCTGGCCATACCCAGCCGTAACCAGCTAATTTTTAAATATTTTTGTAGAGAAAAGGTCTCACTGTGTTGCCCAGGCTGGTCTCCAACTCCTGGCCTCAAGCAACCCTCCCACTGCAGCCTGTCAAAGTGTTGCGATTACGGGCATGAGCCACTGTGCCCAGCCAATTTAAAAATATATGTTGCTGGGCCAGGTGCAGTGGCTTACACCTGTAATTCCAGCACTTTGGGAGGCCTAGGTGGGTGGATCACTTGAGGTCAGGAATTCAAGACAAGCCTGACCAACATGGCGAAACCCCATCACTAAAAATACAAAAATTAGCTGGGCGTGGTGGCGGGCGCCTGTAATCCCAGCTACTCAGGAGACTGAGGCAGGAGAATTGCTTGAACCCGGGAGGTGGAGGTTGCAGTGAGCCGAGATCGCACCATTGCACTCCAGCCTGGGCTGCAGAGCAAGACTCAAAACAACAACAACAACAAAAAAAATATATATGTATGTCGCTGGCCCGGCACGGTGGCTCACACCTGTAATCCCAGCACTTTGGAAGGCCGAGGCGGGCAGATCACCTGAGGTCAGGGGTTCAAGACCAGCCTGGTCAACGTGGTGAAACCCCATCTCTATTAAAAACACAAAAAGTTAGCTGGGTGTGGTGGTGGGTGCCTGTAGTCCCAGCTACTCAGGAGGCTCAGGCAAGAGAATTGCTTGAACCCAGGAGGCGGAGGCTGTGGTGAGCCAAGATCATGCCACTGCACTCCAGCCTGGGCAGCAGAGTGAAAATCCATCTTAAAAAAGAAAAAAAAAAAAAATATATATATATATATATATATATATGTTCCTGGCGCTGTGGCTCATGCCTGTAATCTTTGGAAGGCTGAGGCAGGCGGTTTGCTTGAGCTCAGGAGTTGGAGACCAGCTTGGGCAACATGGTGAAGCCCTGTCTCTACCACAAGTACCAAAACTTAGCTGGGCGTAGTGGCATGCATCTGTGGTCCCAGCTATTAGGGAGGCTGAGGCAGGAGGATCACTTGAGCCCAGGAGGCAGAGGTTGCAGTGAGCAAAGATCATGCCACTCAGCCTGGGTGACAGAGTGAGACTCTGTCTGAAAAAAAAATATCTATATATGTGTGTGTATATATATGTATCATATATGTGTATATATGTATCATATATGTGTGTGTATGTATCATATATGTGTGTATATGTATCGTATATGTGTGTATATATATGTATCATATATGTGTGTATATATGTATCATATATGTGTGTATATATATGTATCATATATATGTGTATATATATGTATCATATATATACGAATTTCTTGTAGGTCACAAGACAAAAAAGAAAAATATATATATGTGGATTTCTAGCGTCTCCCCAGGCTAATTAGTTTAGTGGACACTGAAAACCCCACAACTAAAATAGAATTATGAATTAAACAGATCTCTAGTAAATCCTACCTTAAAATTTCGGAGAAAAACTCAGCTGGGTGCGGTGGCTCACGCCTGTAATCCTAGCACTTTGGGAGGCCGAGGCGGGCGGATCACGAGGTCAGGAGATCGAGACCATCCTGGTTAACACGGTGAAACCCTGTCTCTACTAAAAACACAAAAAGAAATTAGCCGGGCGCGGTGGCGGCCCCTGTAGTCCCAGCTACTCGGGAGGCTGAGCCAGGAGAATGGCCGGAACCCGGGAGGTGGAGCTTGCAGTAAGCCAAGATCGCACCACTCACTCTAGCCTGGGCGACAGAACGAGACTCCGTCTCAAAAAAAAAAAAAAAAAGAAAAACTCTTTCTGCTTGAATCCAGAAACATTCTTTTTTTGCAATCATTTTTCTTGGACTAGAAATGTTTCTGAGTTTTGACTAGGTTTATGAAACATTTTTTTGAAAAATAAGCCTTAATATTTTAGTACTTTGTTGACTCACCTCTTCACTTTGGCAGGAAAGTAACTCATGCAGTTGGAACTTCAATGATTATGAAAAAAACTTCATGGAGCCCTTTTCCATAATCTTCATCCATGGATATCTGCTATAGAACTGACCAAAAACACAGTATCAGGTTACATGCATATACAAATGCGCACACACACACTCACACACACACACACAGTGCAAAATTTCTTCCCCCACATTTCCCCCTTTTTCCAACTTCAGTTGAAACACTTCAGAAGAAGTTATTAGGAATGTTAATGACCAAAAAGACATCCAAGTCTATAAATGGCCTTTAAAAATGACAAATGGTACAAGGAAGAAAGTTCTTTATACAGAGTGGTTTGGATTTCTGCTATGTGTGGCAGAGGGTAAGAAAGCCTCCTCACTGAGAACCTGATTTCTGACAGGACCAGAGAAAACCTGAGCCATAGTTGTTAGTGTTCGAATATTCTTCAACAGAAAAGCAGTGTTTTTCCTGGTGTTGGAAGGATCTGTCATTAATGGAAGTGCCCAAACTTTGCTTTTCGGAAGAACGCTTTCTAAGACATCCCATGAGATACTGTAAAATATCTTCCTTTTGTAACTCAAGCAGGTGACTCCCAGGTTAAGAGTGAGATTGAACAGCCTGTCCATCCCAAGCCACTAAGTCCAGATGCCAGAGCCTCCAGTCTTTCTGAAAGTTCTCCTCCCAAAGCAATAAAGGTATGATGGCAATTTCTCTCTGAGCCTTTGGACATTGGTCTACTGGTAGAGCTAATTGTACCTTTTATGATGATGATGTTGATTATAACCTGGTTTTGCTTTCCTGGGGATGATAATGCCACAGAAGAGCACACTGAAGCCAGTCACTTTCCCTGGAAATCTTGCTGCCTCTGCTCAGGTCTTTGGCCCAGGAGCGAGAAGGCTCACTAATGACTCTCAGTTTGAAATCTGGAAAACTCATGAAAGTTTTAAGAAGGCCGGGCGCGGTGGCTCAAGCCTGTAATCCCAGCACTTTGGGAGGCCGAGACGGGCAGATCACGAGGTCAGGAGATCGAGACCATCCTGGCTAACACGGTGAAACCCCGTCTCTACTAAAAAAAAAAAATACAAAAACTTAGCTGGGCGAGGTGGCGGGCGCCTGTAGTCCCAGCTACTTGGGAGGCTGAGGCAGGAGAATGGCATAAACCCAGGAGGTGGAGCTTGCAGTGAGCTGAGATCCGGCCACTGCACTCCAGCCTGGGCAACAGAGCGAGACTCCGTCTCAAAAAAAAAAAAAAAAAAAAAAAAAAAAAAAAAAAAAAAAAAAAAAGGAAGTTTTAAGAAAACCTGAAGTTAAACAAAATAATGTGATTTTTTAATATTTTTATTTTTGTTTGTTTATTATTACTACCTTTTTTTTTGTTTTGAGAGAGTCTTGCTCTGTCACCCAGACTGGAGTGCAGTGGCATGATCTCGGCTCACTGCAACCTCCGCCCGCCAGGTTCAAGCAGTTCTCCTGTCTCAGCCTCCCAAGTAGCTGGGATTACAGGCATGCGCCACCATGCCCGGCTAATTTTTTTGTATTTTTTTGGTAGAGACAGGATTTCACCGTGTTGGCCAGGCTGGTCTCGAACTCCTGACCTTGTGATCCGCCTGCCTTAGCCTCCCAAAGTGCTGGGATTACAGGTGTGAACCACCACACCTGTAATTTGTTTGTTTTTGTTTTTGTTTTGTTTTGTTTGTTTTTGTTTTTGTTTTGTTGAGACAGGGTCTTGCTCTGTTGCTCAGGCTGGAGTATGGTGGTGTGATCATGGCTCACTGCAGCCTTGACTTCCCAGGCTCATGCATTCCTCCTGTCTCAGCCTCCTGAGTAGCTAGAACTATAGGCATATGCCACCTTGCTTTGCCTTTTTTTTTTTTTTTTTTTTAAGAGATGTGGTTTTTCCATGTTTCCCAGGCTGGTCTCAAACTCCAGAGCTTGGGTGATCTGCCTGCCTTGGCCTCCCAAAGTGCTGGGATGGGATTATAGGCATGAGCCACTGCCCAGCCAGGAAAAATCTGTTCAACTAAAATCAGCACATTCGACGAGGTGTGCAATTTCACCTTAAAGATAGTGGCTTCCTGATCTGCAGAGCTTGACCTTAACCTGATTAGTGGTTAGCTTTTTTTTTTTTTTGAGACAGGGTGTCACTTTGTCACCCAGGCTGGAGTCCAGTGGTGTGATCACAGCTTACTGCAGCCTCCATCTCCTGAGCTCAAGCCATCCTCCCGAGTAGCTGAGACTATAGGCGCATGCCACCACACCCAGCTAATATATTTTTTACATTTGTATGGGGATGGGGTCTCACTATGTTGCCCGAGCTGGTTTTGAACTTTTGGCCTCAAGTAATCCCCCACCTTGGCCTCCCAAAATGCTGGGATTACAGGCATGAGCCACCAAACCCACCTGGCCCTGTTGTTCCTACTTTTTTTTTTTTAAGGACCTGGTGTTTAAACAATGTCATTAACATTTTTTTTTTTTTTTTTTTTTTTTTTTTGAGACGGAGTCTCGCGCTGTGTCACCCAGGCTGGAGTGCAGTGGCGCGATCTTGGCTCACTGCAAGCTCCGCCTCCCAGGTTCACGCCATTCTCCTGCCTCAGCCTCCGAGTAGCTGGGACTACAGGCGCCCGCCACCTCGCCCGGCTATTTTTTTTGTATTTTTAGTAGAGACGGGGTTTCACCGTGTTAGCCAGGATGGTCTCGATCTCCTGACCTCGTGATCCACCCGCCTCGGCCTCCCAAAGTGCTGGGATTACAGGCTTGAGCCACCGTGCCCGGCCACAATGTCATTAACATTTTTAACAAAAGAATATGTCCGCTGGAATGGGGGCTGGCCAGCCCATTTTCTGTAAAAAAAAAAAAAAAAAAAAAAAAATGAGGCCACATGTGGTGGCTCACACCTGTAATCCCAGCACTTTGGGAGGCTGAGGCAGGCAGATCACCTGAGGTCAGGAGTTCAAGACCAGCCTGAACAACATGGAGAAACCCCGTCTCTACTAAAAATACAAAAAAAAAAAAAAAAAAAAAAAAAAAAAAAAGGACATTCAAGCAACACTTATACTAAGGGTATAATATTAGATATTAAGAATTGAGGCCGGGTACAGTGACTCACAGCTATAATCCCAGCACTTTGGGAGGCTGAGGCGGGCAGATCACAAGGTCAGGAGTCTGAGACCAGCCTGGCCAACATGGTGAAACCCGGTCTCTAAAAATACAAAAATTAGCTGGGCACAGTAGTGCGTGCCTGTAGTCCCAGCTACTCAGGAGGCTGAGGCAGGATAATCGCTTGAACCTGGGAAGCAGAGGTTGCAGTGAGCCAAGATCGCACCACTGCTCTCCAGCCTGGGTGACAAAGTGAGATTCCATCTCAAAAAAAAAAAAAAAAAAAAAGAATTGAATGGTCCCAGCACGGTGGCTCATGCCTATAATCTCAGCACCTTGGGAGGCCGAGGTGGGTGGATCATGAGGTCAAGAGTTTGGGACCAGCCTGGCCAACATGGTGAAAGCCAAAGCCCGTCTCTACTAAGAATACAAAAATTAGCTGAGCCTGGTGGCAGGCACCTGTAATCTCAGCTACTCAGGAGGCTGAGGCAGGAGAATCGCTTGAACCCAGGAGGTGGGGGTTGCAGTGAGCCGAGATCATGCCACTGCACTCCAGCCTGGGTGACAGAGCTACACTCCTCGATCTATGATCTGCTTTTATTACCCAAGTTTTAAAAGTCGTCTTTTCCTCTTCTGTGGGCAAACATATTCCCATAAAAATAAGCCAAAAATGTTTATTAAAAATGTCAAAACTTATTTTAGGTTTGTTAGCTGACTTGTTTTAATTGACTAGCTTGCTAATGAGGGGCTACTTCACCCACTTGAATTACCTACACTTCTTTAGTGTCTTTCTCCTCTAGTGCTCTCTTAAGTAGCAGGGTTGTGTTTCAAAAGTTTTAACATGGCCGGGCGCGGTGGCTCAAGCCTGTAATCCCAGCACTTTGGGAGGCCGAGACGGGTGGATCACGAGGTCAGGAGATCGAGACCATCCTGGCTAACACGGTGAAACCCCGTCTCTACTAAAAAATACAAAAAACTAGCCGGGCGAGGTGGCGGGCGCCTGTAGTCCCAGCTACTCGGGAGGCTGAGGCAGGAGAATGGCATAAACCCGGGAGGCGGAGCTTGCAGTGAGCTGAGATCCGGCCACTGCACTCCAGCCCGGACAACAGAGCGAGACTCCGTCTCAAGGAAAAAAAAAAAAAAAAAAAAAAGTTTTAACATTCGAAACTCAATAAATAGAATGAGTTGTAAGGTGGTATGTGCTGCTCCCAACTCATGCTCACATCTGCCGTGCTTCTACCTCTGACTGTGAGCATGATTGGTCCACAGCTGAAAGTCTTACTGCACACAAACCATAAAGAGGAGGGGAGATCAGGGAGGGTTTGGAACAAAAGGAGGAAAGGGGAGAACCCAGGATTTAAAGGGTGGATTTAAAAGGTGAGCAAGGTGAAAAAGATAAACATGAAAATTTGAAAGGAGGCAGAGATTTATGAGAAGAATAAGGTTTATTGGAAAGGAACAAAAGGTAAAGAAAGCAGAAAGAGAAAGCAAGTCCAAGAAGAACGGGCAGGATCATGGTGATTGAATCTGCACGTGTGCTCCACATGGCTGTGTTCTGGCCTTGAAGGTTGGCTGATGCTGCCATCAGCACTTTCTCTGTCAGAATATGGAGTCTCACAAAGTAACAGATCCCACAGGGTTACTTTCCTCTCTGACAGCAATGCTGCCTAGATGTGAGTGCTCAGGTCATGGTTGGGGATCAAGAATGGCTAGCAAATCTAACTTGGTGATGGATTCTGTATAACCCAGGACCTGGGGAAATCTAAGAACTAAAATCTGTTCTTGTGACTATTTGAATTCTCAATGCAGTCTTGCATCCCTCCTTCAACTGCTTGGCCAGACTTCCTTGTCCAGAATGGGGATCCCTCCCCACTCAAGTTTCATGGTCTGAGCGGACGAGTGGTGTGTGAAGGGGCACATCTCACTTAGGTCTCCTTTGGCACCAGGGAGAAGAAACAGAGGTAAAACTGTCTCTGTGTCTGCCTCAGACCCATGCCTACTCCTTTGGCACTGGTCACTCAGCAGTAGAATGCAGACGGCCCTGCCTGCATAGACACACACCTTGGGTTTTGAGCATTGTGTAATGACCAGAGTAAACGGGCCTGGCTGTTTGCCTGTGGTCCAGAGCTCAGATGATCATAGTGTACAGAGCCTGGTGGAACCCAGTTACATCTCCACTGTTATTTAAGGGCAATTTATTGCTCTTCCTCAGAGTTCCCCTTTACAGTCTGCAGGCAAATATATAGATACTTTAGTAAATGTTTATAGGAAGACCTGCTGGCAGAACTGGTCTCATGGCTGCAGACTGTGAACAGAAGTTGTCTCTCCACTTTGGGAAATTACATACAGCTAAGAATAAACTTGTTCACTCAGAATAGATTTTTGGATCCCACACATCCTGGAAAAAACTGTTTCTTAGTGCCTGCCTGTTATTGAAAAGAGGACATCTAAGGTACAG
This sequence comes from Theropithecus gelada, assembly GCF_003255815.1. Lineage (NCBI taxonomy): Eukaryota > Metazoa > Chordata > Mammalia > Primates > Cercopithecidae > Theropithecus > Theropithecus gelada. The sequence goes on along the minus strand of NC_037679.1, from coordinate 9,375,611 downwards.
ACTCAATTCATTTCATATTTTAGCTTAATAAAGTAAAAAATGATGGAGGTCTTTAAGGATTCTGTACACTTTGAACACTGGCCACAAAGCTTAGTTGGTAAGACTTGGTACCAATGAAGTTACAGGTTCATTCTCAAAAAGGGTGTTATTCTCAGAGCAGAGCTTAGTGGACTCTGTGAGAAGCATCAGGCCCTTTCTACTTCAAGAGACTCAGAGATCTCTCAGGCTTTATGTCCTCCCATTTGAAAGAAATCATCCCCTAAATGTTCCCAGAGGAGAGGATAGGGGAGGAAGAGGCAAGAAGATGTGACTGGCCCTAGGGAACAACTGTCTGCCCTCAGTATGCCCGGGACAACCAAGTCCCAGGCCTCCTCACAGCATTCTGCTGATGGGTGTTGACAGAGAACATGGCAGTCTGTGTGTGAGGGCGGCACACACTGCACTGCCCCTCTCGGTGTCGTGCCAGCTGTTCCTCCCCCTGGAGACACAGTGGGAGGTTTTATGCTGGTTTGCAAAGCTGTCAAAATTATGCTAGGAGAGCATCTAGAATCTTTTCTCACTCACTCACTATTACTGCCTTTTCAGAGGACTGTCCTTTCTTCTCTGTATAGAGCACTCTATTTAAAATATGAATATTCCCCAAAATGCTTTCACAAAGAGTTTTACAGAAAACCAGAGGAAGAGTTAAGGCTGCACAGGGCTGGTCCAACCATTTGCTGTGTGGTGAAGAATTTCAGTTTCATTACCTAGATATTTTACACAAATTGGAAGGAATGAAAGGCATTTTGTGGTATTCTGAGGAATAGAGGCTTGACATCAATACAGAATTTTCATCTTCTTTCACTATGTGTAAAGGCTAGTTAACATCAATGTCTGTTGTCAGCTGCTCCCCCCTCCCTCCCACACACACCACAACTGGGGCCTCTATTAGACTAAAAAATATATGAGACAAGAGGGTAAAAGAATGTAAATGAAGCCATGCAAATTTGTTAGAAAAATATCTTTAAGTGGATGGTAATCAACAGAGGGTCTATAATATCCCTCAAATGGGAAAGACAGTATTTATGAACGTCAATTATTTATAGATTACCTCATTCATTCTAGAATATCCTGAAGATATTATCTGCATATTTTTATTTGAAACAAAGGGAAGACCATACTTTGTTCAAATTGCTGTAGCAGGATTAATTTCATTTGGGTTAGCATCTGCTCTCCTCCCCAAAGGGTTTCCCTTGGTTGTGGAAATTTAACATTCCAGGACAATTTAGAAAATGCTCTCTTGGTTTGTGAGTCAGGAGTTCTGAGTTTGTGCAGTGAGTAGGTCTATGCAGACCTACCCACAAAGGCTGAGGGAGCTGAGAAGCCAAAGAAAGAGGCTGACAAATCCAGTTTCTCAGAAAGAAACATTTAATAGGAGCTTATGAACAGAAGTGATGTTTAGGAGGCCATGAGACAGTGGATCCCTGAACCAGCTCTCCAGAAAATATCCTTTATATAGCAAGGTTTTAGGATAAAACATGTGCAGCTGGTCGCGCTTGACTTTCTCGCAAAACTTATCACTGGAGCGATTGGATAAGCATCTTTATGAGGGGTTATCTATGCTCTGGGCACTATTTCCTTTATGAGGGATAATCTATGCTACAGGCATTGTTTAAAAACTTTGCTGCAGAACACCTTGGTACACAGGAGTCAAACCACCAGTTAGCATGGCGATTTCACTCCAAGATGGCATCACTCTTGCCATGCAACAGGCTGTTCTCCTGCAGTTTGAATTCTAATTCTGTTACTGACTATGTGAACTTTGATAAGACACCTGGTGTTTAACTTTCTACTTGGTAGGGGCAAAAGGTGGGAGAAGGGGAATGAAAAAAAATCTCTTACTAACTGAAAAAATATATTGTGAAGATAAAAAATGTCTAACATTGTCATATTGGCAGTGTTTTAAACATGGCTGTGCCAAGTCTGAGCATGCCATAAAGGCATGGGCAGGATGTATGCCAGGCCTGTGATAATGGTAGAGATTTTTGGGCACTGACTATGCTTCCTGTTGTCTGAATAGACATGGGGGCAATTACAGAAAAGTGGCTGAGAGCCCAGGACAGAGAAAATAAAGGGGAGGCACAGCCGGAGCCGCTGTGAGTTGGCATTTTACCATGTCAGGACCCTCTTGTCTTTATGAAACTAGAAGGGGCCCTTAGGCAGCAGCTGCTGCGTAAACCTTAAATAATATTGAAAAGGGTTGATGTGAGAAATGAATAGGAATAATGGGACTCTGATAGGTCTGGCTAGTTAGAAGCTTGAGGTTAGTCAATTATGGGAGCTAGCAATCTATTAACTTGATGTTAAGGAGGAAGACAGACTTCGCTCCGTGTGGGTGAAAGCTCTATTAAAGAGAGAGCCGATGTGGGTCAGGTGTGGGAGGTAGTAAGACACTAAAGAATTGTTAATGAGACACTCCTTGTGTGGGTGAAGACTCATAAAAGCTCGCTCTCCTGAGCTGGGATATGTTCCAGCCTCAGGTAGATACGAGTGAGGCTGATTTTGCCATGATTAGCAGAGTTACTTAAAAAGGAAAAAAAGAAAAATGTGGTCTTATTCTTGGATCTGAGTCTCTGAGTTTCAGCTCAGCTGCAGTAAAGCTCTCCAGGGCACACCAAATGCTGTGTACTCATTAAAGGTTCCTGTTTGTCTCTTCCAGCTTCTGCCTCCTGCTCCCGGTACCTAATTTCTGCTCCTGCCTTCCACTTTCCTCCTAATGTGAGCTCAACTTTCAGCTTTCTCACAGGTTCTCTTTTCCTTCTGTTCCCTGGGCTGCTTCCCCGTCCCACAGTGTGTGCCTCCCCTTCGTGTATTTGTGGTGGAGGCATGCTGTGCGTCCTTCCATTCCCCTTTAGTGGAACAGCATCCATCTCCTCTTATCCCATGTAAAGTTTCTGTCTCCTGCTGTGTCTACTGACCAGAATGAGCACTTACTCTCCTACATCTTTTTTTTTTTTTTTTTTTTTTGAGACAGAGTCTCGCTCTGTCGCCCAGGCTGGAGTGCAGTGGCCGGATCTCAGCTCACTGCAAGCTCCGCCTCCCGGGTTCACGCCATTCTCCTGCCTCAGCCTCCCGAGTAGCTGGGACTACAGGCGCCCGCCACCTCGCCCGGCTAGTTTTTTGTATTTTTTTAGTAGAGACGGGGTTTCACCGTATTAGCCAGGATGGTCTCGATCTCCTGACCTCGTGATCCACCCGTCTCGGCCTCCCAAAGTGCTGGGATTACAGGCTTGAGCCACCGCGCCCGGCCTACTCTCCTACATCTATTTCAAGTGTTAAAAATACAGAATTCCAGGCTGGGCGCAGTGGCTCACGCCTGTAATCCCAGCACTTTGGGAGGATCACTTGAGGTCAGGAGTTCAAGACCAGCCTGGCCAACATGGTGAAACCCCATCTCTACTAAAAATACAAAAAATAGCCGGGTGTGGTGGCACACGCCTGTAATCCCAGCTACTCAGGAGGCTGAGGCAGGAGAATCGCTTGAACCCGGGAGGCGGAGCTTGCAGTGAGCCGAGATCGCGCCACTGTACTCCAGTCTGGGTGACAGAGCGAGACTCTGTCTCAAAAATAAAAACAAAAAAATGCAGAATTCCCTTTCTGCAACTGAAAATTACTTTTAATCTGATAAATACATTTGTCCTACTTTTACATTGTGTGAGTTATGATTTGCACAGGCTCTCTCCAATAGCTTCCATTATACTATTACACCAAAAATTTCTGCTTTTTTTTTTTTTTTTGAGATGGAGTCTCGCTCTGTCACCAGGCTGGAGTGCAGTGGCACAATCTCGGCTCACTGCAACCTCCACCTCCCAGGTTCAAGTGATTCTCCAGCCTCAGCCTCCCGAGTAGCTGGGACTATAGGCCCATGCCACCATGCCCAGCTAATTTTTGTATTTTTTAGTAGAGATGGGGTTTTACCATGTTGTCCAGGATGGTCTCGATCTCTTGACTTTGTGATCCACCCACCTTGGCCTCCCAAAGTGCTGGGATTACAGGCGCGAGCCACCGCGCCCGGCCTATTCTGCTTTTTAATATCTCTCCTTTTGTTGTTGTTTTTGAGACAAAGTCTTGCCCTGTCTCCAAGGCTGGAGGGCAGTGGTGAGATCTCAGCTCTTTGCAACCTCCGCTTCCTGGGTTCAAGTAATTCTTGTGCCTCAGCCTCTCGAGTAGCTGGGATTACAGGCGCCTGCCACCACACCCAGCTAATGTTTGCATTTTCTGTAGAGACAGGGTTTCACCATGTTGGCCAGGCTGGTCTGGAACTTCTGACCTCAAGTGATCCACCTGCCTTGGCCTCCCAAAGTGCTGGGATTACAGGCGTGGGCCACCACACCTGGCCAGTGTTTATCTCCTACCTAGACAAAGACCTAGTCCTTTTAGAGAAAACTTAATTAAAACTCTGCAATTTAGCAGTGTCCATATAAGAAAAAAATAATTCTGAGCTCCAAATACTAAAATGTGTTAATTACTTGCAACAACATTCATTACAATAACATTTGGTCATATTTAAATACCTCCCTTATGCTTGGTAAACTAGGTTGTAACCTGTGGTCTTTTGATTCTTTAGATGTTTCTTTTTAGGACACTGCCCCTAGAATGAAGCAGAGTCCTGGTAACTAGCCATTTCCGCTCAGCTTTGTTCCTTCCTTCTGAAATCCCTTGGGCACTACTTGGGAGTCTACCACTAATTTTATTAAACTTCCTTTTATAGATTTCTTTATTTTCATTTTATGCACATTTTCTGCTCTCATTTCCTGCCCAAATCTACTTGGAAAACCATTTATATTTTTTGCTTCACCTCCTAGTGAATCATGTGGCAAGTGAACCAGCAGTCTGAGTTTTTATGGGCCTATTTTGGGGTTTTTTTTTTTTTTTTGAGATGGAGTCTCACTCTGTTGCCCAAGCTGGAGTGCAGTGGCTCAATCTCAGTTCACTGCAACCTCCACCTCCCAGGTTCAAGCGATTCTCCTGCCTCAGCCTCCCGAGTAGCTGGGACTACAGCCACATGCCACCACGCCCGGCTAATTTTTGTATTTTTAGTAGAGACGGGGTTTCACTATGTTGGCCAGGCTGGTCTTGAAATCCTGACCTCGTGATCTGCCCACCTCAGCCTCCCAAAGTGTGGGATTATGGGTGTGAGACACTGCACCCAGCCTGTTTTGGTTTTTTTTTACTCAAAATTCTATCTTGCCCATAACCTGGTTCATTTTAGGCTTAACTATCCAGGTCCTGGGCCTTGGGATTAGTTCGCGTTACTTACCATCATGTGTTTTCTGGTGAGTCCAGGCTGATCGTGGCAGCAAAAGCACGTCCTAATTGCCTATGAAAGCTTCTGGCCACCTAAGCTGCCTCCTGCATCTGCTGGTTGAGGTGTTTGTGTTGGACAAGTCAAGAGTTAACTAACTCCCATACACCTAGGGACTTTGTATTCCCACCTCCTCCCCACCCCTTAGTAGCCATGTAACTATTCCTTTTTTTTTTGAGACGGAGTCTCGCTCCGTCACCCAGGCTGGAAGGCAGTGGTGCAATCTCAGCTCTCTGCAAGCTCCGCCTCCCGTGTTCATGCCATTCTCTTGCCTCAGCCTCCCGAGTAGCTGGGATTACAGGAGTGCACCACCATGCCTGGCTAATTTTTGTATTTTTACTGGAGACGGGGTTTCACCATGTTGGCCAGTCTGGTCTCGAACTCCTGACCTCATGATCTGCCCGCATCAGCCTCCTAAAGTGCTGGGATTACAGGCATGAGCCACTGCGCCCAGCCAATGTAAGTATTTCTTATCGTGTAAAAGCTTATAATATTTTTGGAATTCTGGCTTTTACCAGTGCTAGAATACCAACTGTTTTATATTCTTTAGGATTGAGTTTGTCATGTAGAACCACTGTGCCCATGTTTGTTCCAACTTTACAAACAGTCCATGAACTCCCTGTCATTAATACATTAACCAGTGCATTTCCCATTGCTTCCGTTTTTCTCTCCATTGGTTTTTAGAAGTATTATGAAACCTATAGCTTTAATGGGCTATGCTTCCTTCTGGTGTCCTAATAAAATAGTTTGTGTCTCTTATAAATTGTTCCACTTGTGTGTCAGTTTTGACTTGTTTAAAAATATTATGTCTAGTTGATTGAACAAATCAAGATTATAAGCAGAGGAGAATAAAAGGGACTTTACTGAAATGTCTTTCCTTATTCCCAAAGTCAAATGTTCTTCTGCTCCTTGAAATTTATCCCCTTTAGAATCTGTCCTGTGTTTACTTGGCACTTGAATCAAACTTCTTTCTTCTGTGTGTGATAACATTTTCTCCTAATTCCTGCCCTTCCCCCATCCCTTCCCTGTCCCTTCCCCCATTCCCTGCTCCTAACATTTTTTATGTGGGTCATGACTTGTCTTAAACCTTTCTTTGCAATCCAGACCTAGCTCCACCTATCCTTGGTGGCTGCTGCATTTAGAGCAGCCAGACAGTTTGGGAAGGGAATATCAAGAGAGCCTCTTGGCTTTAAAGAGTCAGCTGATAGAATGGTAGCAGGTTTAGTGCTCCATAAGAATTGACTGACCAGCTAAGAGAGCCCTTAGACAAAGTAAATTCTAAGGCCCATCTCAAGACAGTGCTAACTCATCGCTGCCCATGCTAAAGTTGTCTTTTTCCTTTTCCTAGAAGTTTCAGGCACCTGCAAGAGAGACCTGTGTGGAATGTCAGAAGACAGTCTATCCAATGGAGCGTCTCTTGGCCAACCAGCAGGTGTTTCACATCAGCTGCTTCCGTTGCTCCTATTGCAACAACAAACTCAGGTAAGCCAGCCCAAAACAAGTTGTCTGTCTATAACTGGAACTCTTGAGGGAGTCTTTGGCTTTTAGTGCACTGGTGCTAAAAGCTACTGTGCTAATGACGTTCTGTTGAAGGCTCTTGAATAAAGTAAAAAGCATCATTTAGTGACAAGTCTTTCACACCAAATAATGATGGTGTTTGGAACTTCTTGGTATACTGATATGTTAATTTACACGTTAGAACCGAAGCTTAAGTAATATGAGTTGCAGGTAAAACCCCCAGTGACCTAATTTAATAGAATGTTTTCCCTTGGTATCATAGAATCACAAAGTTAAGAAATCTCAAGAGGTTACTTGCTTAAGCCCTTGCTTGTCTTAACCACTGTATAAATGATAATAATGGCAATAATAATGGCCCCTGGAGAGCATGTCTTTTTCTCTATGTTGCCTCACTTTATTTCTGAGAAAATAGTTGCTACATATCATTTCTTCCAAGTAACTCAAAGTGCAAATACAAATGTGGCAAATTGTGGAAACATTCCAAATTAACTCATTTTAATCACAGAGTCTTACAGAAGGAAGTAACCAAGATGTCACTTTTTCCAGCTTTCCTTCCCAAGCAATCCCTCCTAAAATGCTCTTGAAAGATGTTTTGGCATCTGCGTGACATTTCTAGCTATTAGATAGCTCTAGCTAGACAGCTTCTCCAAACATGGAGCCAAAGTGTACCTCAGTAACTTCCACTCATTAGTTCTTTTTCTGCCCACTCTTAATTTTTTCTCCAAAGCACCTTTTTTTGTTGTTGTTGAGATGGAGTCTCGCCCTGTTACCCAGGCTGGAGTGCCGTGGAGCCATCTCAGCTCACTGCAATCTCCGCCTCCTGGGTTCAAGCGATTCTCCTGCCTCAGTCTCCCGAGTATGGGACTACAGGCACGTGCCACCATGCCCAGCTAATTTTTTGTATTTTTAGTAGAGACGAGGTTTCACCATGTTAGCCAGGATGGTCTCAATCTCCTGACCTCCAGATCTACCCGCCTCAGCCTCCCAAAGTGCTGGGATTATAGGTGTGAGCCACTGCACCTGGCCTAAAGCACCTGATTTCTTTTGTGGAAATGCTGCCATTTTATACCCCCTTTAAAATTTGTCACTCTTCAGAACGGTTCTTAATTTAAGGGAAAAAACTTTAAAAAGATAAAATTTATCCTGCAAGAGACACCAAATCTCCTAAAGGCTTGTCTAGGGCTGACATTAGGGAAAAACTACCTCCTGTCAACTCCTCACTGTTCTTCTATTAATCACAGCTTATATTTAGATGTGGTGGCTCACACCTGTAATCCTAGCACTTTGGGAGTGCCCAGGTAGGAGAATCACTTGAGGCCAGGAGTTCAGGACTAGCCTGGGTAACAGAGAGAGACCCCATCTGGTTTTTCTTTTTGAGATAGAGTCTCACTCTGTTGCCCAGGCTGGAGTGCAGTGGCGTGATCCTGGCTCACTGCAACCTCTGTCTCCCAGGTTCAGGTGATTATCATGCCTCAGTCTCCTGAGTATCTAGGATTACAGGCATACACCACCACGCCCAGCTAATTTTTTTTTTCCCCCAGAGACGGAGTCTTGCTCTGTCGCCCAGGCTGGAGTGCAGTGGTGTGATCTCGGCTCACTGCAACCTCCACCTCCCAGGTTCAAGTGATTCTCCTGCCTCAGCCTCCCGAGTGGTTGGGACTACAGGCGTGCGCCACCTCGCCTGGCTAATTTTTGTACTCTTCATAGAGACGAGGTTTCACCACGTTAGCCACGCTGGTCTTGAACTCCTGACCTCAGGTAATCCGCCCTCTTCAGCCTCCCAAAGTGCTGAGATTACAGGTGTGAGCCACCGTGCCTGGCCAATTTTTGTATTTCTTAGTAGAGACCACCATGTTGGTCAGGCTGGTCTCGAACTGCTGACCTCCAGTGACCCGCCCACCTCAGCCTCCCAAAGTACTGGGACCGCACCTGGCCGGAGACCCTATCTCTATGAAAAATTTGGGGAGGCTGAGACTGAGGCTGGAGGATCACTTCAGCCCTGGAAGTCAAGGCTGCAGTGAGCTATGATCATACCATTGCACTCCAGCCTGGGTGACAGAGCAAGACCTCAACTCAAAAAAAAAAAAAAGGCTGAGTGCAGTAGTTCACGCCTGTAATCCCAGCACGCTTGGAGGTCAAGGCCAGAAGATCACTTGAGCCCAGGAGTTCAAGACCAGCCTGGCCAACATGGTGAAACCCCATCTCTATTAAAAAATACAAAAATGACCAGGCATGGTGGCTCATGCCTGTAATCCCAGCACTTTGGGAGGCCAAGGAGGGCGGATCAAGGGTCAAGAGATCGAGACCATCCTGGGCAACATGGTGAAACCCTGTCTCTACTAAAAATATAAAAATTAGCTGTGCATGGTGGCCCACGCCTGTAGTCCCAGCTACTCGGGAGGCTGAGGCAGGAGAATTGCTTGAACCCGGGAGGCAGAGGTTGCAGTGAGCTGAGATCATGCCACTGCACTCCAGCCTGGCGACAGAGTGAGACTCAAACAAAACAAAACAAAACAGTACAAAAATTAGCCAGGCGTGGTGGTGCACTCCTGTAATCCCAGCTACTTGGGAGGCTGAGGCAGGAGAGTTGCTTGAACTTGGGAGGCAGAGGTTATAGTGAGCCGATGATTGTGACACTGCACTCCAGCCTGGGCGACAAATCAAGATTCTCTCAAAAAAAAAAAAAAAGATAAACATATGTATATACACCATTAAGAATAGAGTTAATTCAAACACAAAAGCTTGATGATGGCTACCCAGAAACACTGACTCCAAATGAATGGGGTCAGCATTCCAAAGTGGAGAAAGTTAAAGTTTCACTTATGTAGAAATTTTAGCAAAGATTATGACATTTTTCATATAAGACCAGTGCATATACTGCAGTGATTTGATTGGTTACAGATTGCTCCATTCTAAGGAAGATTATCACTCTGTAAAGGAGGGATAGTGATCAGAGGGGGTCTTATCTCTGGTGCCCTTTGGTCTTCATTATTTATAGTGAAAAGACAGAGTTGCAGCTACATGCTGTGTGACCCAGGTTGCATAGCCACATTCCTCTCAAGGCTCAGAATTAAAGTTTCTATTATTGTTGTTTCTTTTTCTTCTTCTTCTTCTTTTTTTTTTTTTAAAGACAGTCTCACTCTGTCACAGTGGTACAGTCTCAGCTTCCCAAGTAGCTGGGACTACAGGCACATGCCACCACGCCCAGCTTATTTTTTAATTTTTTTGTTGAGATGAGTTATCACTATGTTGGCCAGGCTGGTCTCAAACTCCTGGGCTCAAGCGATCCTCTCACCCTGGCCTCCCAAAGTGCTGGGATTACAGGCATGAGACACCGCGCCCAATCCATGCTTTGTGTTATGATAAGAAAACAAATGTGCTGAAATGGGGTAAGTAATTCCTGGTCACTGAAGAGCTTTTAAAGATCTTTTTCTTACTTAGCATCTTCTGAAAATACTGGAATTGCCAGGTTTTAGCCTCCTGGTATAAGTGAGAGTATGAAGATTTGCTAACTTTATGCTCTTTTTCTTTTAATGACAGTCTAGGAACATATGCATCTTTACACGGAAGAATCTATTGTAAGCCTCACTTCAATCAACTCTTTAAATCTAAGGGCAACTATGATGAAGGCTTTGGGCACAGACCACACAAGGATCTGTGGGCAAGCAAAAATGAAAGCGAAGAGATTTTGGAGAGACCAGCCCAGCTTGCAAATGCAAGGGAGACCTCTCACAGCCCAGGGGTGGAAGATGCTCCTATTGCTAAGGTGGGTGTCCTTGCTGCAAGTATGGAAGCCAAGGCGGCCTCTCAGCAGGAGAAGGAAGACAAGCCAGCTGAAACCAAGAAGCTGAGGATCGCCTGGCCACCCCCCACTGAACTTGGAAGTTCAGGAAGTGCCTTGGAGGAAGGGATCAAAGTGTCAAAGCCCAAATGGCCTCCTGAAGATGAAATCAGCAAGCCCGAAGTTCCTGAGGATGTCGATCTGGATCTGAAGAAGCTAAGACGATCTTCTTCGCTGAAGGAAAGAAGCCGCCCATTCACTGTAGCAGCTTCATTTCAAAGCACCTCTGTCAAGAGCCCAAAAACTTTGTCCCCACCTATCAGGAAAGGCTGGAGCATGTCAGAGCAGAGTGAAGAGTTTGTGGGCGGAATAGTTGCAGAAAGGAAACAAGTGGAAAATGCCAAGGCTTCTAAGAAGAATGGGAGTGTGGGAAAAACAACCTGGCAAAACAAGGAATCTAAAGGAGGAGAGACAGGGAAGAGAAGTAAGGAAGGTCATAGTCTGGAGCTGGAGAATGAGAATCTTGTAGAAAATGGTGCAAACTTTGATGAAGATGATAACAGCTTCCTCAAACAACAGTCTCCACAAGAACCCAAGTCTCCAAATTGGTCCAGTTTTGTAGACGACACCTTCGCTGAAGAATTCACTACTCAGAATCAGAAATCCCAGGATGTGGAACTCTGGGAGGGAGAAGTGGTCAAAGAGCTCTCTGTGGAGGAACAGATAAAGAGAAATCGGTATTATGATGAGGATGAGGATGAAGAGTGACAAATTGCAATGATGCTGGGCCTTAAATTCATGTTAGTGTTAGCGAGCCACTGCCCTTTGTCAAAGTGTGATGCACATAAGCAGGTATCCCAGCGTGAAATGTAATTTACTTGGAAGTAACTTTGGAAAAGAATTCCTTCTTAAAACCAAAAAACAAAACAAAACAAAACAAAAAAACACATTCTAAATGCTAGAGATAACTTTACTTAAATTCTTCATTTTAGCAGTGATGATATGCATAAGTGCTGTAAGGCTTAGAACTGGGGAAATATTCCACCTCATAATAGCCCAGATTCTACTATATTCCCAAAAGGCAATATTAAAGTAGATAGATGATCAGTAGTATATTGTTACACACTATTTTGGAATTAGAGAACATACAGAAGGAATTTAGGGGCCTAAACATTACGACTGAATGCACTTTAGTATAAAGGGCACAGTTTGTATATTTTTAAATGAATACCAATTTAATTTTTTTAGGATTTACCTGTTAAGAGTTTATTTAGTCTTTAAATTTTTTTAGATTAATTTTCTAGCTGTGATATATATAAGGAATTTACTACTTTATGTCCTACTCTCTAAACTATATCCTGAACTCGACGTCCTGAGGTATAACACAACGGAGCACTTTTTGAGGCAATTAAAAAACCAACCTACATTCTTCGGTGCTTGGAGAGATCTATCTCCCAAATAAGCTTTTGTATCTGCCAATGAATTTACTGTACTCCAAATGATTGCTTTCTTTTCTGATTATATCTGTGCTTCTCATAATTTACTGAAAGCTGCAATATTTTAGTAATACCTTTGGGATCACTGTCCCCCATGTTCCATGTTAGAGCAAAGTGAAGAGTTTAAAGGAGGAATAAGAAAGAACTGCCTTACACCATTTGAGCTCAGACCTCTAAGCCCTGTATTTCCCTTATGATGTCCTCTTTTTGAGACACTAATTTTTAAATACTTATTAGCTCTGAAATATATTGATTTTTATCACAGACAGTATTCCCAGGGTGAAATTAAACCAACTATAGGCCTTTTTCTTGGGATGATTTTCTAGTCTTAAGGTTTGAGGACATTATAAACTTGAGTACATTTGTTGTACACAATTGATATTCCAAATGTATGGATGGGAGGGAGAGGTGTTTTAAGCTGTAGGCTTTTCTTTGTACTGCATTTATTAGAGATTTAGCTTTAATATTTTTTAGAGATGTAAAACATTGTGCTTTCTTAGTCATGCTTAGTCTGAAACATTTTTATTCAATAAAGATTTTAATGAAAATTTGAACTTTTCAATGTTTCTCTTCCATTTTTTTTTTACATTATTACTGTCTCTCAGGATCTCAGTTTGGGAAGAAAAACATGGTACTACTTTTTTTGTTGAAGAGACGCGTCATCAATACATCTCACCACTAGATGGTAGTGTTGGGCTGATTTTGGATTTCAGTCCTCCCTAAAGGAAGACAAATTTTTCTGGAAAATTGCAGGCAACTTGGCAAGAGAATTAATGTGTGCACTCAAAATGAGCTATTTTACCAATTTGAAATCCAGTGGTGGTTTTTATTGTTTATAGCATTCAACATTGAATAATTCACCTTACAATTATGCCTAGCATGCTGAATGGATTTCCAAATGTCTCTGCTGAAAATGGACTTGTTTTTTACTTTAGGCAGATGCTTTTTTTTTTTTTTTGAGACACAGTCTTGCTCCGTCGCCCAGGCTGGAGTACAGTGGCGTGATCTTGGCTCACTGCAACCTCCACCTCCCCAGTTCAAGTGATTCTCCTGCCTCAGACCTCCCGAGTAGCTGGGATTACAGACGCCTGCTACCACGCCTGGCTAATGCTTGTATTTTCAGTAGACTCGGGGTTTCACCATGTTGGCCAGACTGGTCTCAAATTCCTGACCTTGTGAACCACCCACCTCTGCTTTCCAAAGTGCTGGATTACAGGAGTAAGCCATTGCGTCTGGTGCTTTTTTTTTTTTTCCTTTGTTTAAAATCGATGTTCACACTAAGTGGGCAGATGCATTTTTGACTGATTGATATCCTTGCCTGTAGAGGCAACTGCCCCAATTGTTAAGGTTTTTTTTTTTTTAATTGGTAGGGTTGAAATGTGGATTTCCTTGGAGAGTAAGGCATGCTTTTTAAGTCATCTGTTACATTTTCCAGGATCCCTGTGTTTTCTAGAGTCTTGCCTAGTTTTCTGAGTGGTTGGTAGGCTACTGCTTTCTGCTCTTGCCCCCACCAAGTCATTTAAAGATCCATGTTCAGGCCGGGCGCGGTGGCTCAAGCCTGTAATCCCAGCACTTTGGGAGGCCGAGATGGGCGGATCACGAGGTCAGGAGATCGAGACCATCCTGGCTAACACAGTGAAACCCCGTCTCTACTAAGAAATACAAAAAATAGCCGGGCGAGGTGGCAGCGCCTGTAGTCCCAGCTACTCGGGAGGCTGAGGCCGGAGAATGGCGTGAACCCGGGAGGCGGAGCTTGCAGTGAGCTGAGATCCGGCCACTGCACTCCAGCCTGGGCCACAGCGTGAGACTCCGTCTCAAAAAAAAAAAAAAAAAAAAAAAAGATCCATGTTCAGACCAGGCGCAGTGGCTCACGCCTGTAATCCCAGCACTTTGTGAGGCCGAGGCGGGCGGATCACCTGAGGTCAGGAGTTGGAGACCAGCCTGGCCAACATGGCGAAAACCCATCTCTACTAAAAATGCAAAATTAGCCAGGCGTGGTGGCACGTGCCTGTAATCCAAGCTACTCTGGAGGCTGAGGCAGGAGAATTGCTTGAACCCAGGAGGGGCAGGTTGCGGTGAGCCGAGATCACAGCATTGCTCCAGCCTGGGCAACAAGAGCGAAATTCCATCTCAAAAAAAAAAAAAATCCATGATCATTGAACAATTAATCCAAAAGCTCCTACTGATATAAAATATCCAATCCTGGCTTGAACTTCTGTGACTTGCATTTTACTCTAATCCATCCACATGGTACTCACATTATGCACTGACTTTATACAAAAATGTCTAAGTACCTGTGGATATCAGTTGAGTGTGCCACCACTTGGGGACTGAGATTACCCTCAGAAGAGCTCTTTTTGGCCGGGTGTGGTGGCTCCCAGCACTTTGGGAGGCCAAGGCAGGTGGATCACAAGGTCAGGAGTTCAAGACCAGCCTGGCCAGCATGGTGAAATCCCATCTCTACTAAAAATACAAAAATTAGCTGGGCATGATGGTACATGCCTGTGGTCCCAGGTACTCAGGAGGCTGAGGCAGGAGAATCGCTTGAACCCAGGACATGGAGGCTGCAGTGAGCCGAGATTGCACCACTGCATTCCAGCCTGGGCAACGGAGTGAGACTCCATCTAAAAAAAAAACATTTCTATGCCTTTCAAGGGCTAAGATAGACATATCATGAGTACACAGAGTAGGAACAAGGAATAGCTCCAGAGTCAATATAAAGAAAGGATGTCTTAGTCAAAAGAATGACCAGATAACACCAAACATTCTTAGAAAACAAAAGCAGCCAAACAGAAAAAGCATTAATCATTTGTTCTTTTAGCTCTCTAAATGAAGGCTACCTTGTTTGGACCTGGTATATCACTGGTGACTATAGGGTGATGAGAGCTTTTCTGTTGGTAAGGCAGAAAAAGGGGCTAGCTTGGGACTTGAGATGGTTAAGGAGGCTCTGCTCATGACTGCTATAAGGCCAGCTTGGTTCCAGTGACTTGCTGGATCACTCTTGGCCAAGGTGAAAGCAAATTTGCTTTGCATTACATATATCATTAGCAATGTTTCCCAACAGCCAAGAGACTGGGAATTGGTACATGCTCATTTTTCTGGGGATAGAATCATGAATAGGGGCCAGGCACAGTGGCTCATGCCTGTAATCCCAGCACGTTGCGAGGCCAAGGCGGGCAGATCACCTGAGGTCAGGAGTTGGAGACCAGCCTGGCCAACATGGCGAAACCCCATCTCTACTAAAAATACAAAATTAGCTGGATGTAGTGGCATGCACCTGTAATCCCAGCTACTTGGGAGGTTGAGGCAGGAGAATTGCTTGAACCCAGGAGGCGGAGGTTGCAGTGAGCCGAGATTGCACCATTGCACTCCAGCCTGGGTGACAGAGCAAGACTCCATCTCAAAAAAAAAAAAAAAAAAAAATCATGAATAGGGTGTCAGACCAAGATCATTGTGTACGGGTGGTTCCTGCATGCTAAGTTAGTATGTCTTCTGTTCCTTGAGATGCTGATTGAAAATCCCATGGGGCTGGGTTTATTTTATTACTTCCTTTAAAAATATATCTTTTTTTTTTTTTTGAGATGGAGGCTCCATTTGTTGCCCAGGCTGGAGTGCAGTGGCATAATCTCGGGTCACTGCAACCTCCGTCTCCTGGGTACAGGTGATTCTCCTGCCTTAGCCTCCAGAGTAGCTAAGTCTACAGGCACCTGCCACCATACCTGGCTAATTTTTGTATTTTTGTACAGGTGGGTTTTTACCATGTTGGCCAGGCTGGTCTTGAACTCCTGACCTCAGGTGATCTGCCTGCCTCAGCCTCCCAAAATGCTGGGATAACAGGCATGAGCCACCGTGCCCAGCCCTTTATTTTTTATTTTTTATTTTTTTTTTGAGACGGAGTCTCGCGCTGTGTCACCCAGGCTGGAGTGCAGTGGCGCGATCTCGGCTCACTGCAAGCTCCGCCTCCCAGGTTCACGCCATTCTCCTGCCTCAGCCTCCGAGTAGCTGGGACTACAGGCGCCCGCCACCTCGCCCGGCTAGTTTTTTTGTATTTTTAGTAGAGACGGGGTTTCACCATGTTAGCCAGGATGGTCTCGATCTCGTGACCTCGTGATCCACCCGCCTCGGCCTCCCAAAGTGCTGGGATTACAGGCTTGAGCCACCGCGCCCGGCCTCCAGCCCTTTAAAACTGTATCTTAATATAGTGTAGTTACCATGAAGCTATTGCTGGGTTTGGATGGAAGTGGCTTCAGGCAGTGGCTCACAGAACAGCAGCAGTGACATCACCTACGAGTTTGTTAGAAATGGGAAATGCAAATTCGTAGATCCTACCCCCAAACTCCTGAAAGCAGGATCTCTCTGGATGGGGTCCAGGAACTTAAAGAAACTCTCCTTGTGCGAGATGGGACAAGCTAATATCTGAGCTATTGCTAAAGTTTGAGAGGCACTGAACTAAAATGAAGCAAACCAGCCGAGCTCGGTGGCTCACACCTGTAATCCCAGCACTTTGGGAGGCCCAGGCAGGTGGATCACCTGAGGTCAGGAGTTTAAGAGCGGCCTGGCCAACATGGTGGAACCTCATCTCTAATAAAAACACAAAAATTAGGCCAGGCCCGGTGGCTCACGCCTGTAATCCCAGCGCTTTAGGAGGCCCAGGCAGGTGGATCACTTGAGGTCAGGGGTTCCATGGCTAACATGGCAAAACACCATCTCTACTAAAAATACAAAAATTAGCCAGGCGTGGTGGCACCTGCGTGTAATCCTAGCTACTCAGGAGGCTGAGGGGAGAGAATCGCTTGAACCCAGGAGACAGAGGCCGCGGTGAGCCGAGATCCCGCTACTGCACTCCAATCTGGGCTGCAGACCCAGACTCTGTTTCAAAAAAAAAACTTCAGGCTGGGCGGGGTGTCTCACGCCTGTAGTCCCAGCACTTTGCGAGTGTGAGAAATGGGAAAGTTCTTCTTTGAAGATTATAAAAAGTCACAATTTCTTACTATAAGATTGCTACCCACTATGTGTGTGTGTGTGTGTGTGTGTGTGTGTGTGTGTGTGTGTGTTTCCAAATCAGCTGTCCTAGCTTGCTCCGGCATGCCTGGACAGAACTAGACAAGCCCCAGCCTATAGTGCATGCCATTCCTTATTTGGAGATGCTTCCCTAAAGATCCCTGGGCAACTTCCTTTTCTTTCTTTGTTCTGTTCCCCTTACCCAATTAAAAAAGTTTTAAACTAATAGCCAATCAGGTAAAGTGTAAAATGTGAGGTCCTATTCAGCCAATGGAAAATGGACACAGCAGTAGGGTAGATGCGTCAGATTATAAATAACTCTGTCTCCTTTGTTCTGTGTGTTCTCGTGGCTGGACAGCTTTTGAGTAGCACCCTTTCTGCAGAAAGTAAAGCTTGCCTTGCTGAAAGATCATTTGTTCCTGCGTTGTTGTTTTTTTGTTTGTTTGTTTGTTTGTTTTTGGGGTTTTTTTTGCGACACCAAAAACTTCATTCCCAACAGGGATGCTGCGACAGGCGGATCACTTGAGGTCAGGAGTTCGAGACCAGCCTGGCCAACATGGTGAAACCCCAGGCTCTATCAAAAAATGCAAAAATTACTCTGGTGTGGTGGCACGTGTCCGTAGTCCCAGCTACTCGGGAGGCTGAGAAGGGAGGATCTCTTGAACCCAGAGGCGGAGGTTGCAGTGAGCAGAAATAGCACCATTGCACTCCAGCCTGGGTGTGATACTGACTCCTTCACACAAAAAAATACGCAAACAAACCAGCCAAATTAAATTTAAAGGATTTTTTTGTTTGTTTGTTTGTTTTTTCGAGATGAAGTCTCACTCTGTCGCCCAGGCTGGAGTGCCGTGGCGCGATCTCGGCTCACTGCAAGTTCCGCCTCCCGGGTTCACACCATTCTCCTGCCTCAGCCTCCCGAGTAGCTGGGACTACAGGCTGGGACTACAGGCTGGGACTACCACCAAGCCGGACTAATTTTTTGTATTTTTAGTAGAGATGAGGTTTCACCATGTTGGCCAGGATGCTCTCGATCTCCTGACCTCTTGATCCGCCTGCCTCGGCCTCCCAAAGTGTTGAGATTACAGGCGTGAGCCACTGCGCCCGGCCTTTTTTTGTTTTTGTTTTGTTTTGAGACGCTCTGTCACCTAGGCTGGAGAGCAATGGCGCGATCTCGGCTCACTGTGACCTCAGCTTCCCGGGTTCAAGCAATTCTCTGCCTCAGCCTCCCGAGTAGCTAGGATTACAGGCATGCACCGCTACGCCTGGCTAATTTTTGTTTTTAGTAGAGATGGGGTTTCACCAATTTGGCCAGGCTGGTCTCGAACTCCTGACCTCAGGTGATTCGCCCGCCTCTGCCTTCCAAAGTGTTGGGATTACAGGCGTGAGCCACCGCACCCGCCCTGCCTTTAGGAATATTTTTTGAGTGCCTCCCTTTTTTTTTTTTTTTTTTTTTTTTTTTGAGATGGAGTCTCGCTCTGTTGCCCAGGCTGGAGTGCAGTGGCGTGATCTCTCCTCACTGCAAGCTCCGCCTCCCGTGTTCACGCCATTCTCCTGCCTCAGCCTCCCGAGTAGCTGGGACTACAGACGCCCGCCACCACGCCCGGCTAATTTTTTTTTTTTTTTTGTATTTTTAGTAGAGACGGGTTTCACTGTGTTAGCCAGGATGGTCTCGATCTCTTGACCTCGTGATCCGCCCGCCTCGGCCTCCCAAAGTGCTGGGATTACAGGCGTGAGCCACCGCGCCCGGCCCAAAGTGACTAATTTTTAAGGGATAAAGCAGTGAAAGTAGGCTGAGGTCATGGGGCACGAAGGGAAGAAAAGGTTGGGAGCAAAAAGAACTCTGGTGGCACACAGTAGTGGGCAGGACCAGCAGAGATCCAAGAGAAGCCATGACCTGAGAGATCGATCTGGCCTCCGGGAGTGGAGACAGAGATACCGCCTGGGTGGGAGCGGGAACGTACTTGATTCTGACAGGCTGAGAAAGGAGAATGTCCCCGTAAAGGAGCTAGGCCTGAAATAAGGGGTGTGGCCGTGGCTGGATGGAGGAGTGAGTGAGGAGCAGAAGCGCGGCCAAGACCAGCAGCAAAAGAGGGTGGGCCCAGCACCGCCCGGGGCGTGGCCCCAGGACCCAGCTGGGCGAGTCAGAGGCTCGGGAAGGGGCGTGGATCCTCGGAGGCGGTTCCCGGGTTGCGGTGAGGGAAGTGGGTCGGGAGGAGAGATGGGCGGTGAAGAGGCCCGGCTCTGCCGGGGAGGCGGGCGGATCCGTGGCGGTGTTCAGAAGGGGCCGGAAGGGGGTGGCCGCTGGTCGGGCCCCGCCCTGGGGCCGCCTCCCCGCGGGTTCCGTTGGCTGTGGCGGCAGCTGACGCTTGTGGCGGCGGTGGCTCGGGGTGGGCGTAAGATGGCGACAGCAGCGCAGGGACCCCTAAGCTTGCTGTGGGGCTGGCTGTGGAGCGAGCGCTTCTGGCTACCCCAGAACGTGACCTGGGCTGATCTGGAGGGGCCGGCCGACGGCTACGGCTACCCGCGCGGCCGGCACATCCTCTCGGTGTTCCCGCTGGCGGCGGGCATCTTCTTCGTGAGGCTGCTCTTCGAAAGGTGAGAGCCCGCGAGCGAGCGGCTCGAGGGGCCGGGCGAGGGCAGGGGCGCCCCGCTGTGGGAAGGGCCGAGGGCCGGAAGCAGAACTGCAGGGAAAGCCCGGAAGCAGGGGCTAGGGGAGCTTGGGCCGCGGCGGGTGATGCTAGGCGAGTGGGCGAGGTGGTAGCGGAGCCTGGGTAGAGAAGGAGTTTGGGGCGTGGCAAGAGAAAGAGTGGGGGTCTAGGGGAATGCTGGGTCCCTTCAATGTTAGATCCGGAGTTGGCTTGGCGGGGGCGGTCATATAGGCCTCCTCCCAACCTCCAAGGGTCCTACAGATGAGGAAACAGGTTCAGTGTGAACTCTGGCAGAGGCCCCGAAGAGAGGGATAGGAAGGGGCCAGGAGAACCACAGCTAGTTGTGACCATGGAAGCCGAGGAGTCAACCCAAGGGCCAGACGTTCCAAGGGAAAGGAATGGATTCATCAGAATTTTAAGATTCGTTAGGACGCTTGAGTTTCTGAGAACTGAGGGGAACAGGATTAGTTTGGCCCTAAGAGTTGGTTTAGTATGTCAACTCATGCACGTTTGTTGGTAGGAGGGTAGAAATCTGGTGGGGATAGGGTGTGGTGGAGCCCGAGGCTTCCAAAGTATGGAAAGATGTCAGATTAGTCGCAGAACAGGCCTTGGGGCCTGAAATGGAAGGAGGAGTGTTCCAAGGGATAGAGAGCCATAGGGCTTATCAGAGGACAGCTATATTGAGCCAGCTTCTTTTTTTTTTTGAGACGGAGTTTCGTTCTTGTTGCCCAGGCTGAAGTACAATGGCACGATCTCGGCTCAACGCAACCACCGCCTCCCCAGTTCAAGCGATTCTCCTTCCTCAGCCTCCCGAGTAGCTGGGATTACAGGCGCGCACCACCACGCCCTGCTAATTTTTGTGTTTTTAGTAGAGAAGGGGTTTCGCCATGTTGGCCATGCTGGTCTCTAACTACTGACCTCAAGTGATCCGCCCGCCTCTGCCTCCCAAAGTGCTGGGATTACAGGCGTGAGCCACCGCACCCGGCCTTGAGCCAGCTTCTAAATGAGTTTAGCAGAATTGCAATATACTTTGTTCAACCATGTGATTTCACCTTTAAGTGAATGGATCATATCTGTTTGTCCAAGATATTCACTGAGGCTTTGGTGTGTGATATTATAATGTGAATTTATAGCTGTGGGTGATTTTGATCAAGTCTACTTAGACTCCAAGAAAGGAGACGTGTTTTTGCCGTAGGCCTCAGGTAATGAGGGTGTTTCTTGGACAGCTGTTCGTTTTGCCTTTATCCAAGCATAAATGATTGTAATGCAGGAATGCCCTTTCTGGGATGGGACTATGCTGCAGGTGAAACAATCTGTTAATTTCTGAAAGATAGCATCTGTTTGGGATTGCTTCTTCGATTTGCCTACTATTTTTGACTCAAATCTTTCAAAATATTGTGTTCTATTTAGCTAGTCACTCGTCCATTTATTCGTAGTATTTGTGTGTCATCATCAAAATGCTCTGCCAGACGTTCAAGTGCAAAAATAAAAGATGCTTAAGTGAAGCAAATGAAACCCAAAGATCTAAATGGCTTTCCTTGGCCCTTGAGGCCGAGTCTCGCTCTGTCGACCAGGCTGGAGTGCAGTGGTGCGATCTCGGCTCACTGCAAGCTCCGCCTCCCGGGTTCATGCCATTCTCCTGCCTGAGCCTCCCGAGTAGCTGAGACTACAGGCATCCGCCACCACGCCTGGCTAATTTTTTGTATTTTTAGTAGAGACGGGGTTTCACGGTATAGGCCAGGATGGTCTCGATCTCCTGACCTCACGATCCGCCCACCTCGGCCTCCCAAGGTGCTGGGATTACAAGCTTGAGCCACTGCACCCGGCCTTGTTCTGTTAAGTGTAATCATTGTATTTAGTCATCCTGGAATCTGGAGTGGAGGCACCAACTGCTTGTCTCTCTTTGGAATAAACTAGATCCAGGTACTCTCTTCCATAGTCTCTGTATAGGAGGGCCAAAAAAAAAAGGAGGAAGGCAATGTAATGACTCCAAAGGAATATACACAAGTCAGGACAAAAATTTTTTTTAAAAGGTGATTTTCATAGAAAAAGATCTCTGCTTTTCATATAAATATGTGCCAGTATGGAAATTTCCCCATGTTAGTGGTAAGAGGAAATAGCTTGTTGCTTATAAACACCCATTTTATATAAATTTACATATCTCTTCAGATTCCAAAGTGTTCCCTCAGATGGCTGAAGACATATATACCCTGGCAGAGCTGCTGGAAGGGATCCTTTACCTGTGGGAATTCTATCTGAGTGTTTCTATGGTGCTCCAGTGTCAGGGGAGTACAGGTGGATGGGAATACCGAACTGAAAGCATTCTAGTATGATAACTCTTGGCCAGTAAGGACGGGCACCTTGTTTGTCTCATGTTTGCTCTTAGGAAAATTTAACCCTAGAAGCACTCTCGCTATTTTGGTTTTTTAAGACCCATTACCTCAGTATAGAATTCACTGCTGAATTGCCAGTTCCTCTTTTACTGTTCTGGTCTTTCATAAAGAAAATAGAGCCACTCCACTCTTTTGTTGTTGTTTTTGAGACAGCGTCTCAGTCTCACCCAGGCTGTACTGCAGTGGCATGAAGCTGACTCCAACCTCGACCTCCTTGGCTCAAGCAATCCTCCCGCCTCAGCCTCCCAAGTAGCCGAGACCATAGGTGCGCACCACTATGCCCAACTAATTAAAAAAAAAATTGGTGGGGCGGGGCATGGTGGCTCACACCTTTAATCCCAGCACTTTGGGAGGCCGAGGCAGGGAGATCACTTGAGGCCAGGAGTTCAAGACCAGCCTGGCCAACATGGTGAAACCCCATCTCTACTAAAAATACAAAAATTTGTATTTTTGGGCATAGTGGTACATACCTGTAATCCCAGCTACTCAGGAGGCTGAGGCATGAGAATTGCTTGAGCTGGAGAGGCAGAGGTTGCAGTTTGCCAAGATCGCACCATTGCACTCCAGCCTGAGCAACAGAGGAAAACTCTGTCTCAAAAAAAAAAAAAATTGTAGAGGTTGGGCACGGTGGTTCATGCCTGTAGTCCCAGCACTTTGGGAGGCTGAGGCAGGCAGATCGCTTGAGGTCAGGAGTTTGAGACTAGCCTGGTCAACAACATGAAATCTCATCTCTACTAAAAATACAAAAATAGGCCAGCATAGTGGCAGGTGCCTGTAATCCCAGCTACTTGGGAGCCTGAGGCAGGAGAATGGCTTGAACCTGGAAGGTGGAGGTTGCAGTGAGCTGAGATCATGCCATTGGACTCCAGCGTGGGCAACAGAGCGACACTCCATCTCAAAAATAAATATTGGGGCCTAGCATGGTGGCTTACACCTGTAATCCCAACACTTGGGGAGGCCAAGGTGAGAGAATTGCTTGAGACCAGGAGTTTGAAATCAGCCTGGGCAACATAGCGAGACCCTGGTTCTACAAAAAATAAAAATGTTAGCCAGATGTGGTGGCATGCATCTGTAGTCCCAGCTACTCAGGAGGCTGAGGCACGAAGATGGCTTGAGCCCCGGAGTTCAAAGCTGCAATGAGCTATGGTAGCGCCAGTGCACTCCAGCCTGGGCAAAGGAGTGAGACCCTGTCTCTTAAAGAAAGAGAGGCCAGGCGCAGTAGCTCATGCCTATAATCCCAGCACTTTGGGAGGCTGACTCAGGTCAGGAGTTGGAGACCAACCTGGCTAACATGGTGAAACACTGTCTCTACTAAAAATACAAAAATTAGCTGGGTGTGATGGCGTGTGCCTATAATCCCAGCTACTCAGGAGACTGAGGCAGGAGAATCTCTTGAACCTAGGAGGTGGAGGTTGCAGTGAGCCGAGATCATGCCACTGCACTCCAGCTTAGGCAATAGAGCGAGACTCTGTCACAAAAAAAAAAAAAAAAAAAAAAAGAGAGAGAGAGAAATAAAGAGGTATATTGGGACAATTAGTCATCTTTCCCACATTTTCTCTTTTTTTTTTTTCAGAACCCAAAATCCTTGCATGCCTTTTCTCATTCTAAAATCCTACCTATTTAGTTTGTAGAAGCGATTTATGTAGTAATCACAGACTGTTAGAAGCTAGAACTCCGATCTCCTTTTACAGACAGTTACTAAGGCTTAGAAACATCCTTCGGCTTTTCAGAGGTTGCAATATACAACTGGTCTTTTTCCCCAGCCCAGTGCTCTTTCACTGTTTGATAGGGCCATCCATCTTTTCTTATTCCTTAAACCCCCTTTCAAGTGTTAAGATTTAACTTCTTGTTCTAGTATTCTAGTATTTGAAGAACAAATTAATTTCCTGTTACACACTTCATATACATTTTTTTTTTTTAAAGAACAAATCAGCCAGGCACGGTGGCTCATGCCTGTAATCCCAGTACTTTGGGAGGCCAAGGCGGGTGGATTACCTGAGGTCAGGAGCTCAAGACTGGCCTGGCCAACATGGTGAAACCCTGTTTTTACTACAAATACAAGAAATTAGCCTGGTGTGGTGGCATGCGCCTGAAGTCCTAGCTACTCAGGAGGCTGAGGCAGGAGAATCGCTTGAACCCAGGAGGCGGAGGTTACAATGAGCTGAGATCATGCCACTGCACTCCAGCTTGGGCAACAAAGTGAGACTCTGTCTCAAAAAAAAAAAAAGGAACAAATCTGTACTCATCCTGTTCTTATTTAATATTATCCTTTTGACTTGAACTTTGCTTTTTTTTTTTTTTTTTTCCTTTTTTTGAGACGGAGTCTCACTCTGTTGCCCAGGCTGGAACACAGTGGCTTGATCTCAGCTCACTGCAGCCTCTGCCTCCCAGGTTCAAGCAGTCCTCATGCCTCAGCCTCTCGAGTAGCTGGGAATACAGGCGCACACCACCACGCCCAGCTAATTTTCCTATTTTTAGTAGAGACAGGGTTTTACCGTGTTGGCCAGGCCGGTCTTAAACTCCTAGCCTCAAGTGATCCACCTGCTCAGCCTCCCAAAGTGCTGGGATTACAGGCGTGAGCCACTGCATCTGGCCAACTTTGCTTTTTGTTTGTTTGTTTGTTTCATGTCATTACTGCATATTTAAATGAGTCTTACACTATGTGCCTAGATAAATAGTCTCTATTTGTGTTTCGAGAATCTCCCAAAGAGTAAATATAAAGGGTACAATTTGCTTTTACTTTCTCTCCCTTCTCATCAACCACGCTGAGCATTTATTAAATATTTTTTAAGTTTCCATATTCCCTATAGAGAACTGTAGCCTCACCTGATGGGGATGATTTGGAAAGCCATCTGACCATAAGTTAAGTATATCTAGCTAACTATTTTGTTAAAGAACTGCAGAAAGGTGATTATTACCCTCCAAAGCACAGAGGCTTGCCTTTGTGGGCCTCTGTTGACTGGTTGCATTGCAGTGGACTGTACTCTTGCACAGTGCCTCAGTGTAGCAAGTGAGTATTTATAGAATGATTGAGAAGAGTCTACTCTTATCTACTCAGATGCCCTGAGGAGTAACCCAGAATCTAGATCTTCAATCTGAAATAGATATCTGGCTTAAGAGAGGAGAAATTATAATTTCTTTGTTTCTGTTGTTAAATTTCACCATACTGTGCTCGCATGTTGTGCACTGTTCTATAGCTTCTCTTTCTCTCCTCTCCTCTTACACACACTCAGGCTACCCACTGTTACCTACCAAAAGAGAGATAAGAAAGTCTTCCACTTGTTGCTTCTTTGAATATTGTGTGCTGATTTAGGGAAAGAGTAGTCCAAGGTGTGGTCCAAGTTCAGGTAGCCTGTTGGATCTGACTTAAACTGAATCTTAAAGATAAAATTGTTTGAAACTTAGTATTTAGTCCCGTGCGCACTTTTCCCTAGGATCAAGTAGGAGTTTGAGACAGTATTGATACCATCAGATCTATATAGGTTCATTTATTTTAAATACGGTATTATAATATGTTTTATATTGCTAGAAGAAAACAGTTTTGTGAATTATACAGGAGATAGCTGAGAGCTTTCACCGCTGCTTATTCATTATTCCAATCCCCTCTTCTCTCTTACTACTTCAAGACAACCTCACTGGAGTGTCTAAAGAGTCTTCTCAATGCCATTCTCTCTCAGTGGGGATTGAATAGACTCATTTGCTGGCCTGTCATGAAACTGACAACAAGAGTAGTGATTCATTTTCTTGCACATGTTTCCATTTATTTCCTTTTTTCTTTTTCTTTTTTTTTTTCTTTTCTTTTCTTTTTTTTTGAGACAGAGTCTCGCTCTGTCGCCCAGGCTGGAGTGCAGTGGCACAATCTCAGCTTACTGCAACCTCCGCCTCCTGGGTTCAAGTGATTCTCCTGCCTCAGCCTCCCACGGACGTGGGACTACAGGCACCTACCACCACACCCAGCTAATTTTTGTATTTTTAGTAGAGATGGGGTTTTGCCATGTTGGCCAGACTGGTCTCGAACTCGTGACCTCAGGTGATCCACCCACCTCGGCCTCCCAAAGTGCTGGGATTACAGGTTTGAGCCACCACACCTGGTCTCAATTTTTAATTGATTACATATTGACAGTACTTTTGACATATCAAGTTAAAACACATTATCAACATTAATTTCACTTTTTAAAAAATGTGGATATTAGAAAATTTTAAATTACAGGTAATCCCAGCACTTTGGGAGGCTGAGGCGGGCAGATGACTTGAGGTCAGGAGTTCAAGACCAGCCTGACCAACATGGCGAAACCCCATCACTAAAAATACAAAAATTAGCTGGGTGTGGTGGTAGGCGCCTGTAATTCCAGCTACTCAGGGGGCTGAGGCAGGAGAATCGCTTGAACCTGTGAGATGGAGGTTGCAGTGAGCCGAGATCGTACTATTGCACTCCAGCCTGGGCAACAGAGCGAGACCCTGTCTCAAAAAAGAAAAGAAAATTTTAAATTACACATGTGACTCACATTATATTTCTTTTGGACAGTGGTGATGATGGTAATTCAGACAATATTAATAATAATTGAGAAAATAATTTTAATGTAAATTCACATGTGATATACTTTTTAGGATTAAAACATGATGCAGAGGTATTAGATGTTCCTTTAAACAATGAATCTAAGAAATTTTAGTGAAAGTAAGATTTTTAAATGTAAATTATTTCCTGAAATATTCAAATGAATGGTTATATTCTATTTTGAGTAAATTTTTTTTTTTGAGACGGAGTCTCGTTTTGTCGCCCAGGCTGGAGGGCAGCGGCGCGGCTCACTGCAAGCTCCGCCTCCCAGGTTCACACCATTCTCCTGCCTCAGCCTCCTGAGTAGCTGGGACTACAGGCATCCACCACCGCACCCGGCTAATTTTTTGTATTTTTAGTAGAGACGGGGTTTCACTGTGTTAGCCAGGATGGTCTCGATCTCCTGACCTCGTGATCCGTCCGCCTTGGCCTCCCAAAGTGCTGGGATTACAGGCATGAGCCACTGGGCCGGGTGGCTTGAGTAATCTTTGACAGTTGCTTCTAGCCAAGCATTGCTCTATATTTTTGCCTTTTTACATATATCTTCTCAGTGTTAATGATCTATAAGCAAGTTTGTCAAGTAGGTAAATGTTCATGCAGAACTGCACAGCTCTGATAAGGCATTGAGAATAATCACACTCTTACTATATCTCTTCTGTAAAATACAAGTTTTCTTATAAAGATATTCCTTGTAAGTTTTTAGTTTTTGGGTATTGTCAGCATTAGTAAACAGTCTCAATTACAGGCATAAAATGTCTCAAACTAAATCAGATTGTCATGGTTGTGTTTAGGGAAATCTCCAGTTATAGACTGAAATCGGTTAACTTGGATCTGATTCCCCAGAAATCAGTGATCTCCTACACTTGCTAAGCACCGAGCTGGTAGGCTATCTGATGACCCAGGAGGGTAAGGCTGAGTTTTAATTTCATCCTTACGAGTGGCACTTTTCCATGAAACACTTTGCCTCTTAGTTGAGAATTAAGTTTTCACCCATTTGTTCATCTGTTCATTCTTCAACATCTATTTATTGAAAGCTTAGGATATGTCATATTAAACTATATGTCATGGTTTTAGAAGCTGGACAAGATAAATGCAAAAATAAATAAGCCAAGGATGAAAAGGTGAATAAACCATGATTTCTACCCTTGGAGAGAGCAAGAAAATCAGTGGTTATCACTTGTGTGTGTTTGTGTTTCTATTTTAAGCAAATGCATTAAGTTGTGTAATTATCCATTGAAAAAAGATAAATATGTTTAATGAAAGGAACAAATGAGTTTATCCTACCACTTTGGCCTGAATTCACTTCAGTGTCCTCTCAGTAGAATTCTTCTAGTACATTAGAATGATTAGATTTACAAAAAAGATACAATCTACATGTGTTCCCTGAGAAAAACATCTATTACAGATTTTTTTTTTTTTTTTTGTCATGGTCTTGCTCTATCACCCAGGCTGGAATGCAGTGGCACGATCTGGTATCACTGCAACTTCCACCTCCTGGGCTTAAGCCATCTTGCCACCTCAGCCTCCCAAGAAGCTGGGACTACACGCATGTGCCACTGTTCCCGGCTAATTTTCGTATTTTTTGTAGGGATGGGGTTTTGCCATGTTTACCAGTCTGGTCTTGAACTCCTGAACTCAAGTGATGCTTCCACCTCGGCCTTCCAAACTGCTGGAATTACTGGCGTGAATCACCCTGCCTGGCCTACAGTGGATTCTTTTTTTTTTTTTTTTTTTTGAGGCGGAGTCTCGCTCTGTCGCCCAGGCTGGAGTGCAGTGGCCGGATCTCGGCTCACTGCAAGCTCCGCCTCCCGGGTTTACGCCATTCTCCTGTCTCAGCCTCCCGAGTAGCTGGGACTACAGGCGCCCGCCACCTCGCCCAGCTAGTTTTTTGTATTTTTAGTAGAGACGGGGTTTCGCCGTGTTAGCCAGGATGGTCTCCATCTCCTGACCTCGTGATCCGCCCGTCTCGGCCTCCCAAAGTGCTGGGATTACAGGCTTGAGCCACCGCGCCCGGCCTACAGTAGGTTCTTTTGCTTCTGTCTAGATAGGGTCAATTATTGTTTCAGGTTTGATCATTTTTTTGGACAAGTTCTTTTTTCCTCATCTAATATTCTCTTGACTTTAGTGAAGTCAAGGAGCTAGGTAAAGTGAATAATGTCAGAAACATTTGTCAGGTCACAGCTGGAATTTGAAGAGAACCATTTCAGAGATCTTGAATGAACTGCCCTATTTTTGGGGGATGACCTTGAGATTGGGCTCTGTGTATGGACTTGTCTCCCCCATGAAACTGTAGGTATCTAATGCAGTACTTTGTACATTCATATTAGCTATTCAGTAAGTGTTTATTGAATGAATGACTCTGAAACCTACTTCTGCTTGAGATGTTGTGACTCTAGTAGAGTAATTCCTTTTTTTTTTTAATTTTCCTTCCTAAGAGGTGGAATCTTGCTTTATTACTGTATCAGTCAGGGTTCTCTAGAGGGACAGAATTAATAGGATAGATAGATATATAAAGGGAAGTTTATCAAGTATTAACTCATACTATCACAAGGTCCCACAATAGGCCTCTGCAAGCTGAGGAGCAAGGAAAGCCAGTCGGAGTCCCAAAACTGAAGAACTTGGAGTCCGATGTTTGAGGGAAGGAAGGGTCCAGCAGGAGAGAAAGATGTAGGCTGGGAGGCTAGGCCAGTCTAGTCTTTTCATGTTTTTCTGCCTGCTTGCCATGCTGGCAGCTGATTAGATGGTGCCTACCCAGATTAAGAGTGGCTGTGCCTTTCCCAGCCCACTGACTCAAATGTTAGTCTCCTTTGGCAGCACCCTCACAGACATGCGCAGGATCGCTGCTTTGCATTCTTCAATCCAATTAAGTTGACGCTCAGTATTAACCGTCACAATTACCCAGGTTGGAATGCAGTGGCCATTCACAGGCCTGATGTCACTACAGCCTTGACCTCTTGGCCTCAATCAGTCCACCCACCTCAGCTTCCATGGTAGCTGAAACTACAGGCCCAGCTACATAATTTCCTTCTTGACTCCTGAGATCCCTATGCTATATAGCAGTGGGTTCTCACATCTTTTGCTCTCAGGACTCTTTTATATTTTAAAAAATTATTGAAGACCCCAAATATTTTTTGTTTATATGGGTTATATCTATCAATATTTTCTCTATTAAAAACTAATACTGATAAATTTTTAAAATATGTATTAAACCTCACTCTGTCACCCAGGCTGGAATGCAATGGCATGATCATGGCTCACTATAGCCTCCACCTCCTGGCTCAAACAATCCTCCCACCTCAGCCTCCCCAGTCACTGGGACCAGAGGTGCATGCCACCACACCTGGCTACTAATTGTTTTTTTATATATATATATATAGTTTTTTTGTTGTTTTGTTTTTTGAGACAGAGTTGCTCTGTCACCCAGGCTGGAGTGCAGTGGTGCGATCTCAGCTCACTGCAACCTCTGCCTCCCAGGTTTAAGCAGTTCTTCTACCTCAGCCTCCTGGGTAGCTGGGACTGCAGGCGTGCCACCACACCCAGCTAATTTTTGTATTTTTAGTAGAGACGGGTTTCACCATATTCCTCAGGCTGGTCTGAAACTCCTGACCGCAGGTGATCCACTCGCCTTGGCCTCCCAGAGTGCTGGGGATTACAGGCGTGAGCCACCACGCCCGGCCACTAATTGTTATATTTTTTGTAGCGACAAGATTTTACCATGTTGCCCAGGCTGGGCCAATTTTTTTTTTATTTGATTTTATTATTATTATTTTTTTTGAGATGGAGTCTCGCTCTGTCACCCAGGCTGGAGTACAGTGGCACACGATCTCAGCTCAGTGCAAGCTCCACCTCCCGGGTTCATGCCATTCTCTTTCCTCAGCCTCCCGAGTAGCTGGGACTACAGGCACCTGCCACCACGCCCGGCTAATTTCTTTGGATTTTTAGTAGAGACGGGGTTTCACTGTGTTAGCCAGGATGGTCTTGATCTCCTGACCTCGTGAGTCACAGCGCCCGGCAATTTTTTTTTTTTAATGGCCCTCAAAGGAAACCAAAGATCACTTGAGCACAGACCATGCAAGAAATGCTGGGTTTGGTGGTATAGGTATCTTGAAAAGTGCAGTACCTTGTACACAGGGAATCCTATTCTTTTAAGAATTTACTCAGAAGAATGTATTGTAACTTTTTGTTCTCAGGGATTGTTTTTCACTTTTAAAAATTACTGAGGACTCCAAGGAGCTTTTGTTTATGTGGGTTACATATACCCATCAACTTTACCATATTTTAAATTAAAGTTTAGAAATTTAAGAAATGCTGACCGGGCACAATGGCTCACGCCTATAATCCCAGCACTTTGGGAGGCCTAGGTGGGTGGATCACCTGAGGTCAGGAGTTCAAGACTAGCCTGGCCAACACGGTGAAACCCCGTCTCTACTAAAAATACAAAAATTAGCCAGGCATGGTGGTGCATGCCTATAGTCCCAGCTACTTGGGCGGCTGAGGCAGGAGAATCACTTGAACCTGGGAGCGGAGGTTGCAGTGAGCCAAGATAGCGCCACTACATTCCAGCCTGGGTGACAGAGCGAAACTCTGTCTCAAAAAGAAATTTAAGAAATGCTTATTAGTTCATTAAAAATAACAATAGGCCAGGTGCAGGGTTTCACACCTGTAATCCCAGCACTTAGGAGACAGAGACAGGAGAATAGCTTGAGCTCAGGAGCTCAAGACCTGTGTGGGTAACATAGCAAGACCTCGTTCTCCACAAAAAGGGAGAAAATAGACAAAATTATTAATACATCGATTTACACGTTAACATAAATAAGCTTTTTGAAAAATATTATTTTCCAAAAGAAAAAATAGAACAGCGTTGATTTTACATTTTTGCAAATCTCTTTAATATCTGGCTTAATAGAAGACAGCTGGATTATCCTAGCAGCTTCTGCATTCAGTCTCTCGTAATATATTGTTTTGATTGAAGTATGAAGAAAAGATGGCTTCATACAGCTTTGTCATTGAAAAGCAGGAAGTATGTTAATAGCCCTTTCAAATAATTTGATGTTTATCTTTGATACTACACCAAAACACAAGTAGCAGTTTTTTTGTTTTTTTTTTTTTTTTTTTTTGAGACAGAGTCTTGCTCTGTCGCCAGGCTGGAGTGTAGTGGTGTGATCTCACTGCAACCACCAATTCCCTGGTTCAAGCGATTCTCCTGCCTCAGCCTCCCGAGTAGCTGGGATTACTGGCATGCGCCACTGCACCCAGCTAATTTTTGCATTTTTAGTAGAGACAGCGTTTCACCGTGTTGGCCAGGATGGTCTCAATCTCCTGACCTTGTGATCCGCCCACCTCGGCCTCCCAAAGTGCTGGGATTACAGGCGTGAGCCACCCACCCAGCCACAAGTAGCAGTTTCTTAAACGTTGATTGCTAAGTAGAATCTGAAGCCATATTAATGAGCTTTTCATTTTATTATGTTAGAATCCATTGTTCTATGTTAATTGTGTTTTGTTGTTGTTGTTTTGAGGTGGTGTTTTGCTCTTGTCACCCAGGCTGGAGTGCAATGGCACAGTCACAGCTCACTGCAACCTCCGCCTCCTGAGTGCAAGCGATTCTCCTGCCTCAGCCTCCCAAGTAGCTGGGATTACGGGTGTGTGCCATCATGACCAGTTAATTTTGTATTTTTAGTAGAGATGGGGTTTCACCATATTGGCCAGACTGGTCTCAAACTCCTGACCTCAGGTGATCCGTGCGCCTCAGCCTCCCAAAGTGTTGGGATTACAGGCGTCAGCCACTATGCCTGGCCTATATTACATTTTGAATGGACATCATGTATCCATCATTTGGAAAATACTGGTTCATTCAGTTATACAAATGTCCCACATGTCAATATGATATTATACAATATTTAAAAATCACACCTGTAATCCCAGCACTTTGGGAGACTGAGGCAAGTGGATCACAAGGTCAAGAGATCGAGACCATCCCAGCCAACATGGTGAAACCCTGTCTCTATTTTAGTAGAAAAGTACAAAAATTTAGTACAAAAATTAGCTGGACGTGGTGGTGCGCGCCTCTAGTCCCAGCTACTTGGGAGGCTGAGGCAGGAGAATCGCTTGAACCCAGGAGGCGGAGATTGCAATAAGCCAAGATCGTGCATGCCACTGCACTCCAGCCTGGCAACAGAGTGAGATTCTGACTCAGAAAAAAAAAAAAAAATCCTATTAGTTTATCTCATTATAACCAATCTCATCAGAAAAGTCTTAAGTATTGAGTTGTCAGGCTGAAAGGCAGATAAAAGTTTTCTAAACATTCTAAGTTTAACTTGAAAGCTTGAATTTTATCATTGGCAACAGTGCTTTTCTTGAAATGACGGGCTCACATCATTTATTATAATTATTTCTAGTATTATTATTATTATTTTGAGACAAAGTCTTGCTCCGTCGCCAAGGCTGGAGTGCAGTGGCAGGATCTCAGCTCACTACAACCTCCGCCTCCTGGGTTCAAGCAGTTCTCCTGCCTCGGCCTCCTGAGTAGCTGGGATTACAGGCACCCGCCACCACACCCAGCTAATATTTATATTTTTAGTAGAGACAGGGTTTCACTATGTTGGCCAGGCTGGTCTCGAATTCCTGACCTCAGGTGATCTGCCCGCCTCTGCCTCCCAACGTGCTGGGATTACAGGTGTAAGCCACTGCATCCGGCGTCATTTATTTTTGAGTAAGTGTTTGCTAAATACTCAAGAGCTGAATGACATTAGTTTGTCAGTCCTTTCAGGTAAAAATGGTATTCTATGGAAAAAGTGACTTAGTTTATTCTGCTCGCAATAGTCATACAAATGGTTTTCCTTGAGAGCCATATACTTTGGTATGCATCAGAAGTGCTTTTTGGGTACATCTATTTTATCACAGAATAAGTGGAGACTGGGTTTCAACATGTTGGCCAGGGTGGTCTCAAACTCCTGGCCTCAAGTGATCCGCTTGCCTCAGCCTTCTAAAGGGCTGGGATTACAGGCATAAGCCACCGTGCCCAATCACAGAATACTTTTAAAAAACATATTCAAGGGTCAAGATTTAATAAAAGTAATAATTTGTAGTGCTTCATCAGGGACATTCTTAAGCAAAACTGGCATATTTTAAAAATTGAGAAGACATAGCTCTACAGTATAGTAACTACTAGTATGGTTTGGTGTCACTACCTTGATTTGGTATAAAGTACCATAATGTTTTACCTACCATGGATTTGCACAATCACTGCAAATGTCAACACAGTGAAAAAGGCAAATAATAATATTGTTATGAAAATAGTTTAGTTTGTAGAGCCCCTGAGAGTGCCTCAGGAACCCTCAGGGGTCTGCAGACCATACTTGAGACCCTCTACCGTAACTGAATGAGGTTACTGAGGGTGAATGTGTAGAGTACAAAAAGAACCTCTAAGTGAACCCTGAGGAAACACCATGTTGTAGGAAAAGGCAGAGGAAAAATAAACTGCAAAGGAGATAGAGGAATGACAGCCATACGTTATTTGATAATATTAATAGTTGGTATAGGCCACGCACAGTGGCTCACACCTGTAATCCCAACACTTTGGGAAGCCGAGGCAGGTGAATCACTTGAGGCCGGGAGTTCGGGACCAGCCTGGTCCTGAACAGGTACTAAAAATACCTGTAATCCCAGCTACTTGGGAGGCTGAGGCAGAATTGAACCCAGGAGGTGGAGGTTGCAGTGAGCCAAGATCACGCCATTGCACTCCAGCCCAGGTGACAGAGTGAGACTCCATCTCAAAGTGGGTGTTTAGTAAGTGTTTACTTTGTCCTAGGCATTGTTCTAAGTGCTAAGCATTGAATCCTCATTAGTAAGTTTATGAGGTATGCAGGCACTACTGTTATCCTCATTTTACAGATGAGAGAACTGAAGCACAGAGTAACTTGTCCAAGGTGACTCAACTAGCAGTGCTTACCAGGCAGTCTAGTTCCACTGCCAGAGAGGTAGAGGGAGAAGATTAGGAAGAGTATGGCAGTAAGGAAGAGAAAAGGGCATTTCAAGAAGAAGGTTAGTCATTAATGATTTGGTTGGTGCAAAAGTAATTGCCATTACTTTTAATGGCAAAAACCACAATTACTTTTGCACCAACCTAATAAAATGCTGCTGAAAGGTCAAGTAAGATAGAGGACTGAAAAGCATCCATTTGTTTTCACAATAAGGAGATCATTGACAACTTTGGCAAGAACAGCTTCAATGGAGTATAGGGACAGAAGCCAGAGGGGAGAGGAAGGTGAGTTGAGGAATGTGTGGGAGTTTAGTTGTGAGGTCAGGGAAGGCCAGAGGGTGCTAGGGACCGGCAGGGCTGTTTTAAGATGTGAAAAACTTGAGCATGTTTAAGATCTGATGAGAAGAAACAAGTTGAGAGTGAGGCTGAAGATAATAGAAAAAAGGAGGGATAAGTAGAATGCAATTTCTGATCAGTAAAGAGTACAGGGAGATTGGTTTTAGATGTGATTAGTTTAGATTGAGTGATTCTGATAACAAAGTTGAGGGCATTCCCTTTCCTTCTTAGCCTAAATGCTTGAGGGTCTTGGCTATTTCTACTTCTTTCCTCCTGTATCTTTAACTGCTTTAACTCACTGCTGTCTTTTAGAGTCTTTACTTTACTGGAATTTCTTTGGTAAAGGTTACTACAGATCTCCAAATTGCCAAATCTAGTAGATACTGAAGTCCTAGTCTTGGTCTCTCCCTTATTTGATACAACTCCACCTCTGACCTTCCTGTCCCCTAAATTCACCTTTTATGCTGATGTTGTCCAGGGTTCTGACCTCAGTTCTCTTTTAAGTTTATATTCCTTTGGTATGTAATCACAGTCACCCCCACAAATTTAGCTACCACTTATATTCTTATTCATTTGTATTCATATATTCTCTTCTTTCTCTCTCTCTCTATATCATACCCAAGCCCCTTTTCCAAGTGTATTTGCATCCGAGACAGTTCCATTTTAGTGTCCCATGGGTACTTGAGATTCAGCAAAAACAAAACTCAACTCATCTTTAACTCCCAAACTTTATTTTATTTCATTATTTTATGTTTTGGAGATAGCATCTCACTCTGTCACCCAGGCTGAAGTGTAGTGGCACAATCAGGGCTCACTGCAGCCTCTACCTCCTGGGCTCAAGCAGTCCTCCTGCCTCAGCCTCCCTAGTAGCTGGGATCATGGGCACATGCCACCACACCCAGCTAATTTTTAAAAATTTTTTGTAGAGATAGGGTCTCACCATGTTGCCCAGACTGGTCTTAAACTCCTGTTCTTTTTAGATATCTACTTTGGCACTTTATATTTTTCTAGAAATTGATCTAAGCTGGTGTTTCTCAATCTGGTCATATTGCTGCACACATACAAAATAACATTTGTGGCTGAGTGTACTGGCTCACGCCTGTAATCCCAGCACTTTGGGAGTCGGAGGCAGGTGGATCACTTGAGGTCAGGAGTTCAAGACCAGCCCGGTCAATGTAGTGAAACCCCGTCTCTACTAAAAATACAAAAATTAGCTGGGCATGGTGGTGCATGCCTGTAGTCCCAGCTACTACTTGGGAAGCTGAGGCACAAGAATCACTTGAACCTGGGAGGCGGACGTTGCAGTGAGCCCAGATCACACCACCACACTTCATTTCAGCCTAGGCATCAGAATAAGACTCTGTCTCTAAATAAATATACAAAAAACATTTGCATTATACAGTAAGGTATATGAGGCCAGAGACTACAGACTAAAGGTTTCTGGCTACCCGAAGGCCCCACGGATCACCCTGAAAGCTAAGATCAGTATCTCAGCATAAGTATAGCCCATTTGTGTTACTTGCCACCATAAAGTAGTCGAGAAGCTTAATCTAGACTTTGGTTTTATTTGTGTATAATTCATATTCATCAGTGGTGTAATGAATCACAAAAGTAGCATTGTTAGTATATAGATCCTGTCTTTGATAGGAAAAAGCAAAAGCAATAGGTAATTTCATCCTAATTAACCTAGGCTTAGGTCAACTGCTGCCATGTATCTGGAGAGCAGGAAAAGGGCAGAGTGAAATGATCTCTACAAAGTAGGACAAATCTAACACTGTCAGGATGGGTCACTAGATTCATGTTCGTGGAGTTACAGGTGGAAAGTAGTAGCTTATTTTTATAGACCACTAAATGCCTGCTTAACTAAAATCTGCCAGGAAGGGAAAAATCTTGTCTGACAAATTGTTTTAAAACGTGGATCGATCCTGGAGAAGACAGAAAGCCACACTAAAAGTATGATTTCTCAGTATCATCGAGCACAGCAGTTTTCAAACTATGATCTCAGGACTCCTTTACAATCTTAAAAAATTTTCAAGGATCCCAAAGAGTTTTTGTTTATGTGGATAGTACCTATCAATGTCTACTGTTTTAGAAAAAAAAAATAGGGAAAATGTACATGTTTTCTGTATTTACACATGTATAAAATGTGTATATATATATTTTTTTGTTTGTTTGTTTTTGAGACAGAGCCTTGCTCAGTCGCCCAGGCTGGAGTGCAGTGGCGTGATCTCGGCTCACTGCAAGCTCCGCTTCCCGGGTTCCCGCCATTCTCCTGCCTCAGCCTCCCAAGTAGCTGGGACTGCAGGCGCCCGCCGCCACGCCCGGCTAATTTTTTGCATTTTTAGTAGAGACGGGGTTTCACCGTGTTAGCCAGGATGGTCTCTATCTCTCGACCTTGTGATCTGCCCGCCTCGGCCTCCCAAAGTGCTGGCATTACAGGCATGAGCCACCGCGCCCGGCCCTTTTTTTTTTTTTTCTTAGATGGAGTCTCGCTCTGTCACCCAAACTGGAGTGCAGTAGCGCAATCTCGGCTCACTGCAACCTCCGCTTCCTAGGTTCAAGCAATTCTCCTGCCTTAGCCTCCCAAGTAGTTGGCTAATTTTTTGTTGTTGTATTTTTAGTAGAAGATGGCATTTTGCCATGTTGGCCAGGCTGGTTTTGAACTCCTGACCTCAAGTGATCTGCCTGCCTCAGCCTCCCAAAGTGCTTGTATTACAGGTCTGAGCCACCACGCCCAGCCTATTTATTTATTTATTTATTTATTTATTTATTTATCTATTATCGAGACAGAGTCTGCTGTGTTGCCCAGACTGGAGTGCAGTGGCAAGATCTCAGCCCACTGCAAACTCCGCCTCCTGGGTTCAAGAGATCCTCTCACCTCAGCCTGCCCAGTAGCTGGGACTACAGGCGTGTGCCGCCATGCCTGGCTAATTTTTGTATTTTTTGGTAGAGATGGGGTTTCACCATGTTGAGCCTGGTCTTGAACTCCTGAGCTCAAGCAGTCTGCCCACCTCAGACTCCCAAAGTGCTGGGATTACAGGCATGAGCCACCGGGTCCAGCCTCTTTATTTTTGAGACAGGATCTGGCTCTGTCACACAGGCTGAAGTGCAGTGGCGCAATGACAGCCCACTGCGCGACTTCCGAGGCTCAAGCCATCCTCCCACCTCAACCTCCCAAGTTGCTGGGACCACAGGCATGAGCTACCACACCTGTCTAACTTTTGTGTTTTGGGCAGAGACAGGGTTTCACTACGTTTCCCAGGCTGGTCTCGAACTCCTGGGCTCAAGTGATCCATCTGTCTCAGCTTCCCAAAGTGCTAGGATAACAGGCATTAGCCACCATGCCCAGCCCATATTTATTAATTCATTTAAAAATAGCAATGGCCCTGGGAAACATGGTGAAACCCTGTCTCTACAAAAAAAATTTTTTTTAATTAGCTGGGCATGGCCAACACCTGTAGTCCCAGCTACTTGAGAGGCTGAGGTGGGAGGATCACTTGAGCTGAGGAGGTCAAGGCTGCAGTGAGCAGTGATCACACCACTGCGCTCCAGCCTGGGTGACAGAGTGAGACCCTGTCTCAATATAAATAAATAACAATGAACTCATTACATTTTATGAAAAATAACTGTTTTCCAAAACAAAAAACTGAGAAGAGTAGCATTTTAACATTTTTGAAAATATCTGGCCGGGCGCGGTGGCTCACGCCTGTAATCCCAGCACTTTGGGAGGCCGAGGCGGGCGGATCACAAGGTCAGGAGATCGAGACTACGGTGAAACCCCATCTCTACTAAAAATACAAAAAATTAGCTGGGCGCGGTGGCGGGCGCCTGTAGTCCCAGCTACTCAGGAGGCTGAGGCAGGAGAATGGCGTGAACCCGGGAAACGGAGCTTGCAGTGAGCCGAGATTGCGCCACTGCACTCCAGCCTGGGCGACAGCGTGAGACTCCGTCTCAAAAAAAAAAAAAAACAAAAAAAAACAAAAAAAAGAAAATATCTGGCAGTTGTAGTCTCATGTCAGCGTCTGCATTCAGTCTGTTGTTATATGTCATGTAACTTGTGGAAAGTTCCACTGTACTCTCATGAGAGAGAAAGGATTTTTATGAAATTATAGAATTATTATGAAGATAGTTTTGACCTTGTAGACCTACTGAAAGGGTCTCTGGATTCCCCAGGGGTCTGTAAACCACACTTTGAGAAGTGCTGATGTAGCAGAAAGGATAAATGCCAGGCTCTGGAAATTGACCAGCCTAGGTATCTTTTTTTTTTTTTTGGAGATGGAGTCTCGCTCTGTCGCCCAGGTCAGAGTGCAATGGTGCAATCTCAGCTCATTGTAATTTCCACCTTCTGGGTAAAAGCAATTCTCCTGCCTCAGCCTCCTGAGTAGCTGGGGTTACAGGCGCCCACCACCACGCCCGGCTTTTTGTATTTTTAGTCGAGATGAGGTTTCACCATGTTGGATAGGCTGGTCTCGAACTCCTGACCTTGTGATCCACCCGCCTCGGCCTCCCAAAGTGCTGGGATTACAGGCTTGAGCCACCGCGCCCGGCCTCATTGTATCATTTTATCTTTAACCCTGTGAGGTAGATATTATCTCCATTCTATGGGTATGTAACAATCACAAGGTCTTTAAGCTGGTAAAATCTGTCTAACTGCAAGTCCTGAGTTTTAATCACCTGACTGCTTCCGGATTAAAGAAGCCTGGGTTGGGGGTAAAAGTAGGAATTGGAAAGGCTGTTTTCTGCCTTTGGATTTTCATGCAATTATGTTGATAGGAAAAGGAGGAGGAGACAGGGTTGTTTAGATGATTTTTATCTCTAATATGGTATCAACTCAACAACAAAGAATGACTGCCTCATTTACTCTTCTGAATGCTGATTAATCCTGGGTCGGAATTGAGCTCCAATAGAACAAGAGTGGGTTTCACTAAAACCTGCTGCTTGTCAGTTACTGAGCAACTGCTGAGCACAGTACGTTGGTAAATATGAAAGCAGTCTATTTGTGTTTAGAAGGAGTTTAAACATGAGTTAGGGATTAAAATATTATTGGTATATAGAATAGTATACCAGTAAATGTAAATTAATGTATCCAGTAGCATTGGCCTTTGAATGGAACTATTTTTTTTTACCACCTGTGTAAAAGAGAATGTGTTACAGATGTGGCTAACTTTATGCTCTGAATAAATATTACCCTATGGCTCAGGAACTTTGGTGATAAGGTAAAAAGTTTTCATAGAGAGAGAAAAGTTTCTTATTTCTCAATCCCTCCTTTAGAGACAATATATTCTAGATTCAAATGCAGCTCAAGAAAATAGATCAATGGCACTCCATTTTACACCTCCCAGTCATATTTTCATTATGGGACTCCTTAAGATGCTAAGGGCTAAAACTGGTTTTGACTTATCCTGAAAGTGACAATATAGAGCTTTTCCTAGTGCTGATATTCATAGAAATCTCTGGTTGTGGGGGAGAGTAAGATCCTTCTTGAAGAACCAAGGAATAGTTCCTCAATTTTCAAAGATTCAAAAGTTAGAAATTAATTATAATCAATCAATGATAACATCATAGAATCTTAGATACAGAAAAAGAAATCTTAGAAATCATCTCATAACCTCTTTTTATTTTTTATTTTATTTTATTTTATTTTATTTTTGAGACAGATTCTCGCACCGTCGCCTGGGCTGCAGTGCAGTGGCGCTATCTCGGTTCACTGCAACCTCCACCTCCAGGGTTCAAACAATTCTCCTGCCTCAGCCTCCAAAGTAGCTGGGACTACAGGCGCCTGCCACCAAGCCCAGCTAATTTTTTTTTTATTTTTAGTAGAGACAGGGTTTCACTATGTTGTTGGCCAGGCTGGTCTCAAACTCCTGACCTTGTGATCCTCCTGCCTCGGCCTCCCAAAGTGCTGGGATTACAGGCGTGAGCCACCACGCCCGGCTTTTTAATTCTTTTTAAAAATTTAAATCCATGGGACTCTGCTTGATATAACCTCTTCTTTTAGATGATGAAACCAAGACCCAAGAGATAAGTGATTTTACCAAGTTTATATGCCTTATTAGTAGATCTGAGACTAGGATAGAGTGCTAATAGGTAATTTCCTTCTCCCCTTTCCTAGCTTCCTGATTTCTTTCTTCTTGACTCCTGAAAGATCGAAGTATTTCCGTAACCTCTTGGTTAGGCAGGAAGGTATCCAAGACCCAGGATATCTATATGCAGGAAGAGCTTAGTCTCAGTTCTACTTTTCCCTCCAATTAAGATCTTGGTCTTTTGATGTAAGGAAAACTGCCGTTTATTAATCACCTCCTTTGTGCCAATGTCTTTCATATACATTATCTCATTGTACACTTACAAGATTCTTCTGAAGTAGATTAGTGGTTCTCACATTCTAATGGACATGTGAATCACCTGGGAATCTTGTTAAAGCGCAGGTTCTGATTTTGCAAGTCTGAGATGGGCTCAAGATTATGCATTTCTAAAAAGCTTCCAGCCAGCACAGTGGCTCACACCTGTTATCCCAGCATTTTGGGAGGCTGAGGCTGGTGAATGTTGTCACCATAAAGAAGTGATAAATGTTGAAAGTGATGGATATGGTAACTACCCCAGTTTCATCATTATCCTATGTATACATGCATTGAAACATCACATTGTACCCCATAAATATGTACAATTATTATGTGTCAATTATAAATAAAAATTATTTTAAAAGAATTGGCCCTTGGGTTTTCTCCATTACAGGTTTATTGCCAAACCCTGTGCACTCCATATTGGCATCGAGGACAGTGGTCCTTATCAGGCCCAACCCAATGCCATCCTTGAAAAGGTGTTCGTATCTATCACCAAGGTAAGTGGGCAAAGAAACAGAGAGGAAAATTCACACAAGGCGTTGCTCCATGGGGCAGTGGAGGGTAGACAGCACATATCCCTAAGGGTAAGGATAGGATGGGATGATCTTTCATGTTTGAGTAGTCTATGTAGCTATGTGGAGAGCTTTATCCCCTCAGGGAAAACCTTTGGGCCCTACGTATGTCAAGTTTACATAGTAGTATGTTTGAGTTTTAGGCCCAGCAGCCACCTTTACCCCTCTTTCCCCAAACACACACCATATCTTGTTTTTGTTTTTCCTTGTTCCAGTTTCTGCCACTGCCTAGTTGTGTAATCGAAATGGAGACGGTACTGATAGCCTTTGCAGTTCGGGTTTTTTGTTGGTTTTTTGGAGAGACAAGGTTTTGCCATGTTGCCCAGGCTGGTCTGGAACTCCTGAGCTCAAGCCATCCTTCGGCCCTCGGCCTCCAAAAATCCCAGGATTACAGGCATGAGCCACCATGCCTGGCCTGCAATTTGGGTTTTTAATATCCTTTTTTACTCAGCCTGGGCTGGAGGAAGAGTCGAAACAAGGATGTGTATAGGTGAGCAGTACAGGTTCTTGATATGTAAGATAAAATTTCTTACTAAAAATGACTTTGGGATAACTTGGAAAGATAAACATCATTTGAGCCACTATGGCTATCATACCTTATCACTCAGCTAGTCAATGGTATTGAAGGAGGGGTCTCGGAAGGGTCTGAGGAGACAGGGGTGTTGACTCTGCTTATACATTTACAGTATCCTGATAAGAAAAGGCTGGAGGGCCTGTCAAAGCAGCTGGATTGGAATGTCCAAAAAATCCAATGCTGGTTTCGCCAGAGGAGGAATCAGGACAAGCCCCCAACGCTCACTAAATTCTGTGAAAGCATGTAAGTATGCAAGGAGAGAGGGAGGGAATAAGGAAGAGGGTGGGATACAACTGGACTGAAGTTTTCTTTTTTGAAAATCACTTCTGTTGTTAGGACAACAGTTAATGGATATAGAGAGCTAACTCAGCCTATTATTGGTAGGAAAGAAGGGAACTGGAACACTGATTCCCTTAAGTTTCTTGGACATGTTGCCACTAACCTAGGTATGGTTCCATTTTGTTTCCTTTT
Organism: Theropithecus gelada; assembly: GCF_003255815.1. Taxonomy (NCBI): domain Eukaryota; kingdom Metazoa; phylum Chordata; class Mammalia; order Primates; family Cercopithecidae; genus Theropithecus; species Theropithecus gelada. The sequence goes on along the minus strand of NC_037679.1, from coordinate 9,332,603 downwards.
CCTAAATAGATTGGGAGTAAATCCTTATAACTGTACTTATGTAAGTAGATGTACTAACACATGTATACCTTAATAGAGGGAGTACTAGCTTGCTTGCTATAAGTTGACAATTTTTAGGAAGCATTCCTTTTCTGGGAAATACTATTCTTCATTTTATTGAGCTTTTTCTAATTATCCTCTGAGCACTGTATTAGTAATTGTCATGTAAAGAAAAATGCTAGGGAGTCTGATGATAGAGCCTAATATTTTTCCTAATGGAAGATGAGTCTGTCTTTGGTTTTTTTGTTTTGTTTTGTTTTTTTTTGAGACGGAGTCTCACTCTGTCGCCAGACTGGAGTGCAGTGGCGCGATCTCGGCTCACTGCAACCTGCACCTCCTGTGTTCAATCTATTCTTCTGCCTCAGCCTCCTGAGTAGCTGGGACTACAGGCGTGCGCCACCATGTCCAGCTAATTTTTGTATTCTTAGTAGAGACAAGGTTTCACTATGTTTGGCTAGGATGGGCTCGATCTCTTGACCTGGTGATCCGCCCGCCTCGGCCTCCCAAAGTGCTGGGATTACAGGCATGAGCCACCACTCCTGGCCCCTGTCTTTGGCTTTTTAAATGACAGTAGTTGCCCCTATTCTAGGACTTGATCCTCTTTCTCACCAGTAACTCTCTTATCCCCAGATTTGCTATCTTGACTTCCCTAGCCTCAGAGACTTCGGTTTCAGTGGACATTTGTCTAACCTCTCCTCTTTGTCCACCCAGGTGGAGATTCACATTTTATTTATGTATATTCTGCTATGGAATTAGATTTCTCTGGTCGGTGAGTCTTAACTTTCTCTAGTCCTCTGTTGGGTTGTAATCATGCCTAGATCTCTAGAAATAAGAGTTAATCTAGAAGCAAGAGTTAAATAACTTTAGATTTTTTTTCTTTTTTTTTTTTTGAGACAGAGTCTCGCTCTGTCACCCAGGCTGGAGTACAGTGGTGGAATCTCAGCTCACTTGCAACCTCCGCCTCTTGGGTTCAAGCGATTCTCTTACCTTAGCCTTCTGAGTAGCTGGGACTACAGGTGCACACCACCATACCTGGCTAATTTTTGCATTTTTAGTAGAGACGAGATTTCACCATGTTGGCCAGGCTGGTCTTGAACTCCTGACCTCAGGTGATCCACTCACCTCAGCCTCCCAAAATGCTGGGATTTCAGGCGTGAGCCACTGTGCCTGGCATAAATGCCTTTAGATCTTTATATTTCCCCCAACTTTTCCTCCTCTGTGATGCCCACAGTCCAGGTTTATGTCCTAATAGATTGTCTTCTGTCTGGGGCCTGACTTCAGTAACCTTATAACTCTACTGCTTCTCCCTAGAAGTAATATCAGTAATAACTAAATCAGCATAATACTTAATGGTTTACAAAGCACCTGACAAAAATTGAAGGAGGAGAAATGGAATCAACCCTTTAAAGTGGGCGAAACGGGTATTATTCCCATTTTTTAGTTGATTGTCAGAGTCAAAGAAGAATTTCAGGGGGCCGGGTACAGTGGCTCACATCTGTAATTTTAACACTTTGGGAGGCCAAGATGGGCAGATATTTGAGCCCAGGAGTTCAAGACCAACCTGGGCAACATGGTGAAACACCGTCTCTACAAAAATTTGCCTGGTGTGGTGGCATGTACCTGTAGTCCCAGCTACTCAGGAGGCTAATGTAGGAGAGTCACCTGAGCCCAGGAGGTCAAGGCTGCAGTGAGCAGTGATGGAGCCACTACATTCCAGCCTGGGTGACAGAGCAAGACTCTGCCTCAGAAAAAGAAGGAAGAATTTCAGGCTTTTTGATTCTTGAGTTCATGTTTTTTTCCCTGTACCATACTATTTCTCTCTAAATGGTATCACTGTGTTTTCAAAATATTATAGACAAAAAACTGGCAGAAGTAAAGGAATAGACAAATATACAGTTGTACTTGAAGATGTTAATACTTTTCTCTCAGTAATTGACCTAAACCCTAGGCAAAATAAATAAATAAATAAATAAATAAATAAATAATCACTAAAGATGTAAAATATATGAATGACATGATCAACCAGTTTTAGCTAATTGACATTTATAAAACACTACACCAACAGCTGAAGAACACATATAATTTTTAAGTGCATGTAGAAAGATAAACTAATGCTGGGCCATAAAATAAGTCTCAGTAAATTTCAAAATATTGAAATCTTAAAGAATGTGTTCTCTAACCATAATGGAATTAAATTAGAAGTCAATTGTAATGAGAGACATGGAAAATATTTGGAAGTCGCCCGTATGCGGTTGCTCACACCTGTAATCCTAGCACTCTGGGAGGCTGAGGCAGGCAGATTGCCTGAGCTCAGGAGTTCAAGACCAGCCTGGGCAATATGACAAAACTCCATCTCTACTAAAAATACAAATAATTAGCCAGGCATGGTGGTGCGTGCCTGTAATCCCAACTGCTGGGGAGGCTGAGGCACGAGAATCACTTGAACCTGGGAGGCAGAGGTTGCAATGAGCCGAAATCACGCCACTTCGCTCCAGCCTGGGTGACAGAGCAAGACTCTGTCTCAAAAAAAAAAAAAATTGGAAGTTAAACAACTCTTCTCAATAACCTGTGGATCAAATAAAAAATCACAAGAGAAATAAGAAAATATTTTTAATTGAATGATGCTAAAAGTAAAACATATCAAAATTTCTGGGATACAGATAAAACATACCTAGAGGGAAATTTATAGCTTTAAATGTTAATATTACAAAAGAAAGGTTTAAAGTTAATCTAAGTTTCTGCTTTAGGTTCTGGAAAAGATAAGCAAAATAGGTTAAAGGAAGGAAATAATAAAAAATAAGCAGAAATTGGCCAGGCGTGGTGGCTTACCCCTGTGCTCCCCACACTTTGGGAGGCTGAAGTGGGAGGATCACTTAAGCCCAGGAATTCAAGATCAGCTTGGGCAAGATAACGAGATCCAACCTCTATAGTGAGACCCCATTTCTAAAAAACCATAATAAAGTAAATAAGTGGAAATTAATGAAATAGGCATTAGATAAACAATGGATACATTTGTGGGGTTTTTGTTTGTCTGAGACAGAGTCTCACTCTGTCTCCCAGGCTGGAGTGCAGTGGTGCAATCTCGGATCACTGCAACCTCTGCCTCCTGGGTTCAAGTGATTCTCCTGCCTCAGCCTCCCGAGTACCTGGGACTACCGGAGTACGCCACCAGGCCCAGCTAATTTTTGTATTTTTGGTAGAGACAGATTTTCACCATGTTGGCCAGGCTAATCTCGAACTCCTAACCTCAGGTGATCCTCCCACCTCCACCTCCCACAGTGCTGGGATTACAGGTATGAGCCACCATGCCTGGCCTGTTTTTGTTTTTGCTTAAAACAGGGTCTTACTTTGTCACCCAGGCTGGAGTGCAGTTGCATGATCACAGCTCACTGCAGCCTCAACTTCCCAGGCTCAGGCGATGCTACCACCTCAGCCTCCCAAGAAACTTGAGACTACAGGCACATGCACAACCACACTGGGCTAATTTTTGTATTTTTTTAGAGACGGGGTTTCACTATGTTGCCCAAATTGGTCTTGAACTCCTGGGCTCAAGCAATCCACCCACTTCAGCCTCCCAAAGTGCAGGGATTAACAGGTGTGAGCTACTGTGCCTGACCATGGATAAAATTAATAAAGCCAAAAGTTCTTTCTTTGAAAGGTCTGATTAATGGACAAACTCCAACAAAAAAAGAAAATATGAATTACCAATATGGGAAGGGTTATCACTACAGATCCTATAGTCATTGAAAGGATAATAGGACAATATTATGAACAATTTAATGATAAGAAATCCAGCAGCAAAGATGATATACACAAACTCCTTAAAGGACATAATCATTATTCCATTAGAGATGATTAGTTTTGACTTCTGAACCTGGCATGGAGATACCTTCCTTGGTTATCAAATTAATCACTGTCTTCCTGTATGTATATTCCAGGTGGTGATACTCCTAAAACTCTCCTAAAATTCTCTTTGTTCTTATTTACCTCAAAGCATAGTTTTTCTATTTATAACACTCTGTTGTAGATGAACAGTCTAGCTATTTATTGATCCTTTGGGGAGCCCTTAAATCTGTTTGGGGGCTTTCCTGTCTCTCTTTTGCCCCAGCCTAGAGAGAAGGGGATTACATGGGGTAGATCTTGAAGCCAGGTGAGAATCTTGAGGATTGACATGGATTATCTGTTTTCTCTTAGTCACCTTGGTTCTGGGACATCCGACAGTGCTGGCATAACTATCCATTTCAGGTAGGATCTGAGTCGTTTGAGGATAGAGGTCTTGAATGTGTGTAAGATGGAGTGAGTGAGGATCCTTTGCCAGTCCCCAGGACAGATGGTGTGTTTCCTTGGGATTGAGGGATTAGGGGTTCAGTCTCTTTAAGTCATATATTCAGGGTATCTATTTTTTATTTTTATTAATTTTCCCACTGCTAAGAGTCATATGAGGTATCTATTCCTGAGACCCCCATAGCAATGAAATCCAGTGAGTTTTTTGTTCTGATTTTCCCCATTATATTCACTCTAATTGGGCTAGAAAGAAAAGCAGTTTTCTGGTATTTAATGAGGTACTTTCTGGTTCAGATGTCTTTTTTGTATCAAGGGTAACTTGAAATCCCATTAAGAGCATCTTGGTTGTAATCTATACTGGAAATATGTCAAAGAACTGCTAAAGGGGTGGAAGAGGAGAAGGCCTATGTGTATTCAATCCTGTAAAAAGCACTAATTGTCCAGAATCCTAGACATACTGATTTGATTGTGTTATAGTATGTGTTAACTGTATCTCATCTCTGTAAGATGAGAGCTGAAGATGGGTGTGCAGAGGAGCGAGGGAAGAGGCTTAAGTCTCTACACCAATCCAAAGTCTGTTAGCTATTGCATATCTTGGGAGATAATGGGGAGGAGAAATGTCTAATAATTTGGGGTATTGGTCCTCCAAGGCAGAGAAAGTTGGAGAGATGGAATGCACGTTTGACTAGTCGGTAATCTAACTACTTCTTTCTCTCTTGCAGCCTCTTTCAAGTGGGCTTTATTACTATTATATCATGGAATTGGCCTTCTATTGGTCCCTTATGTTTTCTCAGTTTACAGACATTAAAAGAAAGGTAAGGACGTTGGCCCCCTCAAGTCCCAAACTTACTGCATCCTCCTTTCTAGCAGCTTCCATGACTGCCATTATGATGTATTATCTTCCCTGAGACCGCAAAAGGAGAAACTGGGTTTGATGGACTCTTAGCTTGTTGTAATGTTCCCAGAAATGAGACTGAATTAATGATGAAGTATATTTAAGACATTCAGGGAAGCCCCAGGATGAGAACAATTAACCAGCTAAGAAGCATACTTTTTTCCATATTCTTCTTTAAGCTTCTAACATATCTAAAGAAAAAAATCCTAGTCAGAATTGGGGGATAGCAATGCCTTATTTAGAAAAAACACCTGATTCCAGAAAAGCTGGATAATGGCTTTCACATGGCATTAGGGACACTTGCTCTCTCTGTACTCCCTTTCTGGTTACCCGACTTACTCAAAGAAAGTCAATTGGAAGGGGTTTTACTCTCTTCCTGCTATTGTTCAGGAAGCAAAGATTGAGAGAAGTGAGATGACTTGCCCAGATAGTGACAGAGTTTGAAATGACTTAAGTTTTATACAACCAAATAGAAAAGGCAGAATCTTTACTTTTTTATTAGCGTCTACCTGAAATAATGTGGTTCCAGCAGCTCTAACCCTAATCTGTCACTAACTCAGGGTTATCTTTGGTGAAGAAAACCAGGGTTAGCATTTATGGGAATGAATTAAAACTTAACCAGGTTGTTAGTGTTATCTAACATAGAAACTTGATACTCAATTTTTATGCCTTTTACTCTCCTATGGTCAGAAGACACAGGTCACTTTATTATAATTTTATTTTAATTGTGATACATATAAGAAAGTTTGAAATACATATTTAAGTTTTAAACATAATAAACAGAGAAGTATTTAATAGATGTGTCTGATAACTCAAGTATTTAGAGACTTCCCTAGATCTAACTTGACATTTGAACCCAAGAGGAAATTAGAGCCACAAACCTATCCCTTTTATTAGGTCCTTGTGGTTGACGTTTCTCTCATTAAAACAGAAGAGTCATAGAATCTCAGAGATCTCTAAGGCTTGTATGTCCCACTGGGAAGTTATCCCCAGGTGTCAGTTCAGCATCCACACTATATATATTCCGCAGTTACCAAAGGAAATTTTTACTTTCTGGCCTTTGAGCTGCATTAACGTAGAGTATGGGTCAGTCACTGATGTAGGGAGTGTTCAGTTAAATGCTAGGTAGCCAGAGGAGAGTCTAAGCAGAATGGAAACTTTTTTTTTTTTTTTTTTGAGATGGAGTCTCACTCTTTCGCCCAGACTGGAGTGCCGTGGCGCGATATTGGCTCACTGCAACCTCTGCCTCCCAGGTTCCAGCAATTCTCCTGCGTCAGCTTCCCGAGTAGCTGGAATTACAGGTGTGCGCCACCACGCCTGGCTTATTTTTGTATTTTTAGTAGAGATGGGGTTTCACCATGTTGGTCAGGTTGAACTCGAACTCCTGACCTTGGGTGATCCGCCCACCTTGCCCTCCCAAAGTGCTGGGATTACAGGCATGAGCCACTGCGCCTGGCCAATGGAAACTATTATATACAGGGTGGGGTAAGATCCTCAGAGAATAATGCAGGACATTGGGTTGGCTGGTGTTTCTACGGCCCAGCTTTTACCTCCCTCTTCTATTTCCATTCCTTCCTAGGACTTCCTGATCATGTTTGTGCATCACTTGGTCACCATTGGGCTCATCTCCTTCTCCTACATCAACAATATGGTTCGAGCAGGAACTCTGATCATGTGTCTACATGATGTCTCAGACTTCTTGCTGGAGGTAAAAACCCAGTCTTTCTCCATCTTCTTCTTCTCTTCTCTTCTTCCTATGTGAGAACTTTCTCCCCAGCTCAATTCTTTCTTCCTTTCTCCAGGCAGCCAAGCTGGCCAATTATGCCAAATATCAGCGGCTCTGTGACACCCTTTTTGTTATCTTCAGTGCTGTTTTTATGGTTACACGTCTAGGAATCTATCCATTCTGGTAAGTGGTAGGGCTGTAGAGTTGTGGTAGGTATGAGCCTAATGATACGTTTTGCCAATTCTCATTTTGCCCATTCAGTTTTTCTGTTCTATTCTATTCTATTTTTGCCAATAGAACACAAGAACCCTATTGCCCTGCTTTTACCTTGGCCTGTGCTGACCTTTTATGGACTCTCATAGGACCTCTGCTGCCTCACACCGTATTTCTAGCAAGGTCGGATCCAGACTCAGAGTACCCGACTCGGTTGGCTTCTGGTTTTTTTGACTCATCTCTGAGGAACAGTCCTAATTTTATGCCTAAGTAATTCCTTTGCCTTCTTTTGCCCTGTTGATACAATTCTCAGGCCCTTCTTGCTTGTGTTCCTGCTCTGGTCCCAACCCTGACCAACACACACATATCCTCATTCTCTCTCTCATTCTCTCTCTCTCTCTCTCTCTCTCCCCCTCTCCTTTCCCCCCTCCCCCGCCCCGTCTCCTTTCACTTCTACATTCACTGCTTTATGGGAATCAGCTACCTACTGTCCTATCCTATATGTGTCTGAGGAGCTGAGTCATTCCTAGGATTAGAGTCCCACTTCTGTCCTAATTTCGTCAAACTCTGCATATTTGAAGTCATTAATAATGTGACTTAATCCATCAGTTCCTAAGATTTATATATCTTTCCCTGTCCCTAAGGATAGAAAACACAACAGGCTCCTCCCCTTCTTTATTTTCTTACTGTGGATGACAGTCCCTGGAACTTCAGCTGATAAAAGGGCTGGTAGGAAAACACACAGGGCTCTGCATCCCTAGGACTCGGCTTCATCCCTGTCTTCTGAGGTTTGACTTTAGAATCTGACCATTGGCCTCCCTCTTCTAGGATTCTGAACACGACCCTCTTTGAGAGTTGGGAGATAATCGGGCCTTATGCTTCATGGTGGCTCCTCAATGGCCTGCTGCTGACCCTACAGGTTCTGCATGTCATCTGGTCCTACCTAATTGCACGGATTGCTTTGAAAGCCTTGATCAGGGGAAAGGTGAGGATGAAAGATGGCTTCTTTCTTTGGGGTATGGGGGAAGATAGGGATTACTCAACAGATGTTCTCTCTCCATCAAACCTGGTGAGCCCCATCTACTCAAGCAGGCCAAGCAAAAAGCCTAGGGCTCCAAAGTCTTTGCCTCTTCTATGAGTGTTTTGCCTTTTTTAGTTTAGAGACAAGGTCTTGCTCTGTCACCTAGGCTGGAGTTCAGTGGCATGATCACGGCTCACTGCAGCCTCAAACCTGGGCTTAAGGGAGTCTCCCACTGCAGCCTCCCAAGTAGCTGGGACTATAGGTGTGCACCACCATGCCTGGCTAATTTTCTTATTTTTTTGTAAATAGGGTGTCACTATGTTACCCAGGCCAGTATCCAAGTACTGGCCTCAAGCATTCCTCCCACCGCGGCTTCCCAAAGCAATGGAATTATAGGTGTGAGCCACCACACCAAGCCTGTTTTACCTTTTTTTTTTGAGACGGAATCTCGCTCTGTCGCCCAGGCTGGAGTGCAGTGGCACGATCTTGGCTCACCACAACCTCCACCTCTTGGGTTCAAGTGATTCTCCTGCCTCAGCCTTCCTAGTAGCTGCGACTACAGGATGTGCCACCGTGCCCAGCTAATTTTTGTATTCTTAGTAGAGACGGGGTTTCACTATGTTGGCCAGGCTGGTCTCTAACTCCTGACCTCATCATCTGCCCACCTAGGACTCCCAAAGTGCTAGGATTACAGGCGTGAGCCACCGCACCCAGCCTACCGGTTTACCTTTTAAGATGTGACTTAGATGCAAGAGGGGAGTTCTGCCTTCTTCCTGTCCCTTAGGAATGGCTTTTGTTAAAGGATGATAGGGTTAAGAGTTTTTTAAGAGATGGCCTCAACCATTTCCTATCCCTTACCTACCTGCTTCAGTGGATTTCATATTTTTTCTTTTTGACATGGGGACTTTTTCAAAGGAAATCATATGCAGAGCCACATAAACTGTATAAAAGCAGATTGTTGCTTAGAAATGGTGATAGTTCACAAGCCACCACAAGATAACCATGCTGTGATATCCAAGGTATAGTTTATATAAGGAACTAAATATACACCTCACCCCACTACTGTATGAGGCAAGTGTCCTAAGTGAATGGGTATGTAGTATTTCAAATACCCATCTTATGCCAAGAGCCAAAGAAAGGTGCCACTTAATGATAAACTCATAATTGAACTTTGCAAGTTTTGAAGCAGTCAGACTGTAATTAGTCCAAGAGCTAGGGATTTCAGCCTAAAGGAATACAGAATCCCAAGTGGGAGGGGCTCTGCTTGAGCAGGCACTGACACCAGGACCAACTGATGGAATGTGGCCTAGATATTGATGATCTCCTGTGTCATTATTCCTTATAGCTGCCATTGGCTCAGAACTTGCTCAGCGTGCCTGTGCATCTTGCTGTAGCTACTGGACATCTCTGTTCTCTCCTGCTTCTTTCCTGACTAGGTGACCTGTCCAGGAAGGATTAAACCCTGTACTCTCCACTCTTTCCTCACCTCCTTCCTTTTTTCTATGCCTGGCGGGAGCTGGACAGTTTCATCTCTTGCATGTAAGTGTATCTGTGCTTCTAGTATTCAGTGAAGCATGTCCATCTGAATGTGGTTCTCCTTCCTCCTGCTCTCCTTTCTGTTCCCTTGTGTTGGTCTCAGAGCATGCCCTCTCTCCTGACTTTTCGGGGCCATTATTGACTAGAGCTGCGGTTGCCAGATGTTTTCCTAAATTGAGGCAAGAATTTGAGTCTACTTTTTTTTGTTTCTGAGACTCTGTTTACCGCAAGTCTAGAGACACTCTGCCCTCTAGTGGAAATTTCCTAAAGGTCAGGTAATCAGTCATCTGAGTTCAGAGGTCAACAGCTATAATCAACTGTAGAAGACCCATCCAACACAAATTCAAGGAGCTGATCCAAAGCAAATGCTCACCTCCTTGGCAACAGCTGTTACAGCTGTGTTCCTTTTCACTTCCTTCTCTCCTTTATTTAAACTACATTTATTATCCTTCAGTTCTGGAGGTCAGAAGTCCGACACAGGTCTCACTGGGTTTCTGTCCTTTACTTCTCGAGTCCAGGGTGGAGTTGTTTTTTTTTTTTTTGAGACAGAGCTTCGCTCTTGTTGCCCAGGCTGGAGTGCAGTGGCATGATCTTGGCTCACTGCAACCTCCGCCTCTCGGGTTCAAGAGATTCTCCTGCCTCGGCCTCCTGAGTAGCTGGGACTACAGGCATGCGCCACCACGCCCGGCTAATTTTTTTTGTATTTTTAGTAGAGACGGGGTTTCTCCATGTTGATCCAGCTGGTCTCGAACTCCCGACCTCAGGTGATCCGCCCACCTCAGCCTCCCAAAGTGCTGGGATTACAGGCGTGAGCCACCGTGCCTGGCCCTTTTTTTTTTTTTTTTTAAGAAACAAGGTTTTACTCCATTGCCAAGGCTGGAGTACAGTGGCGCAATCATGGCTCACTGCAGCCTCGACCTCCTGGGCTCAAGAGATCCTCCTGCCTCAGCCTCCCAAGTAGCTAGGACTACAGATGCATGTCACCATACCCAACTAATTTTGTCATTTTTTATTTTTTGTAGAGACGGGGCTCTCGCCATGTTGCCCAGACTGGTCTCAAACTCTTGGGCTCAAGCAGTCCTCCCCTCTCAGCCTCCCAAAGTGCTAGGATTATACGTGTAAGCCACCGTTCCTGGCCCATGGTGAAGAAACTGAAATACTTTGCTTGATATGCAGGACAGTTTAATTGGGAAATGCTGTTGTAATCCAGATGCTTCATTTGAAAATACGAAACAAAAAAGACCATGTTAATAAGCATTCACAGATGGTAGCATGATTAGAACTGGGATTCTTTTCTCATTGACTGCCAGTCCATTTGTGTTTTCACTATGCTGTGTATCTTGGGGATGCTGAAGTTTCACAAGAAAAGTGATCTTGCTTTTGGGAAAGGGAAGAAGATTGGAAAACAGTGTCATAGGATAATGGTAGCTGAGGCTAGGAATGGGAAACTACTAAAAAAGGCCTGTTATGGATCAGCTTTGGGGATAAAGCAATTCAGCATAACCAATATGAATAAATGCATTGTCCACAGCCACCAGAAGATAGAAGCACTGCTGACAGTCATATGTATTGTTCATGTTGGCCTTCCCTGTTCTTTGAAGTGGAAGAAGAGAAGGGGTGTCTGGAGTTTCCCTGAAACCTAAACCAGGTCTCAGTGAGTGATGTCAGTTCTCTTAGGCTGGTCCTGAAAGACACACCCCTCTACCAAAGTAGCTTCTATTCCATAGAGAACAGAATTGGAGATGGCAAGGGAGAAAACTAGAAAGCAGGCGAAGCATAGTCACAACATTAGCCATAGTCCAGACAATACTTTGAGTTAGATGTCATCAGAAAGCAGACCAGACTGGGAACACAGTGCCCACACCTGGGTTTCTGAGCTTAGGTGTGTCTTACAGTTCTCTCCAGAAAAGTTCTGCCCTCACTTTTCTGTCTTTGGTCTCATCCCACTCAGGTATCTAAGGATGATCGCAGTGATGTGGAGAGCAGCTCAGAGGAAGAAGATGTGACCACCTGCACAAAAAGTCCCTGTGACAGTAGCTCCAGCAATGGTGCCAATCGGGTGAATGGTCATATGGGAGGCAGCTACTGGGCTGAAGAGTAAGGTGGTTGCTGTGGGGACTTCAGTACACACGGACTTGTAGGGTCACTGGCAACATACTCCTCTTGGCCCTTCCCATATCTACCCTTCTGTGACTGGGGGACTACAAGGCACTGAGGAGTATCAAAGAAGCGAATATTTTCACTTTGAAAGAAAACGCTGCCGTTTTGTATTTAATAGCCTCCAAGTTCTTTCAGTAATGTTATTTGCTTTGTTTTTGTGTGTTTGTTCATGTGCATTTGTGCATATGCGTGAGTTTCATTGCTGGGGTTGGGGCACAATTCTGGACTGGAGCCATGAGGCCTTCCCTAGTCCCCTTTGAACCCACCTTAGTTCCACATTTGGCTGCATCTTGAATTATACTGACTCCAGACTGTCTCCTCCCTTTTTGCCCTTGGCTCTTGAGGCTGTAAACCCCTGGGCCATCTGAATGGAGCAGCCAAGTTCAGTCCCAGATTTCTGCACTGTTCCTCTTTCACAGCTAGAATACGTTGCATGATGAAGTTGTATAGAAACAGAACCATGGATGGATGGCCAGGATTACTGTGGTCCCTAGCTAGATCCCCTTCCTATCACCTGATAGCAACAGGGACAGCTGCCAATACCCTACTCTTTACTCAATGGTACCCAGGGAGGGGGCATGGGAAGAGGGTGAGCTGAGGGCTGGAGGAGGACAACAGCCACTGGGTGAGCTATTCACGGTCTTGTACTATTGTTTACTCTGTGATTAAAAGTACTTCAACCCACCTCTACTGTCTCAACCTCTTTAGTGACTATTTCTGCAGTTTCCTGAATCCATAAGCTAATTAAGAGCTTTTCCAGGTCTGATTCAGAAGGCCCTGGACACCAATTTTTTCCTTTCTGTGCATGGCGGGAAGAGAATCAGCCAGGGTGCTTACATTTTAGAGCTTTATGTTTTTTAAGAAAAAGTTAATAGGTTTAGCGGGTCACAAGAAGAATACTGGACAGATTCAACCATGTATATAGTGAAACCAACAAAGGCTTTGGTTGAAAAGCCAAGACGCCATTAGGTAAATACCTTATTTCCTATTTTAGTCAATACAGAGATTGTCAAATAACTTTTTTTTTTTTTTTTTTTGGTAGAGATGAGGTCTCCCTATGTTGCCCAGGTTGGTCTCAAACACCTGGCCTTAAGCCAAAATGGGGATTATAGGCATTAGCTACCACGTCCAGCCCAATTAACATTTTAAGGTTATGATAAATAAATCTGAGGTGTTTTTTGTTTCAACTCTGTTTTCTCTTTTAGCCCATGGAGAAGCAGTCATCCTAATCCAGACTTTTCTCTGTGGTCTTGGCAAAATTACCAAATATAGTATTCATCTCCCAGAATAATTTTCCATTTGGTGAATGTTCATATTATCAAAATATTTCCACACGTGCTCTTAGGTACATTATGACATATGGAGAGTGTCAGGGAGAGAATGAAAATGGAAATAAATAGGTTATTGTTCTAAGAATCAGATACTCACTTGATGTTCATTGACATTATAGGGATATTGACCCTACTAAACTTACCTTACTAACAGACTTGATTTTTAGAAAGACTTACTGTGGGGAATAGGAAAACTTAAGTTGTAAGTAGTCATTTGGTCAGAGCTAATCAGGAAGACTAAAAATTAGGTCATACTTGGCCGGGTGCAGTGGCTCACGCCTGTAATCCCAGCACTTTGGGAGGCCGAGGTGGGTGATAAATCAGCAGGTCAGGAGATCGAGACCATCCTGGCTAACATGGTGAAACCGCGTCTCTACTAAAAATACAAAAAGTCAGCCAGGCATGGTGGCACATGCCTGTATTCCCAGCTACTTGGGAGGCTGAGGCAGAAGAATCACTTGAACCCGGGAGGCGGAGGTTGCAGTGAGCCAAGATAGCACCACTGCACTCCAGCCTGGGCAACAGAGTGAGACTCCGTCTAAAAAAAACAAAAAACAAAAAAATTAAGTCATACTTTTAGTTCCTCAACTTGGTATACTGAATAGACTAGTTGTTGTGAAATATGAATGAAAATGCTTTTGAAAATCAGATGAGAGATGTATTTTGTCTTCTGAAATTTGAACAATTGCCTTGTTAATACAAACTGGATTGGTTGGTGTAGCTAATCTGACAAAAGATGCAACTGGATAAAACAATAATAAAAAATAATAGCTAACACATGACGTTTATTACATGCTAGGCACTGTATTAAACACATATGACAATAGGAGGCAAGAGGTTAACCTGCTAAGGTCAAGCGGCTAGTAAGGAGTCAAACCCTTACTATTCCTATCTTACTTACTGTCCCTCTCTATTCCTAACCACCGTACTCTCTATACCGTAATCTAATTAACCACTCTGCAGTCTCTACCAGCACTTCCCAAGATTTCATAATGAGGAAAACTAGATGTTGCAGAAACATTCAGCCAAAGGCAGAGACTGATTCTATTAAATAGTTTGCATTGGATAAATGAAGTAAGATGAGGGTCAACTATCAGAACAGAATCTTGTTCTGAGAAGGAACTGTGTGCAAATGGTTGGGGTGGGGGTGAGAGGTAGGATTCTAGAGAGTTTTAATACAGAGATAGAAGATAACCGTTACTGGTGCTACATAAAACCGTTTTGTAGATGGCCTGAAAGGACCCAAATTAGTGGCCAGTAGGTTAAAGACTCACATCATCTATACCAGAGAACCAGGAGTATTTTTAAGAGAAATAAGGCGTTACCTCTCCTCTGTTGGCTATAAAAGGGTTTTAACTTTATTATTATTCTTTATTAGAGATAGGGTCTCATTCTGTCACCCAGGCTGGAATGCAGTGGCTTGATCATAGCTCACTGCAGCCTCGATCTCCTGGGCTCAAATGATCCTCCTGCTTCCCGAGTAGCTTTATTATTAATTGAAAAATCACTTATGTTTGTATAGTGCTTTACTGCTTAGAAAGTGATTTTTTTTTTTGAGACAGAGTCTTGCTCTGTCGCCAGGCTGGAGTACAATAGCATGATCTTGGTTCATGTTCAAGTGATTCTCCTGCCTCAGCCTCCTGACTAGCCGGGATCACAGGTGCGTGCCACCATACCCAGCTAATTTTTGTGTTTTTAGTAGAAACGGGGGTTTCCCCATGTTGGCCAGGCTGGTCTCGAACTCCTAACCTCAAGTGATCCACCCGCCCTGACCTCCCAAAGTTTTGGGATTATAGGTGTGAGCCACTGTGCCTGGCAAAAGTGATTTCACATACAACAATAACCAAGGTTTAAAACACAGGGAAGGGAAGGGCGGGCAGGGCAGAAGAAGGAGGGGAGGGAAGGGGAGGAGAGGGGAAGGGAGGGGGAAAAACTGGCTGAGCCAAGTATGTTAAAAAAAAAAAGAAAGAAAATACTTCTGTAGAAATAGGATTATCCCCATTCCATAAATGAGTGTTGTGATTATCTATTAATATGTAACAAACCACCCTAAAACATAGTGGTTTAACAGATTATTATTGCTCATGATGTGGTTGGTTGATTGAGCTCAGTTGGAGGGATCTCATGTGGTTGTAGTCAGATTGTAGCTGGGAATGGAGTTACTTATTTGAATGAAGATGCAGCTGCACTGGACATCCAAGATGATTTACTTACCTGGTTTTGCCTGGCTATCAGTCGATGCTGGATTTTCGCTAGGAGCTCAGTCAGGGCTGTCAACTGAAGTGCCTGTACATGCCTCTCCATTATCTTGGGCTTTGCACAGGTGGCTAGGTTCCAAGAGGCAGGAAGCAGAAGCTGCTAGGCCAGTTAGGAGTGTTGTCTAGGCTGGGCATGGTGGCTCGAGCCTGTAATCCCAACACTTGAGGAGGCCAAGGCAGAAGGATTGCTTGAGGCCAAGAGTTTGGGACCAGCCTGGGCACAAGGCGAGACCCCATCTCTACAAAAAATTTTAAAAAGTAGCCAAGTGTTGTGGTGCACACCTGTAATCCCAGCTACTCTGGAGAATCAGGTGGGAGGATTACTTGAGCTTAGAGTTTGAAGTTACAGTGAGCGATGACTACACCACTGCACTGCAGCCTGGGCGACAGAATGAGACCCTGTCTCAAAAAAACAGTGTTGTCTAGTAGTGGCACCCATCACTTCCACTGTATGCTACTGATCAAAGTAATCACAGGGACTGCCCAGATGCAAGGCAGGGTGGTAAGACAGACTCTACTTCTCGATGAAGAAGTGACAAGGTCACTGAAGAGCAGTGGAATGGGAGACATTGCTGCAGTCATCTATGAAAGATTCAATATGCCACAATGAGGAAACCTAGTCTCAGAAGTTGTTTAAAAACAAAAAGGCCAGGTGTGGTGGCTTAACGCCTGTAATCCCAGCACTTTGGGAGGCTGAGGCAGGAGGACTGCTTAAGGCCAGGAGTTTAAGACCAGCCTGGGCAACAAAGGGAGACCCCATCTCTACAAATAATTTTTTAAATTAGCCACAAGTGGTGCCGTGCACCTGTGGTCCAGCTACTCAGCAGGCTAAAGTGGGAGAATCTTCTGAGCCTGGAGGTCAAAACTGCAGTGAGCCGTGATTACATCACTGCACTCCAGCCTAGGTGACAGAGTGAAACCCTGTCTCAAACAAAACAAAAACAAAAAACCAGACTGTCCATCCTAATCCTAAACATAATTACATAAGTTTAGTTAGTGGGTGATAAATGAAGTTCTTCGGACTTTAAATCCAATATTCATAGCCAGGCACAGTGGCTCACATCTGTAATCTCAGCACTCTGGGAGGCAGAAGCAGGCAGATCACCTGAGGTCTGGAGTTCAAGACCAGCCTGGCCAACATGGCGAAACCCCATCTCTACTAAAAATACAAAAATTAGCCAGGCACAGTGGTTGCCACCTGTAATCCCAGCTACCAGGGAGGCTGAGGTAGGAGAATCACTTGAACCCTGGAGGTGGAGGAGATTGCAGTGAGCCAAGATCGCACCACTGAACTCCAGCCTGAGTGACAGAGTGAGACCCTGTCTCCAAAAAATAAATTTAAAAATCCAGTATTCATGCAGGAAAATATTTTCAGTTCAGTAACATAGTCATTAAGTACCTACTTTATATTAGGCACTATGGCAGGAGCTGTAGACACAAAGATGAACAAGATCTGGTTTCTAGCCTCAAAGTGCTCACACTCCAGTAAGGGGGAAATAAAATACAATGTGATAAGAACTATTCTAAATTATTCTTGGCAAGGTGGAGGAAAACTTTAAAGTAAAGCTGGGCCATTAGAGTTAGGTGGAGTTTTGCCAGGCAAAAAAGCAATGGAAGGGAAGGGTATTATGTTTAGAAGAGACATGAGAGTATATGAAAGATATTAGTTCTAGCTTAATGCAGACTAAAATAAACTGAGACAAACATGTAGAAATGATAGATGAAGTATTTTCTTTTTTTTTTTTTTTTTTTTGAGAAGGAGTCTGGCTGTGTCGCCCGGGCTGGAGTGCAGTGGCCGGATCTCAGCTCACTGCAAGCTCCGCCTTCCGGGTTTACACCATTCTCCTGCCTCAGCCTCCTGAGTAGCTGGGATTACAGGCGCCCGCCACCTCACCCGGCTAGTTTTTTGTATTTTTTAGTAGAGACGAGGTTTCACCGTGTTAGCCAGGATGGTCTCGATCTCCTGACCTCGTGATCCGCCCGTCTCGGCCTCCCAAAGTGCTGGGATTACAGGCTTGAGCCACCGCGCCCGGCAGATGAAGTATTTTCTAAGCTGTTTTTTTAAAATGCATAGCAGAGCTTCCAAGAAAGACTAAAGACAAAGGAACTGAAAACTAGAGTGGACAGGAAAATAGCCAATGCAGTTACTGAGGGGATAAGGGAAATGTACCTTAAGGACTTGTTTTAGTACAACTAAAGACAAGACTGGCTCCAGGTAGGAAACTGAAACCCCCAGTTAAAGCTGGGACCCTGAAAGAGCGACAGCCTTACTGAAAGAGGGAAACCATCAAAAACCCACGCAGGTGGTAACAGGAAGAAGCAAGGAAGTTTGAATGCCTAGCCTTGTGGGATCAGGAGATTCTTAAAAATTCTGAATCCTGGGCCTGCACCTTATGTGAATTTTAGAATCTTTCTCAATGAGTGCACTTCCTGTATGGTCTGGAAAACATCACCACCCCCACCAAATCCCCAGCCAAGAAGGTGCATAAAAACTGGTCTCGGATCCACTGTCCACAGGTTTGCTCTGGGGAGACATGTGATGCAGGCAACATGGAACTCTACAGCCACCCACACCCTATAAAAACTCCAAAAGATTGTTTCAGTCAAACCTGCAACCCACGTAACTAATAAAATACTAGTATCCAGAATACATAAGGTACTGCCTACAAATTGTTTTTTCTTTTTTTTTTTGAGGCGGAGTCTCGCTCTGTCGCCCAGGCTGGAGTGCAGTGGCGCGATCTCGGCTCACTGCAAGCTCCGCCTCCCGGGTTTACGCCATTCTCCTGCCTCAGCCTCCCGAGTAGCTGGGACTACAGGCGCCGCCACCACGCCCGGCTAATTTTTTGTATTTTTTTTTTAGTAGAGACTGGGTTTCACTGTGTTAGCCAGGATGGTCTCGATCTCCTGACCTCGTGATCCGCCCGTCTCGGCCTCCCAAAGTCCTGGGATTACAGGCTTGAGCCACCGCGCCGGGCCACAAATTGTTTTTTCAAAGAAGACAACTCAATAGAAAGAAAAGTGGGGCCAGGCACAGTAGCTCACTTTGGGAGCACTTTGGGAGGCTGAGGTGGGTGAATCACCTTAGGTCAGGAGTTCGAGACCAGCTTGACCAACATGGTGAAACCCCGTCTCTACTAAAAATACAAAAATCAGCCTGGCACAGTGGCATGTGCCTGTAGTCCCAGCTACTCGGGAGGCTGAGAGGAGAATTGAACCCGGGAGGTGGAGGTTGCAGTGAGCCGAGATCGCACCACTGCACTTCAGCATGGGCGACAGAGTATCTTGGAAAAAAAAGTAGGGGTGAGGGGAGGATATAAATAGGAAAATCCCAGCGGGTAAACATACTAATGGCCAATAAATCAATAAAAAAGTCCTCAAGCTTATGAGATATCAATGATAGGTAAATTAAAATTAATAGAACCACTCAACACTAACAGAATAGGGAAATGCTGGTAAGAGTGAAATTCATATAACCACTTTGGAAAAGCAACTTAACAACTGGTAAAGCTAAATACCAGTAATATTTCCTCCTTTGGAGAAATTAACACATAGGCCCAAGTAAACATACAAAATACTCACTGCATTGCTATTGATTTATAAGAGGGAAAAAGTGGGAACAACCCAATAACCCTTCACTAGGGTAATGGAACAAACTGATATGCTCATTCAGCGGCATATTATACAGCAATTACAATGAATGAACTGTTTTCCTGTCAACATGGATGCATTAGTCTGGTTCTCCAGAGAAACAGAACCGGTAAGATATATAGATGAGAGAAAGAGCTTTACTATATGGAATTGGCTTCTATGGTTCTGGAGGCTGAGATGTCCCCAGATGTGCAGGTGATGAGCTGAAGACCCATGAGAGCCAATGGTATAGTTCCAGTCCAGTTCCAAAGGCCTGAAAGCCAAGAGAGCTGACGATATGAGTTCCAGTCTGAGTCCATGTCACAAGGCAGAAGGCTGATTTTCCACCTTAAAGACAGAGATTCTCTCTTAATCAGCCTTCGTGTTCTGTACAGGCAGGCCTTCGATGGATTGAATGAGGCCCAGAAATATCCTGATAGATACACCTAGAGTAAGACCAAATATGTGGGTTCCCTATGACCCAGTCAGGTTGACATGTAAAATTAACCATCATAGCCAGGTGTGGTGGCTCATGCCTGTAATCCCAGCACTTTAAGAGGCCAAGGTGGGAGGATTGCTTGAGGCAAAGAGTTTGAGACCAGCCTGGGCAACAGTGAGACCTCATCTCTACAAAAATAATAAAAGTAACCAGGTGTGGTGGTATGTGCCTGTAGACCAGCTACTCAGGAGGGCGAGGCAGCAGGATCACTTGAGCAGAGGAGGTTGAGGCTGCAGTGAGCTACGATCAGGCCACTGCCCTCCAGCCTGGGCAATGGAGAGGAGACCCTATCTCAAAAAAAGAGGTCTTGCATATCATGATAGGGAATCTGTTATGGACTGCACGTTTGTGTCCTCCTCAAAATTCCAATGTCAAAATCCTAACCCCCCGTGGGACAGCATTATGGGACAGCATTAGGTGGGCTCTTTAGGGGGTCATTAGGTTCTGAGGGTGGACCTCTCGTGATGGGATTAGTGCCCTTATAAGACAAACAAGGAGAGCTTGCTTCCTCTTTCTGCCATGTGAGGACACAACAAGATGACCATCTGCAAACCAGGAGGAGTGTCCTCATGATACACTGGATCTGCTGGCATCTTGATCCTGGACTTCCCAGCCTCTAGAACTATGAGAAATAAATTGCTATTACCATCTATGGTAATTTGCTTCAGCCACCCAAACCAAGACACTGACCTTGACCCAGTAGCCAGTGGTTCTCATCTATAAAGCCCAATACCTTTTGCATTTTTTGGTTTTTGGGTTTTTGTTTGGTTTTTTGTTTTGTTTTGTTTTTTTGAGACAATAGTCTCATTATGATGTCCAGGCCTGATTCAAACTCCTGGGTGGGATCAAGTGATCATCCCATCTCAGACTCCCAAGTAGCTGGGATTACAGGCATGTCCCATGGTACCCAGCCTTTGGGCTACTTTCTGTATTTACAACACACCCCCTACCTTTTTTTTTTTTTTTTTTTTTAAACTGAGACAGGGTCTTGGCTAGGCGCCGTGGCTCACACCTATAATCCCAGCACTTTGGGAAGTCAAGACGCGTGAATCACTTGAGGCCAGGAGTTCGAGTTAACCAGCCTGGCCAACATGGTGAAACCCCATCTCTACTAAAAATACAAAAATTAGCCAGGTGTGGTGGCACACACACATAGTCCCAGCTACTCAGGAGGCTGAGGCAGGAGAACCGCTTGAACCTGGGAGGCAGAGGTTGCAGTGAGCTGAGATTGTGCCACTGTACTGCAGCCTGGGTAACAGAGGGAGACTGTCTCAAAAAAAGAAAAAAAAGACAAGGTCTCACTCTGTTGCCAGGCTGGAGTGCAGTCGTGCAATCATGGCTCACGGTAACCTCTAACTCCTTGGCTCAGGCAATCCTCCCACCTCAGCCTCCCAAAGTGTTGGGATTACAGGCGTAAGCCACTGTGCGTGGCCTTACAACACTCTACTATCCTGCGCAGACTGATATATATTCTGTTGTATCAGACTCAAACACTAGCAGCTGTCTCAGCCATTAATGGCACGATTTTCTGAAATGGTGAACAAACTACTGTACAGTCTTGCCTCCATTTAGTTGCATGCCTGCAGAACTGCACAAAAAATACTTTGTTTTTATGTAAAAGGGAGTTAGGTTATATGCTCAGATAATTATTACATAAACTTTTTTCACCTACCAAATATCTAGGACATCTGATAGTTGTGCAGGACTTAGGACAATTCGTTGTACAAGACTACCTCAGGGGCCAGGTACAGTGGCTCACGCCTGTAATCCCATCACTTTGGGAGGCCAAAGTGGAAGGATCACCTGAAGTCAGGAGTTCAAGACCAGCCTGGCCAACATGGTGAAACCCTGTATCTACTAAAAATACAAAAAGTAGCCGGGCACAGTGGCGTGCGCCTGTAGTCCCAGCTACTCAGGAGGCTGAGGTGGGAGAATTGCTCGAACCTGGGAGGTGGAGGTTGCAGCGACGCCACTACACTCCAACCTAGGTGAAAGAGCGAGACTCCGTCTAAACAACCACCACCAAACCTGAATAGCTGTTTTGGTGTGGGATGGAGGGCCTTAAGCAAGTTTACATACTCAAAAGAAGAGGGTGAATTAGAAAAGGTAATTAAAGGACCAAGGTCCAAGCTTGGTAACAAGACAGATGAAGGCAGAGACTGCAGGTGCTGGTGAGTTGTTCAGGGGATCAGCTACGGGCATATGCTGGACAAGGAAGCAGTGCAGGCAAAGGGGGCTGACGGATGGGGGAAAAATGGAATCAAGAGACCTGAAGTCTCCAAGGTCTAGAGAAGTAGAAATGAGAATATAAGAAAGTTTGTCAAAAAGGACTAATTTGATGCTGGGGTAGGAAAGGTAATATTTGAAAGTGGCACTGAGGATCTTGGAGAATGATGACCCTACTGTGGGAAAGCAGAGCAGGAGAGCCCTTGGTGACACAGTGGAGATGGGAGTAGAGGGGTTGAGGATATAGGAAAGTTGGTATGCATATATGCGTGGATGGATTTTGGTTGGCAGGGTCTCTGTCACCTGAGCTAGACTGCACTGGCACGACCATAGCTTACTGCAGCCTCAGCCTCTTGGACTCAAGTGATCCTCCAACCGGACTACAGGTATGCATCACCATGCCTGGCAAATTTTTCAAATTTTTTTGTAGAGACAGGGTTTCAACCATGTTGCCCAGGCTGGTCTCAAACTCCTGGGCTCAAGGGATCCTCCTGCTTCAGCCTCCCAAAGTGGTGGGCTTATAGGTGTGAGCCACTGTGCCCAGCCGAAAGTTGGTGTTTTAAAATTATAGAAGAGGTTTATGAGCAGGGGCAAAGGTCAGCGCAGTCTGCACATGAGTGTATGGGAGAGGACAGGTGTCCAGAGGGGCTGATATTCTGGTCAATCACCAAGAATGAGGTGAACCAGCTGAGCCTCAAAGCTCAAAATGGAATGGTGGCAAGGATCTCTCACTTCCTAATGAGGTCTTGAAAGCATTTTGTTTTCTTTCAAATCCTTTTCACATCTCTGCAATAAAACCTCCAGGTAGGTTTCCTGTGCAGTAGCACAGTGAATCTATCCTTATGCTCTACTACACCCACTGAGCTTAAGGAGGTGAACTGTTTTACCATACGCTACCCAACGGCCCTTCCTCTTGGGAACTATCCTCCTTTTTTTTTTTTTTTTAAAAAAAAGGTACTCAAATGTCAACTTTATTATTTCTATATAAACACCTTTTTGTACTGAAAACCATAAAAATAACAAAGTTTGCTGTGATTGCAATCCAAATTTTTGAAAGCCAGAAAATCTAATTATGCTATAGCCAAACTACCTAATGCTTTCTTTATCCACAAGTAACTTTGCTTCAATTTCTTGATGTTGGGTTTCATCTCACTGACTTTGGGCTTCTAAGACACATGGGAATACTTATGTCATCTTTGGGTCAAATCAAACAGTAGAGCTAAAGTTATTCAAATACATTCAAATGACACAGATCCCTTACAAATTACTAGTATCACAGTAGGAAGAAAAAGATACAGAAGAAAAATACATCCTAGAACTCATTAATATTGTTGGTGTATAGTCTATACTAGCATAGAGTAGCTTTCACAACCTGCTATATAAAATTACCAGCAAGAAGAAAAAGGTGCAAGAATAAGTTTTATGACTGAAGTGGCTTGGTGTCATAATTCCCTATTCTAGCATTCTCAGAAGGATCCCATCCGTTGGACACGCAGAAACTGCAGGGACATTTGAATGGTCTTGATTCCTTCCTAACTCCCTTAAGCCCAGTGTTTGTTAGTATTCTTTCACGCGTACGAACTCTGCCGAGTAACATGCATCTGAATCTTGCCATCCTTTCTCTCTGCACAGACAGCAATGTTCTTACTCCTCTCCTCCTGTAAATCAAGTCATCTCTGATTTCCCTGAGGACTGGTGCTCTTGCAGCAATTCCATCTATCACTCGATGGAGTGAATCTTCTGATAGAGGGGAAGGGGATTCGTTACTGGCGTTGATAGTCAAGTTACTAAGGTTCTTTATCAACATCTCAGAACAGATTTCAGAGGCCCCTGAATCGTCCCGAGAATTTTCTTGGGTCAGCATTTGTGAAGACTCTGGGATGGAGGTTGGATTAAACTGCTGTGATGGGTCCATCTGCGTCTTGAACAACACTAAGCTTCTCCTGGATCTTTGAAACCGGGAACTATCCTCCTTTGCTGCATGCAGTTTGATTACGGCTGTCAAACAAGGGCCTCTACCCTCCTCGATGTAGAGGTGCACATGTGGCCATGCTGGCCAGAGTAACCAAATACCTAGATCCAGTAATCAGCCCAGGAATGGGCACTACCCAGAGAAAAGCTTCTCACAGAATTCTTTCAGGGGATTTATATAAATCCTGGGACAATCTTTCCTCTGAGATCATGAGGGTAGATACTACCCCTGGAGCTGTACATCACCCACTTCACGGGTGCTAAGGGCTCGAGATATGGTAATCCAGTCTATACCCAGAAAACTGGTAGACAAGGCTCCCCTTTTGTGGTTCATACACTATTTGGGTAAACAAAAAACACCAAGACACAGACATGGCAAAATATTTAATGTCTGTAGGTGTACCTCACATTCACATTGCTATTATGATTCAACAGCCTCCATAAACTGTCAAACTGGCACAGACTGGCAGAACCAGAGAAATTACAGACACTTTCTTCCAACAGAGTTTGAAAACCATCAACGCTCTAGTCCTGTTGACCTGGAAATGGTGGCAGGTGAAGTCTCTCCACAGCATGCCTTGGACCTCTCTGCTCAGGAGAAAAAGCCCCCAAGTTCTACAGGATTCCTGAGGTCTTCTGTTCTTCTGCCGCCTGGCGCTGGGCCCTGCGCTGCTGGAAATAGTGGTAGATTCCGACACTGCAGAGGTACCCCCCATACGCAGTAAGGAGCATCATGGAGGTAGAGAAGGTCTTATAGCCAATGTCAGCTAGCTGCTTGCCAGTTGGCATCTTGTCTCCTACAAAGACAGATTGAATTTAGACCTGAGGATAAGGCCTCATCTGCACGGCCCATCTCCCTGTTTAAAGCCATTCCATATCTTCTGCACCCTTCTTGGTCTGTCTGCACTCTACACTGAATGGCCCCTATATCTAAGTAAAGTCTCATAAGGATACTGGAAGATATCATTTAGGAACTCTATGATTCAAAAGGACAAATAAAATCTGCGTACAAGATATAGAAACAAGCCTGGAACCAGGTGCCTCTGAATGTCATCAAAGCCAACACTTGGCCTTCCATGCCTGCGGAGAGAAGTAACGGGCATGGACCAGCCTGGACTGCTGGGGTTTGTTTTGTTTTGAGACAAGTTCTCACTCTGTTGCCCAGGCTGGAGTGCAGTGGCGTGAGCATGGCTCATTGCAGCTTCGATCTCCTGGGCTCAAGCCCACCCTCCCACCTCAGCCTTCCAAGTAGCTGAAGCTACAGGTGTGTACCACCACACCTGCCAGTTTTTCTATTTTTTTGTAGAGACGGGGTCTTGCTATGTATGCTGCCAGGGCTGGTCTTGAACTCCTGGGTTCAAGTGATCCTCCCACCTTGGCCTCCCAAAGTGCTGGGATTCTGTACAGGCGTGAGCCACTGCACCAGCCAGGGCTGCTCTAACTGGTAATATTCAGCAAGCATCAGTTTGTCTAGCTAGGAGGGAACTAATGGAGGTAGCAGAAATGAAATATTTGTAGTGAATTATTCTCTCTAGGAAGATCAAACGGGAATCTTTCAGGCAATATTCAATTTGTTTCCCCATAAAAACGATCTTATTCATGGTGGTTAGCTTTCCAAGTCAACATTAAAGCTTGTTTAAGCCATAATATAACGGAAATAGTGTCAAAAGTACTTTTATATTATTTCAATTATACTTAACCTTCTACAGCATTAATTCTACGTTCTAAACCCAACACTAAGAACCTATCCCACAGGCTAAAAAGAAACTTACTGAGTCCCCAGCAAATTGTTAACTCATATTTGCATGAGATAAATTACCTCTAATTTAACTGTTCCCTGGATATTCCAAGCTAGGAAACAAGAGAAAGTTTAGTAGAGAATCCCTTACCTGGAACAAAATGTCCCTCAATTTGGGACCATGAATGTGTTCGTAGGTGATACTCTGTTGAGGGAATTGAAAATAAAAGATTGACTGAAATCAGTGAGATAGGTTTCTTAAAAGTCAAGAACACTACCTCAATAAAAAAAATATGTATTTTATATATGTAATATATATAATATATATTTTATATCATATATATTTTTTTTATTGAGACAGAGTCTCACTCTGTCCCCCAGGCTGGAGTGCAGTGGTGTGATCTTGGCTCACTGCAACCTCCGCCTCCCAGGTTCATGCCACTCTCCTGCCTCAGCCTCCCGAGTAGCTGGGACTACAGGCACCTGCCACCACACCCGGCTAATTTTTCGTATTTTTAGTAGAGACGGGGTTTCATCATGTTAGCCAGGATGGTCTCAATCTTCTCACCTCGTGATCCACCCGCCTTAGCCTCCCAAAGTACTGGGATTACAGCATGAGCTACTGCGCCTGGCCAAAAATACACATATATATATTTAAAGAAACAACAATCAGAGCATGGTTTCCGTCAAGGACGGGGTGGGGGTATGTGCAAGCTGCATGAAGACCGACAGAAATAGCAGCGAAAGGCAAGACTGTGTTCAGAATGCCAAGGTGGGACAGGGCGCAGTGGCTCACGCCTGTAATCTCAGCACTTTGGAAGGCCGAGGCGAGCGGAACACCTGAGGTCAGGAGTTCGAGAGCAGCCTGGCAAACATGGTGAAACCCTGTCTCTACTAAAAATACAAAAATTAGCTGGGCATGGAGGCACTCGCCTGTAATCCCAGCTCCTCAGGAGAGTAAGGCACGAGAACTGCTTGAACCTGGGAGGCGGAGGTTGCAGTGAAGTGAGATTGCGCCAGTGCACTCTAGCCTGGATGACAGAGTGAGACTCCGTCTCAAAAAAAAAAAAAAAGGTTAGGGTATGGTGGCTCACGCCTGTAATCCTAGCACTTTGGGAGGCTGAGGCGGGCAGATCACAAGGTCAGGAGATCGAGACCATCCTGGCCAACAGGGTGAAACCCTGTCTCTACTAAAAATACAAATAATTAGCTGGGCGTGGCAGCGCACGCCTGTAATCCCAGCTACTTGGGAGGCTGAGGCAGGAGAATCGCTTGAATCCGGGAGGCAGAGGCCACAGTGAGCCGAGATCGCGCTGTTGCACTCCAGCCTGGTGACAGAGCAAGACTCCATCTCAAAAAAAAAAAAAAAAAATTAGCCCAACATGGTGGTGCACAGCTGCGTCCCTGCTACTCAGAGGCTGAGACAGGAGAATCTCTTGAACCCAGGAGGCAGAGGTTGCAGTTGAGCCGAGATTGCATCATTGCACTCCAGCCTGGGCAACACAGCAAGATACCATCTCAAAAAAAAAAAAAAAAAAAAAAAAAAAAGCCAGGGTGGAAGCCAAGAGGGGAGGACCCAAACATCAACCAATTCTTCAAATACTTCCTTATTTTTCTCGCTGCCATACTAATTCTAGTTACTGCCAACAACCTTTTCCAACTCTTCATTGGTTGGGAGGGCGTAGGAATCATATCCTTCCTGCTAATCAGCTGACGACACGCTCAAGCAGACGCCAACACAGCAGGGACCTTCGGACCAGTCCTGAGGAGCCTCGAGAGAACTGGGCTCCAATAAGCCTGCCAGTGAGGCCTAAGAGGACTCTATTTTTAGTTTTGGCAGCTTGCTCTCCACTTACTGGCTCTCAGCACTGTAGGCAGAGACACTTAAAATCCCGCCCCTTACCACAGCCATGTGCACATACACGCCAAAGCATACACACAAACAAAACAAAGTCGAGAACCTGGGCAGGGCACGGTGGCTCACACTTGTAATCCCATGCTTTGGGAGGCCGAGTCAGGAGGATCACTTGAGGCCAGGAGTTTGAGACCAGCCTGGGCAACATAGTGAGACCCCATCCCCACAAAAAAAATTTTTTACATTAGCCAGGCATGGTGGCATGTGGCTGTAGTCCCAGCTACTCAGGAGGCTGAGGTGGGAGGATTGCTTGAGCCCAGGAGGTCGAGGCTGCAGTGAGCTGAGATCGTACCACTGCACTCCAGCCTGGGTGACAGAGTGAGACCCTGTATCAAAAAACAAAAAAATATGAAAGTAAAGCTCAGGATTCGCTGGTTTAGAGGGGTCAGACATAGGTACAGACATGTAAATGCTTCTCAGAGTAAACCCTAAGGGCTGAACATTGCCTTTGAAGCAGGCCTTGAGTGCGGACCCCAAGCTGAGCTGAGGCACAGCTTCTTTGAAATATAATCCCACTATGGAAACTGATATTAAGTAAGGTCAGAGGAAGAATAGTAAGTGACACAAGTTCAATATGAGAAAGGACTGTGTTCAGGTTTGAAATCTGAGGTTCTGAGGTTTGAAATGGCCCCAAGCTGTGCATGCAACAGTGAACAAAACACACACCCACGAAGTTGGACATTAAGGTAGAAAACACACACACCATGGAGCTGAATACTAAGCACCCTGCAGCCTTCAACTTCCCTGTCACTTATTATTCCTATTCCCACTCATCACCCTAGCTAGATGCTTAACAATTATAGGACCACCTCTTCCAAGGGCTGGAGGAAAAGAGCTGGAAGCATTCACCAACCAACAAAAACAGGATGGTACAGCTTGGCTAGAAAAGTGACATAAAACCAACTAACAGACAATCCTGCTGTCTACAACCTTACCTTCCCTCTCGCATCTTAATCCATCCTATGGTCTTCCCTAATACCCAATTAGCAACAACTCTTCAGGCTGGGCGCAGTGGCTCACACCTATAATCCCAACACTTCGGGAGGCCGAGGTGGGCGGATCACCTGAGGTCCGGAGTTCGAGACCAGCCTGGCCGACATGGCAAAACCCTGTCTCTACTAAAAATACACAAATTAGCCGGGCGTGGTGGCGATGCCTGTAGCCCCAGCTACTCAGGAGGCTGAGGTAAGAGAATCACTTGAACATGGGAGGCAGAGGTTGCAGTGAGCCAAGAGAGAACCACTGCACTCCAGCATGGGGGACAGAGCAAGACTCCATCTCAAAAAAAAAACAAAAAAACTTCTTCAGATTCTGAGCTAAAGCAGTGGTAGCAGTAGAAATGGAAAGGACAGATGCAGAAGTTACTTTGGAAGTAGAAAAAGATTTATCAATGGAATGGATTAGGGCAAAGCTGAAAATATTAATACCTCCAAGTTAGGAAACTTTATAGATTGGGATACTATTAACAGAAATAAGAAATGAGAGAAGAGGTATGTATCACTGTATATACAGGGTGGTGGCAGTGTCCATTAAGAAGATCATGTGGCCGGTGCAGTGGCTCACACCTGTAATGCCAGCACTTTGGGAGGCAAAGGCAGATGGATTGCTTGAGCCCACAACTTTGAGACCAGCCTGGGTAACATGGTGAAACCCTGTCTCTACAAAAAATAACAAAAATTAGTGCGGTGTAGCAGCATGCACCTGTAGTCCCAGCTACTCAGGAAGCTGAGGTGGGAGGATCGCTTGAGCCCAGGACGTAGAGGTGTAGTGAGCCGAGATCATGCCATTACACTCCAGTCTGGGTGACAGAGAGACCCTGTCTCAAAAAAAAAAAAGAGGATCATGAGCTGGGTTTGAACATGTTAAAATTATGATGCTCAGCCAGGCATGGTGGTTCACACCGGTAATCCCAGCACTTTGGGAGGCTGAGGCAGGAGAAATCGCTTTAGCCCAGGAGTTCAAGACTAAGCCTAGGCAACACAGCAAGACTCCATCTCTATTTAAAAAAAACAAAAACAAACAAAAAAAAAAATGGCCGGGCACGGTGGCTCACGCCTGTAATTCCAGCACTTTGGGAGTACAAGGTGGGCAGATCACGAGGTCAAGAGATCGAGACCATCCTAGCCAACATGGTGAAACCCTGTCTCTACTAAAAATACAAAAATTAGCCGGGCATGGTGGCGCGCACCTGTAGTCCTAGCTACTTGGGAGGCTGAGGCAGAAGAATCGCTTGAACCCAGAAGGTGGAAGTTGCAGCCGCTGTACTCCAGCCAGGCGACAGAGCGAGACTCCGTCTCAAAAAAAAAAAAAAAAAAAAAAATTAAGATGCTCAACACAACATTCATGTGATGATGTCTATTAGGTAGATGGAAACACAAATTTAGATAGATCTTAGAAGGGAAGCTATGTTTCAGATATACATGGAGGTAAAGAGCAAAACCAAAGCAGAGGATAAGGACAGAAAGAGAGAGGCCAAGGGAGCAACAGTTTGAAGAAGGCAACAATTAAGGAAAAAAGGCAGGTAGGAAATTCCAAGGCCGGGCACAGTGGCTCACTCCTGTAGTCCCAGCACTTTGACAGGCCAAGGTAGGCGGATCTCCTGAGGTCAGGAGTTCAAGACCAGCCTGACCAACACGGAAAAACCCCATCCCTACTAAAAATACAAAAATTAGCTGAGCATTGTGGCACATGCCTGTAATCCCAGCTATTCAGGAAGCTGAGGCAGGAGAATCGCTTGAACCCAGGAGGCAGAGGTTGTGGTGAGCTGAGATAGAGCCACTGCACTCCAGCCTAGGCAACAAGCAAAACTCCACTTCTCAAAAAAAAAAAAAAAAAAAAAAATTCCAGAAACACCTGGGTTTTTTTTTTTGTTTGTTTGTTTTTGTTTTTCATTTAACTACATCCCCCTTCCTGGTTGAAAATCACTGCTGTATCAAGTCACTGCCACTGATGGAGGTGTACTGTATCTTTCCAGTGTGTTAGGCTAGAATAAAAATTGAGAACCATAGCTGGGTGTGGTGCATCCACCTGCAGTCCCAGCTACTAGGAAGGTTTGGGTGGGAGTCCACGAGTTTGGGGCTGCAGTGAGCTGTGATCACGGCCCTGTACTCGCAGAGCAAGACTGTGTCTCTAATATAATAATGATAGTAAAGAAAAAAAAAAAAAAAAAAAGGCTGGCCGTGGTGGCTCACGCCTGTAATCCCAGTACTTTGGGAGGCAGAAGTGGGCGGATAACCTGAGGTCAGGAGTTCGAGACAAGCCTGACCAATATGATGAAACCCCATCTCGACTAAAAATACAAAAATTAGCCGGGCATGGTGGCACATGCCTGTAATCCCAGCTACTCAGGAGACTGACACAGGAGAATCACTTGAACCCAGGAGGCGGAGGTTGCAGTGAGCTGAGATCGCACCACTACACTTCAGCCTGGGCAACAGAGCAAGACTTCGTCTCAAAAATTAAAGAAAAGAAAAGAAATTGGGCACCACTACTGCAAAGTTAACTACTATGAAGACTGGTCAGATAGGAACACTGAGTGGGAACGGGTGACGAGATCACCAGTAAGCCTAGGATTCCAGACAGCTGACTGCACTGAAGTGGAATAGGTAGTATAAACATCAAGTAAAGAGCAATATAGACATCAAGAGCACAGATTCTTAGGCAGAGCCCCAGCAGGCCTATGAACCCCGCAAGATTCACGTGTCTACCAGTTTTCCAGGACAGAGAAACATTTTTACAAGAATCACAATCCTCTTACCCCAAAGATAAGTACTGATGGGAGTGACAGGACAGCAGCTTCAGAAGGTAACAAAATTAAGAAAATTCTACTTTTGTTTTGCTTATTAATGAGAAAGACCTAAATATGCTTTTGTTTTGGTTTTTGTTTTGTTTTGTTTTTGAGATGGAATTTCGTTTGCACCCAGCCTGGAGTGTAGTGGCACAATCTTGGCTTACTGCAACTTTCGCCTCCCAGGTTCAAGAGATTCTCCTGCCTCAGCCTCCCCAGTAGCTGGGATTACAGGCATGTGCCACCACGCCCAGCTAATTTTTTGTATTTTTAGTTGAGATGGGGTTTCACCACCATGTTGGCCAGGCTGGTCTCAAACTCCTGACCTCAAGTGATCTACCCGCCTCAGACTCCCAAAGTGCTGGGAATATAGGCATGTGCCAGTGTGCCCGGCCCAGAATATGTTTCAAAGGGGATGAAGGTGGTGGCTAAACTGAGGATGCAAGAAGTGAGGTGGGCAGGATAGAACCAGATAGACGATGGCCTAGGAAAATATGATATGCCCAGGCCGGGTGCAGTGGCTCAGGCCTGTAATCCCAGGACTTTGGGAGGCCAAGACAGGCAGATCACCTGAGGTCGGCAGTTCGAGGCTAGCCTGACCAACATGGAGAAACCCCATCTCTACTAAAAATACAAAATTAGCTGAGCATGGTGGCGAATGCCTGTAATCCCAGCTACTCCAGAGGCTGAGGCATGAGAATCACTTGAACCCAGGAGGCAGAGGTTGCGGTGAGCAGAGATCGCGCTGTGGAGATCGCGCCACTGCACCCCAGCCTGGGCAACAAGAGCAAAACTCCATCAGAAAAGGGAGGGAGGGAAGGGAGGGAGGGGAGGGAGGGAAGGAAGGGAGGGAGGGAAGAAGGAAGGAAGGAAGGAAGGAGGGAGGGAGGGAGGGAGGGAGGGAGGGAGGGAAGGAAGGAAGGAAGGAAGGTTGGTTACATGCATGAGTAGAAGGATTAATCTTGGAAATAAGGGAAACTTTTGAGGTTAGCAGAGGAACACTTTCATCTGAGGGGCATCCATTTTCTCAATAAAGCACAAAACACTGGGTCTCCGTTATGGAGTGATAGGGTTGGGCTGCAGGTTTCAGAAAAATGGGAAAAAACATAAAATCATTACAGAAAATGTCTTAGGGGTGCAATTTGCAAGGGTTATGGCTCTTCTCTTGTTCTGCCTTCTAAACACAGGGGGACCTCAAGACTTAGGTTTCTCCCCTGGAAAACTCATTCCCTCAAATGCATCTATCATCTCGGCTTAGATTCGCCCGTTTTAAAAAATTTGTATAAATGTATGGGTAGAGGTGCGATTTTGTTACATGCATACATTGCACAGTGGTCAACTCAGGGCTTTTAGGGTATCTATCCATCATCATTTATCTACTTTTTATTCGGCACTTAGAGAGTAGTATCGGCCTGGTGCGGCGGCTCACGCCGATAATCTCAACACTTTGGGAGGCCGAGGCAGGAGGATGGCTTGCACTCATAGCGAGACCTTTTTTAAAAAAGAAAAATCTTTTTTTTTTTTTAATTGCCCGGGCTTGGTGGGGCACACATGCAGCCTGAGCGACAAAGCAAGACCCTGTATGATATAAATAAAATAAAACATACAATAAATACAATACAATAAAATACATAATGCTACCGAGGCCGCTAAAAAGAACATGGCTTCTGTCATACAGGAGCTTATGGTCTGATGGGAGAGGCACTGTGAGAGTTCAGACAAGAGCTCAGAGACACGGTGGGGGCTTGAGAAAACTTAGCAGAAAAGGGTAGGGGTGGGAATCAGGGTGGGAGTGGAACTGTCTTTTTAGAAGGGCGGGCTGGAGAAGAGCAGGGAGAGCATTCCAGGAAGTGAATGCGGTCAAGAGGTGGAGCTGGATAGCCGATATGCACGAAGGGTGCCCCGGA
Source organism: Theropithecus gelada (assembly GCF_003255815.1). NCBI lineage: Eukaryota > Metazoa > Chordata > Mammalia > Primates > Cercopithecidae > Theropithecus > Theropithecus gelada. Next base: position 9,299,470 of record NC_037679.1, on the reverse strand, counting down.
GAGCCACTTATCAGGACGCAGAGGTCTATAAAGGAAGGGACATTTGGAGTAGTCGGAGCGTGGAGGGCCCAGGCAGGACTCGAGGTTTGACAAGATTAGTGTTGAGCTCTAGCAAGGCGGACCTACTGCTGCGAGGAGTTTGGGCTTGGGCTTGGGCAGGAAGCAGTGCGGCTCGCGGTCCGCGACACAACAGACGCGGGTGACTGAATTCAAGGGCACCAGGCCTGAAGACTGGGGGATGGGAGGACGCGGCAAGCGGAGGCTGACTCAGGTGGGCGCGCAGGCAGCGGGACTGGCAGCCCCTGCTCGGCCCTAGCCGGCGGCGTACCTGGATGCTGCAGCTCCTTCGCGACCAACCGAGGCCTCCTCAGGCAGGCAGGGTCTCGAGGCCACTGTCTACTCAACTTCCCAGCACAGCCAAACGCAGCACTCGGAACCAGATACGTGAGGATAGCGTCCCTGGACAACCCTGAACGCCTCAGCTATTGGTGTGGAAACCGACTTTCTCCCGCCCACCTGCCGGGTTAGCCTCTAGGATTCGGCTTGCAGCGCTAGAAAGGGAACTGCGCATCAGACGCGGCACAACTCCGCCCACTAAGGCGGGAGTCAGCGCCGGCCGTCAGTCCAGCTGAAGGCCGGCATTGAACTTCCGGCTTCCGGGCCCGTTATCCTTACTACGCATCCTCAGACGCGCTGTGGTCTCGGAGAGGCCCGCTGAATTCTGGGGGCTGTGGTTTCGCTCCCTCGAGGGAGGGTCTTTGACGAGCCAAGCTCTGGAACCGGAAGTTTTAGGATGCTAAATCAGAGTCAGCCAATCCTCAGCCTACGGCGCGGTGACGTCTCCAGTAGCTGGGTAGATTCTCGGAGCCGGCCCTCTGGAGGTGAACCGCGCGCCCCCTAGAGCCAGGCTGTGGGCCGAGTCCAGGTAGGGACCCGAGGGGCACCGCCAGGCCCGGACCGCCAAGGATGCGGCAGCTTGGGCCGTGACCAAGGAATGGGCACGAGGGATGAGTGTCTAACGTTTCTGCCCCGTGTGTGACCTCTCTTCTTTCAGCAGGCATGGTAAAGCCCCTAAGAAGCGCCAGGAAGGCTGGGGTCAGCTTGCGGCGAGGGCGGGAGGGGGAGCTGGCGGCAGAGGGGAGAGAGAGGAGGGGACTGAGTGGGCACCGCCGCTGACCCCTGGAGTGGCTGCGATTATGGAGGAGGGATTTCTTTTTTTCATTTTTCCTACGGTAAGAAGGGAAACATACGTGCAATGATACACACCAGCACACGCACTGCCATATGCACTGAAGCTCCCTCTCCCAACTCTTCCTGTTTCTGGAAAAAACACACTTTATTGGGTAGACAAATAGGCCTGATGGGAAGACCTGAGTCACAGTGGACTAGGGTAGTGAACAAAAGTAGGCAAAGTGTTTGAAGCTTCCCCTTTGCCCCCACCTTAACCTCCTGGGGAGGCAGCTCTGGACACTCAGTGTCCAGACCTGGGCTCAGCCAGGCCTGGGGTGACTGTGCCCCTCACTCCTGCTGCCTGATCTGGGCGGCGCCACCCTTCACTGGTAAGACAGCATTCTCAAGGGCTAGGCGCAGAGAGGAGCCCGCCTCCGTGGTTCGTTGGAGAGTAAGAGGGTTTTAGCATAATGCTGGCCAGAGCCAGTGTGCCAGGTGCTTCCACACAGGAAGCCGAGACCCCTGCTGGAGGGGGCGGGAGCCTCTCGGGCCCTCCGGACTATTTATAGCTAGAGGCCCAGGCTGCTGACTTGTGACATTCCCCTGCTGCCACCCCATCCTGGAGCAAGGCCAGTGCAGAGCACACTCCTCCTCCTCCTCCCCTCCTGTTCTTCCCTCACCCCAGGGAGTAGGGTGGTTTTGATTTTCTTCCTCCTCCTTGAGTTTCCTAGCTCCAGAGTTGCTGGTGTGGTCAGTATCTCATGAGAAGGCCCTCATTCAGCAAAGAGAGCTGCCCTTGGAATATTGGTGCCCACCAACATAGGAACCTGCTCACCCTTCCCTACCGTTCATCAGCCTTTGGGCCACCCTTTGGCCTGCTGGCTTCCAGATGCCAGGCATGGGTTAGCTGGTTACCCTGGCCGGTCTGGAGCAGCTGAGGAAGAGGTGCAGGGTTTGGGAGGAAGAAAAGGGTGGAGTCAGGGATGTCCTCTGGGGAGATAGCACAGGAGGGGCTCAGCTGACACCTCACCCAGCTGGAACTACTGAGAAGGGAGGCTGGGTGAATACAAAGGTCACAGGGAGCCGAGTGATCTGAGCCTGCTGTGAAAGGTATAGCTCCGTCAGCAGATTAAGTTCCTGCTCCCCAAAGAGGGTGCTGGTGGGGAGGGTGAGGGAAGGCTTGGAAAGGTCACACAGAGTAGGGAGGAGCTGGCAATGAACTAGGAACCGGGAAGTCCCTGGGGAGAATGTCAAGCCACTGGGCTAGAGATGCCAGCATGGCAGCAACTCGGGTGCCAGGGCAGCCTGGGGGAGGGGGAAAGGGGAGGACCAGAGGTTTCTGAGGACACAGATGTTGCTAGGACAAGCTAGAAGGGGTTTGTTTGAGATCTTTGTATTTTGTTAACAAACACTGAGATCCATTGAAGCTGTGTGGGTCCTGGCAGAGGTCAGCAAAGGGGTCCCTGTGGTCTGCATCAGCTCAGAAGCCCAGACTCCTCCCTGACAATCCTTGCCTCATCCCTCCTGTGGCTGAGATACTTCTTCAGCCCTTTAACAGGATTCCTGGTCTGTGTGAGACAGCCACTGGCAGCCCCTGCCCTGCTGGCCTCTCCCCCAACCCTTCCCCTCATACATCACCCCCGCCGCCAAGCAGGCAGCGCTGGAGCTTGATTCCATCCCTCCCAGAGGACACGGAGAAAGCCCCACATCAGGAGAGGGACAGGGCAACTGCATTTCTGGCAAATGTGGTGGCAAGAGGCTGCCAGAGGCTTGACAGTTCAGAATCTCCAGGTGCGTAGCTGGGCCCCATAGCCTCCTATCCTCCAGTGAAAAGATGCAAAGAGTCTGCTCCCTGGGAGTTCTGGAGATCCTGGTGACTAGGTACCGCAGGCTTCTGGTCTCCACTGGGGTAAAGAAGTGGCCTGGCCTGGCCTGGGCCCTGGCCCTACTCACATATGTTCTGGATGATTCTGCAGGCAGCGGATGAATTCACCCACTGGCTGGCCCTCGTAGCACACCTTGTACACAGCCATGAACAAGGGAAACCTAGATTGGAGAGGCAAAGGCTCAGCTTAGCCTCCCACTCCTAGTCCACTCTACCCCCACCCCCACTCACTACCTAACCTTCCTGTCCCCTGCCCTCCCACCTTGGAGCTCAGGGAGGCTGGCTCTGAATTTCTACCTGCTGAGAATGTGAACTTCCTAGCCCTGGGTTTAACCTCAGATTGCTGATTGCCCTGCTCCCTACCGTGTTGAACTGGCCTGCATGATTCTCTGGCTTGGATTTTTTGTGCCAATTCGGCAATGCACTTTTGTTGTTGTTGTTGTTGTTGTTGTTGACACAGAGTCTTGCTCTGTCACCCAGGCTGGAGTGCAGTGGCGTGATCTCAGCTCACTGCAACCTCCACCTCCCAGGTTCAAGCGATTCTCCTGCCTCAGCCTCCTGAGTAGCTGGGATTACAGGCGCGCACCACCATGCCTGACTAATTTTTGTACTTTTAGTAGAGATGGGGTTTCGCCATGTTGGTCAGGCTGAGCTCGAACTCCTGACCTCGTGATCCACCCGCCTTGGCCTCCCAAAGTGCTGGGATTACAGATGTGAGCCACCGTGCCCAGCCTTGAGCAACGCACTTAACCTCTCTGAGCCTCAGTGTCACCGACTGTAAAATGGGGCCAGTATAACAAAGGAGTGAAGATATGATTGTGTATGTAAAGATGTAAAGATGTAATTAGGTATGATGTGAAAGTGCTCAATAAATACCCATTTCCTTCTTCCTGTCCTTTTGCCCAGCTGCTCCCTTTTCTAGACTTTACCCTGACTAGTCATGAGTGGATCTTCTGAACCTGTTTCATACTCTTTTCTTCTAGGAGTCTTTCTCAGACCAGCACAGCTCTGCTCTGGTCAGCCCAGTCACCCCCGCTGTCTTTCTGAAAAGGAGCACCTTGAAGCAGAGCCCATCCTTCTCCTTACACCTCAGCACCCAGAACAGGATTCAGGGAACAGATGGGTTGGCCTTGGGGGAGAGACTCAAACTGGGGGTGATGGACAGAAGTGGGATGAGCTTATTCCTGCTGCCCCAGAGCTCCAACCCCAGAGCAGAGGACAAGGAAGGAAGGGCACAAAGGGATCCAGGTAATGTAGTGTGAAGAGCACTAGACTGGAAAGAGTTCAAATACCGTGAACTAGCTGGGGGACAGTGGGCATGCCAGATTCTGCAAGCTCTGGACTCTGTCTGAAACATAAGGTAACACTCCCCTCTCTGTCCACTTCACAGATTTGTGGCAGGTTCAGGAAGATGATGAACAGGGCGAGCACTTCTGGCCGTGGCTCCCTTAATCAGTGGGGCTGTGGCCAACACTTACTTGTCCACCAGGCCCTTGTGCTGGAGGATGCTATGTAGCTCCCGGGCTGTCTCAGGCCCCTGCAGTTTCTGCCCATTCAGCATCTCTTTCTCCAGCTGCTCAATGGACTGTGCAGAAAACAGGATGAGTGGATGGAAAGGGGAGAGAAGAGTTGTCAGTAGGGGGTGGAGAGACTGGAGCTCAGATGAGAGTGGGGTCTTGGGAGGAAAAGAGGGATGGGGATATTCACAACAGTCTTAATGTTTGTGCTCCAGAGATGCCTCCTGCCAAGCACCTCTACCTGGATACCTACAGGGCCCCCACTCTGTTCTCCCTTCTCCCAGGGCCCACCTTTCCTGTACGCGCAAAGGCCTCAGCCACTTTCCGGTTCCGCCCTCCATAACAGGTAGTGATCAGGTCAGCAACACCACAGCTCTCCAAGAAGGTGGCAGAGGACACAGGGCCACTGCAGAAGAGCTTGGCGAAGGCTATCATCTCCATGAGTCCCAGCCGGATCACTGCCGCCTTGGTGTTGTCGCCAAAGCCCAGGCCATCGCAGAAGCCAGCACCCACGGCCACTACATTCTTGAAGGAGTGGAGGTCATAGGTGAGAAAAGACCCCCTCCTGTAGGCCCCATGTGGCGCCCCCTCATGCTCTTTTCATCAGCCAGGACACCCACTGCATAAGTGAGGTATAGTGTGTGGGCTTTTAGAAGCTACTTCCGCCTCTTGGTTCCCCCCTTGCTGCACCCCCTTTCTTAAGCCCTGCCCCATACTCCCTCCTTGAGGACATTTTCTGAAAACCACTCTTCTCTCTAATTGACCTTCACATCTATGACCATTCCATTGTATAGCCCTCAAGTCAACAGCTGTCCAGGATTCATAGTTCTGGCCATTTGTCTGTCTGGGTGTCATGGATGTCTTGTCTCCCATTAACCCGGGCATCTCCTTGTCCCCCTAGACCACCTCCTGGAGCCAGAGGATAGGGAGTCCCACACAGGGCTACAGTGGGAAAGGAGCAAGGGGGTCCACGGTCTGTTGATGAACAATCAGCCGGCCTGAATGGCCCTGGCCTTGCTTCTGCAGCTCCTCCTGTATGGATGGGACATGGTAGGAAAGGGGAACCACTGCTCAATAGTGAGAGCCTGGAGTGCCTGCAGGCAGAGCTCAGCTAGGCCTCCTTTGGGGCCTTCTCCTCACCCCATAGCTGCCTCTGTGCCCCTCTCACCTTTAAGGCTCCACAGATCTCTACTGTGTCCACCTCTTGCACCACTGTGATACGGAAATTGGGTGTCTGCATCAGCTCTTTCAGAAGTTGTCCCTGGGCCGGGTCCTTGCAGCCTAAAGTGAGGAGGGGGCAAGGCTTTGAGGGAAGGACTCTGTAAAAAATATTTATTTTATAGAGATGGGGTTATTTCTCTGTTGCCCAGGCTAGACTCAAACTCCTGGGCTCAAGCGATCCTCTCGCCTCAGCCTCTTGAGTAGTTGTGACCACAGCTGTGCCACTGCACCGGCTCTCAGGGAGGGCTCATCACTGTACTTCCCTAAGCAGGCCCTGCAGCCCCTTCCCTGGGGCTGTCCCAGCCTCCTTCACCTCTGATGCTTGGATCTTCCTTTCTCTGCCTTATGGGAAGGAGATGGCTAAGTGGGGTTGGGGCAGTTTGGGGAGGGGATGCAACTAGATGCACTGTGTATGTGGGTGGCAGGGGGCTCTCACCAATGGTTGTCTCACAGAACTTCTCATCAGCCACCTCGCTGGCAATGTTGGCCCCCATCAGCACACTCATGGGGATGCCGAGGCGCTCCCCAATCACTTCGGAGATGAGCTTCAGCCCACTGGGGCCCTCGTCTATCCCCTGAGCACAGGATAGAGCTCAGGCCAGGTGCCCTTTGTGCCCATCTGCGGGCTTCTGCCCAGAAATTCTGTCCTTTCCAAATCCATTGCTCATCTGTGTCCCTCCCCACAGGTCCTGCCCCATTCCTAGCTCAAGTTTGCTGTGAGGAGGCCAGACAGCATGTGACAAACTGCCCTGCCACATACCCTCAACCAATCTATCTCTCCAAGGCAACAGGTCCCCCCCACATCCCTAGGCAACTTCACCTGACTGCCCTAACAAACTGCCATTCAGTGACCAGTCAGTGCTCCAAACCAGCTACTCTTCACACTTCTCAAACCAGCCTGCTTCTCATATTCCCCAGGCATTCCTTTACACCTCCCAAACTCCCTGAGAGACAGGACCTCCAAACCAATCTCTTGTCTCCTCCCTTCAGCCTCCCTTCCAGTGACCCCCAGCACCTCACTGCTTTCCTAAGCCTCTCCAGAGTCAACTTCCTCTCTTCTCCGGCAAACTCTTGACCTCCGTCTGCCATTTCTGTTCTTGCTTCACCCACCCTGAACCCCACAACGGTGAGCCGCACCCTCCCCCATCCACATGAAGGTGTCCCTGGCACCTTAATAAGAGACATGCCAATGGTGTTTGCCTTCAGGTGGCCCTTGAGCTGGTCACAGATCTTGCGGATGAACTGATGGGGCACCACAAAGATCAGGATGTCAGCATCCGCTGCAGCCTGGACCACATCTGGGACAGCCACCTGTGGGAGTGACCAAGTGCTCGCGGGCCTGGCAGACCTCCCCTAGCCACTGTGGAACCCCATTCAGGAGATCTGGGAGCCAAAGAGTGAGGCTGGTAGGGGGCAGGAAGGCTTGTTTGAGACTGAATCTAGAAGGACTGAACTTGGAGGAATGACACTCTACTCCCTCCCCCCAGCCACCACGCTCTCTCCCTCCAGCTGTCCTGGGCTCTTGAGGACTCCTGGAAACCTCATCCCAGCACTCTCCTATCCCTTGGCTATGGGACAGTGCAGGAGGCCAAAAGCAAACTGGGCTTGGCAGAAGAAAGAGCTCAAATAAGATTTCATCACCCAGCTCCTCAGGGACCCCAGCTGGAAGGGGGAGCCTCAGCTTTTCTGCTCTCTTCCCTGCTTCCCCTTTCCAGGTGGGGAGAACCACGTGGGTTTGACCAAAGACCGTAAGTCCAAGGAGCAGCCTCCAAGTCGGCTAATCACTCAGTGAATAAGTAACAGGATTAGTGCCTGAGGCAGGCACTACCGGACCCCAAGTCTGGGAGCCCAGTCTTTGGCTGCCATGGAGACCAACTTGTTCTCCCATCCCTTCCCCACCCACCCGCCTGGCAGCCTGTGAGGGGAAAGCACAGGTTCTCCTCAGTGCTCAGGAAAGGGCCCAGAGCAGCCCTTCTGAGACCTTCCCAAGTCCTGCCGCACCTGAAGTGGCCCCCTCAGCAGGAGACACCTGTTGAGTAAGGTCGGCTCCGACTCCTGGCCCTCCCTTCCTCTCCCCGTTCCTTGCAGGGTGTTGGGGCTCACCACATTTGGGGGCAGCTTGTGCCCTGGCAGGTATTTGACATTCTCATGCTGCGTGTTGATGATCTCAGTCAGCTTTTTGCCTCCAATGTCTTCCTCAAACACCCACATGGTCACCCGTGGGTCAAACTGTGCCAGCTGGGCTGCATTGCCACCCACGATCTTGGCGATGGCTGATCCCCTGGCAGGAGGGGGAGCCCGGGAAAGTACAGGAGTAGGGAACAGTGGCAAGAGTTGGGGCAGCGCCCCACCTCAGGATCTCACAGCAGCCCCCTAGGGTGTTCACCCCTACCTTCCTTATCACCTCCACTCCCATGTCAAACATGTCCCCAGTGACCTGGCAGTAGAAGGGAGACTCAGTCTCCTCACCCTTTGCTACTAGAGAAGGGAGCCCCACTTCCCATCTTCCCACCCCCAAACTCAAGCAGCTCTTCACACGGAGCGCTCTGGAGACGCCTTCCCATGGTGAACAGGTGCAGCTGCCCAGGCGGGCGGGGGCCAGGAGAGGGCCGGGCACCCTCTGTCCTGTGCTGCTGTGATAGAAGATAGCAGCAGGGGCTGAACAGGAACCTGAGGGCTTTTCCCACCCATTCTGCCTCCTACCCACCTCTGTCCTGGGGGGCCTACCCTTCCTCCATATCGCTTGACAGAGCCGCTTACCAGTTCCCGGAGCCTACAATGCAGACTTTCTTGCTAGCCATGGTGCCGCGTCTCTGCCTGAGCCGGCTCAGTGCCACACTCCCTAGCTCCTCTGCCGGCTAGGAGCATTTAACTCCACCACACGTGGGTGCAGCCAAGCCCCGCCCTCCAGGGGTGGGTGGGGAGGCTGGCGCCCAGGGAGATAGAGTCTGGCAGAGCCAGGGAAAGGAGAGACAGGGTACAGACAGGTGGGGAACAGGAATGGGGCAGAGACTAGGCCCTGCTTTTCCTCCTGGGCTCATCGGCTGACAGTGCTGGCAAGCTTCTTCCCTTGGTCCCAGCCCAGCTTCCCACCCCCTCCCCACCATGGTCTCATTTTGAGGTCTGCCAAGAAAATAGCCCAGATAAGGAGCAGGTGACTGGTCTCCCTCACTCCCTTCTGTCTCCTAGCATAAAATAAATTGTATTTAGCTTCAGTAGCAGCTAGGGGAATGCCTTTCAGAGGTAGGCTCCTCCATGACTCCCTATCCCACACCCTGCCACATACCCTCGCAGGACCCTGTTCCACAATTCTGTCCTTTAGCAGGCCCACGCTAGCTGCACTGCAGGGCTGGGGTGGGGGATGTGGGCCCACTTCCCGCCTCTAAAGATGAGGCCACATTAAGAGGTAAGGGCCAGCCGGGCGCGGTGGCTCAAGCCTGTAATCCCAGCACTTTGGGAGGCCGAGACGGGCGGATCACGAGGTCAGGAGATCGAGACCATCCTGGCTAACACGGTGAAACCCCGTCTCTACTAAGAAATACAAAAAAAACTAGCCGGGCGAGGTGGCGGGCGCCTGTAGTCCCAGCTACTCGGGAGGCTGAGGCAGGAGAATGGCGTAAAAACCCGGGAGGCGGAGCTTGCAGTGAGCTGAGATCCGGCCACTGCACTCCAGCCTGGGCGACAACGCAAGACTCCGTCTCAAAAAAAAAAAAAGAGGTAAGGGCCTGTTTTGAGGACAGCTCAGCTCAAAAAAGGATGAGGCCCCAGGAGCCTCAAAAAACAAGGTTGTCTTGGTCACTCACAGAGGTCATCTTGGGGACTCATCCATGGGCCTCTCACCTCAGATGATCCCTACCCAAAAATGTGTTCTAGGGAAAGTGGGAAAGGTCAAAGTTAGAGGGCTCTGAGAATTGCGGCACACAATTTTGTTGTAGACTGTGGGCTTAAGAGGACAGGAAAGAATAGGAGGCAGGCAGGCAGAATGCACACTGTCCTTGAGAGGCTTTGAGCCTCCTTCAACTCCTCCTCTCAGGGGTTTCCAAGGTACTGCCCCAGGGGCTTCCTCAGGTGAATGGCTAGTCTGCAGAGGCCAGAAAAGGGGAAGGGAGGCAGGACCCGGGGCAGCTGTGTCTGTGGGGCTTTGTGGTCTCAGATGCTGTCACTGGGGGTAAGTTTGGTATATGTTTTTTGGGGAAGGGCGAGATGGAAGGAACATAGTCAGCAGTTCAGGGCTCTGTATCGCCCACAGCCATCTGTTTGTCTAAGACGAGGGAAGCTCTGGTTTCCAGGCTGATCTGGAGAGTGGAGCAAGAGGCTCCTAACACTGTGCACCTTGGCCTAGAGGGCAGACACCACCGTGTGCTCATGTGCTGTCCTCCTGGCTTGGCAGACATTTAGGTGGGTGTTGCCATCCCCCTGGGCTGCTGCTGGCCAGCAACTGGTAACAAGCACTGGGCTAGAGGGAAGTCTGGGCACAACTTGTGGGTAGGGGTAAGCAGGCAGGAGGTCAAGACTGGGAAGAAATGGCTTTCTAAGTTCCAGGGACTGCCCAGGAAAAACCAACCATATTCTCCTTCCATGGCCAGTGAGTTCCCATAGGGAAACGGACATGAAATCAGTAGTTGGCTGTTTTTCTTTGCACAATGTTATACCTAATACGGAGACAGCCTCCCACAGACCACTCCTTTATTGCACTGGCACTGAGATGAAGGCTCCAGTGCCAGGCTGCCAGCTGGGAGCACTGATTACGGGTGATGGAAGAGAAAGGATGCTTCTGTCCCTGGCACAAATGATGAGAGCCCCAAAGAATGGATGTTTATGCATAAAATAACCCCCTTGTTTTTGCCTAAATGCTTCCCTCTCTCATTTTGCCCCTACAATCATTTTAGGTAGTGTAGAGACTAAGAATGTGCTCATTTACATGGGAATAAAGAGGGTGCAGAGATTCAGAACTGGCTCATCACAGGAAGTTATCTGTATCACTAGAGCTCTTTTCCCAAGAGCAAACTGTAGATTATTTGGTTGAAATTAATAATGGTTCATCAGCCATTCATTACACATGTAATTAGCCTGGGTAAAAACAGATGCCATTTCAATGTCCTTGACATCAATTTTCTCCACTCCTAGTTATCGGCCCAACCACTCCTCTCTGCTTTCCCTTCTCAAGTCTGATAAACCCCAAGTTCCGGAGAAGGAACAGTGGTTGGATTTTTTGGTGGGTTTGATTACATATATTGAACAGGCAATGCTAGAATGTTCCCATCCAAAGATGCAAAGGATAATTTTTAAACTACAACTTTGGAAAGTGGTTGCACTCTGATCCTATATTCCAAACCCCATTCTTGCATAATGACAAAGGAAAAAGTCATGAGCCCCCAAGTGGGAAGCAGGTAGAACTGCAGGTGAGTTTCAAGTGATTGCTAATGAGAATCTCTCCTGCGCTGTCTTCCAAACTCTGCCAAGGAGGGGCTAGTTGTCTACAGTATGAGGATGACAACACAGAACTTCCATGGTGCTCTTAAGAACTGAACTCTTACCCGGGCGCGGTGGCTTACGCCTGTAATCCCAGCACTTTGGGAGGCCGAGGCAGGCGGATCACCTGAGGTTGGGAGTTTTGAGACCAGTCTGATCAACATGGAGAAACCCCATCTCTACTAAAAATACAAAATTAGCCGGGCATGGTGGTGCGTGCCTGTAATCCCAGCTACTTGGGAAGCTGAGGCAGAAGAATCACTTGAACCTGGGAGGCGGAGGTTGTAGTGAGCCAAGAACGCGCCATTGCACTCCAGCCTGGGCAACAAGAGCAAAACTCCGTCTCAAAACACAAAACTGAACTCTTACTTGAACCATGAAAGTGGAACCTTAAACATTAGAGTAGCAGGCACAAAAAGCAAAAATGTCTTTGGTTGTCCAGTTCCTGCCCACATCTAGACAGAAGCCCTGGGGGAAGAAGTGAAACTCCTCCAAAGGCTTAGGTTTGTCAAACGTAAGGGGATCATGGGCATCTATGGCTCACTCCAGCCAACAGGTGCTCTGGGGAGCTCAGATGGACAAGGAGGAAGATGACTGCCACTGACCTGTTAGTACCTGCGTAACAAGGAAAGTCGGGAAAGGGCTCCTAAGATCCAGTGGTGAAACCCAATGATCCCAACCAGCAACTAGCCTGCTTGGACCACTGGGGCAGACACCAATCTCTTAAGGTAAGACCCTGAGGTCCACAAAAGTAGAAATCTCATTTTCCACTTTATCTCCCGTGTCTAGCATCACAACTAGCACACAGCAGGTGCTCAATAAATACTTGTCAAATAAAATGAACAAACACTACGAGCATGGCTAATGGTATTGAAGGAAGAAGAGCTCAGGGAAGAGCTCTCTCACAGTAGGTAAGAGGACCCATCCTTCAGAAGATTCTTTTATTAAAACTGGGTAACATCAATAAGGGGACAGTACAAAAAAAATTTTGGTCCATGAAAAAAACATAATTCAGTTAATAAAAACAGTTATCAACAGGGACACTATGGAAGTACTGAGCTTCCTTCTCATGGTTCCAGCCAGGAGGCGGGCCAGGGCTCAGCTGCCCCAAGGTTGTCCAGTGTCAACCTTTCAAGGGAGGGAAAATGGCAGGAAGGGGAAGATGGGGAGAAAACTCTGCTGTCCCCAGTGTAGAACAGGCAGGGATTTGAGGGTGGGGGTGTGCTCGCAGGAGCCTGAGGAGGGGGTGGGGAAGCAGGGGCTTTGTCAGTTCTGTGGGTTTAGAGCCCATGCTGAACGGAATTCCCCCTCTGTGCCCAGCTGTCTCCCACCCTTGCTGTGTTGAGTCTGCGAGCCTGGGATATGCTAACTCGGGGGTAATACAACCTGGAAGAATGTGAGGCTCTCCTGGAAAGATGCAAAAACCATCTCAGTTCCAAGGGGCCAAGATCACAAGGTCCTGCTGCTACCTGAGGGGTCTGAAGCTTTGAGGGCAGGGGCTGGGGAGTCACAATCCTGTGAGGCAGGGAGAGGGAAGAGTCACAAACCCAACTCAGCGCTATTCTCCAGCCCTAGGCGCTTTCACTCCTCAGTGCCCTAGAAGTCACCAGTAGGTGTCAACTGGGCAGACAAGGGACAGGAAGACAGGGATGGCCCAGGGCTTTTTACCCGTTTGGTTTTAGGCCTGTTTCTCCATTAAGGGATGGGGAGGCAGGGTGGAGTGAATGAATCACATCTCCAAACAGCAGCAGGAAGGAACAGCCTCTGCTGGCAATGACAGTTCCCCAGATGAGATCCCTGGGGCTCTGAAAGGGAAAGGCAAGATTTCCCCACCCAAATGCCCGGGGTTAGGGCAGATCTGAGGGAATTACAAAGGGCAGCCACAGGGAGTGTCTGGGAGAGAGCAACAGTTAAAGAACAAACTCCAATACTGATGTGGACCCCCACTAAGGAGTGAGAGAAGCACTGAGAGAGCAGGCCAATCCAGAGGGCTGGGGACTGACCTGGGGCTCAGTGGAGCCCAAGAACCAGGGTTTCTTTAGTGCTATGGGGCAACAAGTGAAGGGAGAGTTTGTTCCAAACCTGTGGAGGGAAGGAAGGAAATTGGATTCTGTTATCAGGAGAGCCAAGATCAACTAGCTTATAGAGTGCCCCCAGGCCTGAGTCTTGGAGAAGGAGCTAAAGCTCCCAACTCCTGGGTCTCTGAAGGGCAGGATCAGTGTAGCTGGTCCCCTTGAAGACCACCTGGCCTTAGGCCCAATCCATTCCAAGCACTCATTACCACTAAAGGTTCTCTCTCTAACACTATCTAGAGGTCCTATGTAGACCAGGGGAGGGTAGAGGCACATGGGAACTTTGTGGGTCAAAGGGAAGCTGGGGGTGGGAAGGGATGGGGTGAAAGAAGAGGGTAACAGGTGTCTTATGAGACAGAAATGTGAGACCCTCTTCATTCTGGTGTTGTCCTTGAACCAACAGCATCCCCTGGAACGCCCCAAGCAAGACCAAGGCAGGTGCTATGAGGCAGGCAGCACAGGGCCCAAATCGAGAATTGGTGCAGCCGAATCAGGGCTGTGGGAGACGCCCTATGTATTCCGGATTCCCAGGGCTTGCTCTAATTCTTGTCGTCTCTGCTGCACCTAAGGAGAAAATAGTGACGGGAGTAGAAGATGAGACAAACCAGAAGTTTGTGTCTAACACCACTGACCCCTATCAGGGGTGAAAACCCTGTGCCTTTTATCAATTTCCCCATGCACCCCATGTACTTACCTTGGAGTAGAAGTATCGGCACACAGCCTCCTGAGCCCAGGGCTGGAAGTAGAACTCAGCTCGGCGCTCCTCCTCTGGGTTACCCACCACATCAGTCATTGTCTGAGGGAGATGCAGGGAGAGGGAAGAGAGAGGAGACAAGGCTTGTTTCCTTCCTTCACACCCATTATTGTGTAAATTGTATCCTCCCCCAAAATGTTGAAGTCTAACCCCCTAGTACCTGTGAATGACCTTATTTGGAAATAGGGTCTCTGCAGATGATCAAGTTAAGGTGAGGTCACTAGGGTACCCCCTAATATGACTGGTAGGTTCCCTTATAAAGAGGGGAAATTTGGACACGGAGACAGACACGTACAGAAGGAAGATGACGTTAAGTCACACAGAGACCACCACCTACAAGCCAAGGAACACCTGCGGTACCAGAAGCTGAGAGATGCACAGAACAGACTCTCCCTCCCAGCTCACGGAAGGAAGCAGCACTGCCCACACTGATTTTGGACTTCCAGCCTCCACAACTGTGAGACAAACCTGTTGTTTAAAACTGCCCAGTTTGTGGTAGTTTGTGGTAGTTTGCTACAGCAGCCTCAGCAAACTGATACAACACCCAGTCACCTCTGCAATCAACAAGTCATTGCCTTGTTCAGGGATCTTTCCTGGCATCCCTTTTCCCTTGCTCCTCTGCTCAGCCTAACTAGTCACAGTCAGCACAGGAGGGGTGAGAACTGATGGGTTCATACTCTGTGCCCATTCCTATCTACTAGGCTGAGCTTACTGTGCTCCCCTTTCTGAGAAATGTCTTCAAATCCCAAATTTTCCATGAAGCCTTCCCCAGAGATTCTAGTTTCACTGATCTCCCTTCTCTGAATTACCTTATTGATCCTGGTCAGTCTGATAATGTCTTTTTTTTTTTGAGATGGAGTCTTACTCTGTCAGCCAGGCTGGAGTGCAGTGGCGCGATCTCGGCTCACTGCAGCCTCCGTCTCCCGGGTTCAAGCGATTCTCCTGCCTCAGCCTCCTGGGTAACTGGGATTACAGGCACCTGCCACCATGTCTGGCTGATTTTTGTATTTTAGTAGAGATGGGGTTTCACTGTGTTGGCCAGGCTAGTCTCAAACTCCTGACCTCAGGTGATCTGCCCTCCTCAGCCTCCCAAAGTACTGGGATTACAGGCGTAAGCCACCACGCCTGGCCTGATAATGTCTTATATGGTTTACTACTTTGTATCACACTAGCCTAGTTTCTCTTTTTTTTTTGAGACGGAGTCTCGCTCTGTCACCCAGGCTGGAGTGCAGTGGCACGATCTTGGCTCACTGCAACCTCTGCTTCCTGGGTTCAAGTGATTCTCCTGCCTCAGCCTCCCAAGTAGCTGGGATTACAGATGCACACCACTACGCCCGGCTAAATTTTTGTATTTTTAGTGGAGACAGAGTTTCACCATGTTGGCCAGGCTCGTCTCAAACTCCTGACTTCAAGCGTTCTGTCGGCCTCAGCCTCCCAAAGTGCTGGGATTACAGGTGTGAGCCACCGTGCCCGGCTATACTAGCCTAGTTTCTTCAGACAGAACGTAGGCTGCTTTGAAAGCAGAGATCAGGTCTTCCACTCTGTATCCCTGACAAGATGAAGCACAGTGACAGACAAAGTAAGTACTAAATCAACACGTGATGGGTCTGCCCCCATTTCCCTGCTTAATTGCAAAATGGACCCTGGAACATGCTAAAGAAAAATCTGGCCCCTTACTCCTTCCTCTGGGTCTTCTACCAGCTGCTACATAAATAAAGCAGGTGTGTGCCTCACTGACCTAAGTCCCTTCAGACCTCTCCTAGGTTCTTTACCTTGAGGTCCCTGCACTGGGACTGAAGCCAGTCATTGATGAAACCCTGAGGGTCTCTGGCAAAGCTCAGCATGAACTCCCGCTGAGTCTTCAGCTGGTTGATGGTTTCTATTGTCTCATGGATCTGAAAGGAAGAACGAAGCCCATACCATTTTCAAACTAGAAAAATGAGAAGTTAAATGGCAGGTGGTGCCTGACAACTCCACATGCCACTCCCAACCTAGTCACAGTGCTGCCCACAGCTGGTACCATCATATAAAGTTCCAACTGCTCCGACCCTTGGCATTCTTTCAGCAGGTAATTTGCCCTTGTTTGTGTCTCTCTGTACACCCCATGTGAGGAAAGTTTTCCTTTTGGTCTCCTCAGTGCCCACTATGGGCAAAGCTACATGATGAATACTTACTCCACAGCCCATATGGGTCCAAAAGTGTTCTCAGGAAGAAAAGGACTGGCATATGGGGCTGTCTCATAAGCTCTCATCTCTGGGTTTTGTTCTCAACTCTTTTCTCATTCTACATACTCCTCCCAGCAATTTCTTTGACTTGTATGTCTTCCACTACCACTGACAGGATAATGAGTCCCCAGTCTGCAGCCCAGAGTCTATTTTCTATACTCCAACCAATCCAACTGCTTAAACTTGACATCTCTAAAATTAAATTCACTACCCTTTCTCCAATACCTGCTCCTCCTCCTCCCCTCTTCCCAGTCATAGTAAATACTACTATCCACCCAAGCTAGAGACCTGGGAGGCATCATAACATTTCCTTCTCATTCAGCCCTCACTCTAATCCCAACAGTGGCCAAATTCCTTCAATTGCACTTTGACACCTCTCAAATCTATCTACTTATCTCCACCCTGACTGTCGGGACTGTAAATGTAGGGCCTCAACATGTCACACATGGATTACTGCACCAGCCTCCTAACTGCGCTTCCTGCCTCCAGCCCTGCCCTCTGACAAATTATTCTCCACCTTCCTGCAATGATGATTCTACATACAAATAGCATCAGTCCCTCCACTGGTAATGATCTCTCAACACAGTCTTCAGGATGAAACATAAACCAGTCTTCCCTGAATCAAAGGTTCTTCATGACTAGGCATCTGGCTCCCTATCTAGCTTTCCTTCCCAAAACATCCCATCCCTGGCACTCTATGCTGTATCTAGCACACTAAATGGCTGGTACTTCTTTAAGACACCAGGCTCTCTCTCTCTCTCTGGATCTTTACATGCCCTATTCCCTCTTTCTGGAATGTCTTCTGCCTCCTATACCCCCAGCACCACTATCCTTTTTGCCCTTTCATTAACACCTACTTTGTCCTTCAAGATTTCATTAGGGCTGGGCGCGATGGCTCACACCTGTGATACCAGCACTTTGGGAGGCCGAAGCGGGTGGATCACCTGAGGTCAGGAGTTCAAGACAGTCTGACTAATATGGTGAAACCCCGTCTCTACTAAAAATTCAAAAATTAGCCGGGCGTGGTGGCGGGCACCTGTAGTCCCAGCTACTCAGGAGGCTGAGACAGGAGAATCACTTGAACCCAGGAGACGGAGGTTGCAGTGAGCCAAGATCACGCCATTGCACTCCAGCCTAAGTGACAGAGCAAGACTCCATCTCAAAAAAAAAAAAAAAAAAAAAAGATTTAGTTGGGGCATCAACTTTTCCAGCAAAGCCTCCCTTTTTCCTTCGTGTTCCCAAAGCACTTTTGGCTTTATTTGCAAGGACTGTGTCTAATAATAACAATCCAGATAACAATAATAGTAGCAGAAGTTACCATTTGTTGTTTTTATGTGCCAGATACAGACTCAAGTCTTTACATATACTCCCTCATTTAATTGTCATAGCAACCTGATTAAAATAGGTACTATGGGCTGGGCATGGTGGCTCACGCTTGTAATCCCAATACTTTGGGAGGCCGAGGCGGGCAGATCACTTGAGGTCAGGAGTTGGAGACCAGCCTGGCCAACATGGCGAAACCCTGTCTCTACTAAAAATACAAAAATTAGCCAGGTGTGAAGGTGGGTGCCTGTAATCCCAGCTACTTGGGAGGCTGAGGCAGGAGAATCGCTTGAACCCAGAAGTGGAGGTTGCCGTGAGGCAGGATTGCACCACTGCACTCCAGCCTGGGCGAGAGAGTGAGACTCCTGAAAAGAAAAAAGAAAAAAAAAAAAAGGTACCATGGTCTCTATTCCACAAATCAGAAACTGAGGCTCAGCGCTATTGAGAGTATCCCCACAATCAGAATTCATTTGAGTCTGGCTCAAACCAGCACCAAGCACAGTACCTGACATATACTGGGTGTTGCCATATTTTGAATGAACACTAAAAATCAAAAGGAGGCCTTGAAGCTGTGATAGGGGCTGGTGGTACCCAACCGTCCAGGGCACAGACCCCTACCTTGTTGTCTAGAGTAGCAATCTCCTGTTGGCTGGCAGTGGACAGCAGAAAAGAATTCATCTGGGTCTTCAAGGTGTCATCCACTTCAACATCAATGTCATAACAAGCTGTCTTTTTCTGATCATTCGGGTCAACACTGGACAGGAAACCAAAGGGGCCTGGTAAAGAGCTTGTCCCCTAAGACCTAATTACACAGGGTCAAAAAGATGACCCAGGATGAAGAGAAAAGGGGCTAATTGCAAAAGGGCCCAAGAACTTCTGGGTGTGACAGAAATGTTCTATACTTTATTGTGGCAGCTACATGGTGTACAGATCTGGCAAAAATCTTCAGACTACACTTTCAATTGGTATACTCTGTTATATATAAATTATACTTCAATAAAGTTATTTATTTAAAAAGTCAATGGTAAAAATTCAAGCAGTACAAAAGGTATCCTGTGAAAAGCAGTTCCTTCCTCTCCAAAGGAAATCACTGCTACAGTCTCCTATATATCTTTCTCCCTTTAAAAAAAATTTTTGGCAGCCAGGCATGGTGGCTTACGCCTGTAATCCCAGCACTTTGGGAGGCCAAGGTGGGCGATCACTTGAGGTCAGGAACATGGTGAAACCCAATTTTTACTAAAAATTAGCCAGACATGGTAGCTTATGCCTATAATCCCAGCTACTGGGGAAGCTGAGGCAGGAGAATCTCTTGAACCTGGGAAGCAGAGGTTATAGTGAGCCAAGTTCATGCCACTACACTTCAGCCTGGGTGACAGAGTGAGACGGTCTCAAAAAAAAAAAAAAAAATTTGGCGAGCCATGGTGGCTCATGCCTGTAATCCTAACACTTTGGGAGGCTGAAGTAAGAGGACTGCTTGAGCCCACAAGTTTGAGACCAGCCTATACTACACAGTAAGACCCCAGGTTCTACAAAAGATTTCAAAATAATTCCTGGGCTAGGTGGCACACGTCTGTGATCCCAGCTACTCAGGAGGCTGAGGTGGGAGGATCACTTGAGCCCAGGAGGTCGAGGATGCAGTGAGCCATGATTACACCACTGCATTCCAGCCTGGGAAACAGAGAGAGACTCTGTCTCAAAAAATAATAATAATAATAATAATAATTTTTAAAACTTTTTTGGCCAAGTGTGGTGGCTCACGCCTGTAACCCCAGCACTCTGGGAGGCCAACACGGGCAGATCACTCAAGGCCAGGAATTCAACACCAGTGTGGCCAACATGGTGAAACTCCATCTCTACTAAAAATACAAAAAGTGGCGCATGCCTGTAATGACAACTACTTGGGAGGCTGAGGCACAAGAATTGCTTGAACCTGGGAGGCAGCGGTTACAGTGAGCAAAGATCACGCCACTGCATTCCAGTCTGGCAGAGCGAGACTCTATATACGTTTAAACAAACAAAGCTTTTTTTTTTTTTTTTTTTTTTTTTTTTGAGACGGAGTCTCGCTCTGTAGCCCAGGCTGGAGTGCAGTGGCCGGATCTCAGCTCACTGCAACGTCTGCCTCCCAGGTTCAAGCGATTCTCCTTCCTCAGCCTCCCAAGTAGCTGGGACTACAGGTGCCCACCACCACACCCACCTAATTTTTGCATTTTTAGTAGAGATGGGGTTTCACCATATTGGCCAGACTGGTCTTGAACTCCTGACCTTGTGATCCGCCCGCCTTGGCCTCCCGAAGTGCTGGAATTACAGACGTGAGCCACTGCACCTGACCAAACAAACTTTTTTTCATTGTTTCAGAGACAGGATTTTGCTATGTTGCCCAGGCCGGACTCGAACTCCAGGACTCAAATATCTACCCACCTTAGCCTCTGGAGTAGCTGGGTCTACAGGAACGTGCCACTGTGCCTGGCTTTCTCCCTTTTAAACTAAAATTGACCCCAAAAATAAAGTCAAACACAAAATTAAAAGTGGTCTAACTTTAAGCATAGGAATACAGGACAGACCAACTTCTACTGACCTAATTTATAGGTCGAGGAGTTACTACTGCGTAAGTAATGGTTCAGGGTCTTATCTTTCTTCTTTTTCTCCCCCCTCCCTCTCTGTCATCTTGTAGGTTCAGGGTCAAAAGAAAAAAAAAGCCCACCAGGCGTGGTGGCTCATGCCTGTAATCCCAGCACTTTGGGAGGCTTGAGGCAGGTGGATCACAGAGTTAGGAGATCGAGACCATCCTGGCCAACATTGTGAAACGCCATCTCTACTCAAATACAAAAAATCAGCTGGGCGTACTGGCATGCTGTAATCCCAGCTACTCAGGAGGCTGAGGCAGGAGAATCGCTTGAACCCAGGAGGTGGAGGTTGCAGTGAGCTGAGATTGCACTGCACTCCAGCCTGGCGACAGAGTGAGATTCTGTCTCAAAAAAAAAAAAAAAAAAGAAAAGAAAAGAAAAGAAAAAAAAGTCCTTACTGGAATTAATATGGAATAAAGGAAGAAAGGCAAAGAGACTATATCCAACTACAGAGACATGCTTCTTTGAGAAGGAATTTTCTTCACTTCCTATCTGCCTAGAGATGCCTTGCTCTCCATCCTCTCAACAAAAAAGTGAATAGAAGTAATGGAATTGGAGGCTCAGAATAGAATGCTGTACCATCCAGAGAAAAGATGGCCACTGAGCTCTTCCATCAGTGAAGAGCTGGTAAATGTTTAACAACTGATCTTCCAAAGGAGAGCAGGAGGAAGTGCCCAGATATGTGCATTTGCTGATCTTTGGGCTTTAAATAATCTGATTTCGGCCGGGCTCAGCGGCTGACACCTGTAATCCCAGCACTTTGGGAGGCCAAGGCGGGCGGATCACCTGAGGTCAGGAGTTTGACATCAGCCTGGCAAACATCGTGAAATCCCGTCACTACTAAAAACATAAAAAAATTAGCTGGGCATGGTGGCAGGTGCCTGTAATCCCAGCTACATGGGAGGCTGAGGTAGAAGAATCGCTTGAACTCGGGAGGTGGAGGTTTCAGTGAGCTGAGATCATGACACTGCACACCAGCCTGGGCAACAAGAGCGAAACTCCATCTCAAAACAAAACAAAACAAAAGGCTGGGCACAGCGGCTCACGCCTGTAATCCCAGCACTTTGGGAGGCCAAGGCGGGCGGATCACCCGAGGTCAGGAGTTCAAGACCAGCCTGACCAACATGAAGAAACCCCATCTCTACTAAAAATACAAAATTAGCCAGGCATGGTGACACATGCCTGTAATCCCAGCTATGTGGGAGGCTGCGGCAGAAGAATCACTTGAACCCAGTAAGCAGAGGTTGCGGTGAGCCAAGATTGCGCCACTGCACTCCAGCATAGGTAACAAGAATGAAACTTCATCTCAAAAAAAAAAAAAAATTCTGATTTCAAGCTACCAACATTACATTACTGTTCATGAGAAGAGATGCACAATAACATATAAGCACATCATATCATTATATCATATTTCCACCAGATGTATACAACAGGCAAAAATAACCTCAAGAGCATAAATACAATAAAATGTAATAATGAGAAAGTAATACATTTTGAATATATGTTACCCACTTTTAGACTAATATATTTAATTATAAGTTTATGTAATTTAATTGTAAGTAACAGCTGTGTTTAACAACCTATTTGCAAAATTCCTGAAAATTTGACAACTAGCTTGTGCAAACTGGTACAAGGCAGCTCCGGCAGAGCACTGCCTCCCACACACAGGCCTACCTGATGACATGATTAATGATAATAGGTTCTGGTGGCATAAGCAAGGCATGGAGCCGCTGCGGGATCTCTGAAAACTTCATACGTTGAGACTCAAAGATCTGTGGCAAAGGAGAGAAGCACAAGGTTAGCATTTTGAGTGTAGCTAGTGTTCTAATGGATTCTAGCAAAAGAATGGGTCCATTACTTACCTGCTGCAGGTACTTGTCACAGATGACAAACTCCCGCTCATGAGGGTCCTGGAGCTTATGTGTCTTAATATATTGCCACAGTGCTTGGATGATCACTGGACGAGTCTGGGTGTGGATGCCCAAGAGCCGAGCTAGGCGGGGGTCTAATTTAAACTGGGGAGGCTGCAGGGAACCAAAGGGTATAGGGGATGAAGCTAGTTAGCTGGGTCTATATGCAGCAATACATTCAAACTATTCAACAACAATGTAGTGCTTTTTCTGGGACAGAAACGTTCTAGGAAGAACTCAGAGATGACTAAGACTCTATCTCTGTGACAAAGTGGCAAATTATTCACAACTAGACATAAACCCTTTAAAGTGAGCTCGCTGACAGGATATGGCTGTAAAAGCTGGACCCCCTCACACCACCACAGAATACCTGGTAATCCAGCATCAGTAGGACAGTACACCGTACATTCACGTCTCCCGGCCGCTTCACCTGAAAGCCATCGGTCTCCTGGGTAGTGGCGGTCCTGTGCCACTACAGAGAGGAAGATGTCAGGGGGTGCTCTCCCAGAGGAAGAGCTGGGGTGGGAGGGAAGAGCTTCTGTAATGACTGAATATTCAACTTTGATTACTGAGGCTACTGGAGAAGAGCAATAGCATGAGGCATTTTAAAAAACTGTATATGGCTCTGGGATTACTGTCTGTGTATAAGTAGATTAACCCTTTAATTCTGTTTATGGTTGCATTTAAATAAGCCTGAATGTCCAGTGATAATTCTATCCACAAAATGGATAATACACATGTGAACAGTAACAAAACATAGCTATCATTTACTGAGTACTTAACTACATGTGAGAGTATTCTAAGACATTTGCCTGGATTATCTCACTTCCCAAACATCTATACAAGATAGGCACAATTATACTTA
Organism: Theropithecus gelada; assembly: GCF_003255815.1. Lineage (NCBI taxonomy): Eukaryota > Metazoa > Chordata > Mammalia > Primates > Cercopithecidae > Theropithecus > Theropithecus gelada. The sequence goes on along the minus strand of NC_037679.1, from coordinate 9,276,432 downwards.
TTTTACAGGTGAGAAAACGAATGCTCAGCAGACTAGAGTAACTTGCCTAGGTCAAACAGCCAATAAGTGGCGGAGCCACCATTTGAGCTCTGGTGTGTTTGATTCTATAGTCCACATTCTTAGCCACTATACTCTACTGTTATAAAATTAAATTAATATATTTACAAGTTTCTATTGATTCTATGACTTACTTCCCTTATTAGATGGTAAAGACCTTCCCATGTCTCTTAGTAGTTGAGGTTAAGGGGCTGCAGCTACACTGGCAAAGAAAGGAGCAGGTTAAGTTCACTTGGCGTGCTGGCTGGACTGTCATTCTGGTTTTGCCTGTATCCCAAAGAATACTGTTGCTAACATGGGCTTCAAAATGGTGTGCAATCAGGCATCATAATAAAGGATTTTTGCTGAATTGGAATGTAAATGTAAATGGAGCACAGACCAAGAGGAAGTCCCAGATCTATAATGGTAACCTTGGCAAGCACTGGTACCCTATCAGTCAATCCCTCTAATTACAGCAACTGCTACCAGGAAAAAGTATGATTGGTGCATGGATAACTACATCTCACCATTATTAACAAGCAAGATGCAGAGATGGCATGGCACGTACAAGAGGCCACCAGTAGACTTTCCCTTGAAAGAGGCGGCAGTGACCAGGATAGTAACATTAAAAAGATGGGACAAGTTAGATTACAAGAGCCCTTGGTCCTAACTAAACACGCTAGTGCCATCTAGAGGTCAACGTGCAAACTGTACACCTGGAGTGGTACTGTGTACACCTAGAGTGACCACTTTATACCTCCCCCTCTCCTTAGACATTAAAACATGGCTCCCAAGTCCATCATCCTCCAATCAGAGTCAAAGCCTAGAAGGCAGAACTACTCACTTCTACCAGATGGTTGTCGGGCCCATACAGGTCTTTGTCCAGTTCAATCACCAAGGACTTAAAAAAGGAAGAGAACTTCCTCTTTTGTTTAGTGGCATCATATTTGGACAAGGCTGACTAGAGGAGAGAAAAGAAAAATCATGTTACGAAAGGCCAGAAGAAACTTCCCAAGACAAAATCCTATGAAAAAGGAACCCCAACACAATGAGAAAAAACTCAAAAAATATTTTCTGAATATCTCTTAGGAGAGATAGGCAAAGTAGGCAGCTGCAGGTATTAAACCAGTCATGGTAACAACAGAACCCTGAAGAAGCAGCCTAGAACACATACAGGGTCAGTTTTACCCACCTCATTTGCCCAAGGGAAATGAGGCAAGTTAAGCAAACCATTGCATATAACTAAGCGAGTTTGAGCAGAGAAAAGTCTGACTCTAGAGGGGAAATGAATCACAGGCAATAAGCAGCCAGAACAAAAACAGCTTTATTTGGACAGAATGACACCACCAGCAGATGGACCGGACCTATATAGAGAAGGAGGCTCTGACACTGAGCCCTGGTTCTCCTGCAAAAGTGCATTCCAATTAGCTTCCTGCGAGCAGCTAAAAATAGAGCAAGAGAATGTAAGGGAATGAGAGAAAGGTGAGCTTCCCCGAGGAGCTTCTGGGTTGGGAAGTTTGGGGGCTATCACCTGTCAGCTGATGCTCCCCAGGAAGCAACAAAGAGCCTGTCAAGAGAAATCTATCCTACTTAAACTATGGGGTGCCTCCAATGAAAGTTGAGAAGATGGAGATACCACAGGAACTCAGAGAGGAAACATGGCCTCAAATTAAGTGCAAACTCGACTAAAAACAAAACAAAACAAAAACTAAATAATCTACAGATACGGCTAAATCCAATGGCCAGCAGCACCAAGAGGAAGGTAAATCACAAATCAGATCCCAGGACAATAAGGTTCTCCATATGGTACCAGTGAGGGCCAAAGGTGTGGGGGCAAATACAAAGGACCATTGTCTTTCAGTGCAGGGAACACTGTCCCTCTCCCTACTGCTCCCAAAAGGAGCTGTGAGCACCAGTTAGGCTTCCTGCTGACCAGACAACACTGTTCATTCCCAGCAGCTCCCACCCTAGACGCCAACCACTGTGGACCTTGAACTCACATCCTCCAGGAGCCGTCCTTCTACCCGAAGCTCCCAGGAAGCCACCGTCCCTTCCCCATCCTCGGCATCTGACTTAGCCGGATTGAAAGTGTTAGAAATGAAAATTCGCAGCTTCCGTTTTTGCTGAGGAAGGCAGAAACAGGATTGATCGTGGGGCTTCAGTGGTCTAATGTTGAAGACAAGAGTCTCCCCAAACCCCAAAATTATTCCTAACAGACTGGCTTACTGTCTACCCAGTCCCTTGGGTGGGTGGATGAAGATTCCATTTAGAAGAGGAGTACTGGCCATCAGCCTAAGTACAAGTGCATACAGTGGGATGCCAGGTGGACAAAGTCATGCAAGGTGCCAGGTTCCCAAGGTAGCAGAGCAGTTACAGCAAAAACATGGACAAGGGTATATTTGTAGTGCAAGAGACATCAAGAGCCCCTCCCCCTTTGCCATTCTGTTCTTATCCTCCTAATGTAATTCTCAGTTTGTAGGCGGAAGGGAGAGATGCAATTTAAATGCCAAGGAGAGTTGTGCTGTGCCTTTGATTTCTCATCCTAAGCCTGCTGAAGGTTCCTGGGTCCTCTCCTTTGGCTCTCTGCTTAGTAACTTCCTGTGTTACCTTGATGGGACGTTTCAAGGCCTCTTGGATATCTAGTCGTTTCCTCATGATAGTCTGGTCCAGTTTCCTTTCAAAAGCCAAGAGATCCATATAGGCCTGGGATTCTGGTACCAGTTCACGAATCTTAGGAACAGAAAAATTAATTGAAATCTAGGATGATTCATCTCTATACTCAAACTCACCACACTTTCCAGAAAACAGATAGCCTGGACTCACCCTTTGAGGTAGAATTTTGTCAGCCATCTTCTTTTTCTTTGCACTGTTGGGAATAAACACTATTATCAGGTTGGGACAGAACTAGTCAGAACGTGAAAATAAGCTGTCAGCATGTCCATTTATAGTAATGTGAAGGGACTGCAAAGCTTCTCTCAAATCAAAGAACTACCACCACCACCACCACCAAGCATTCTCAATCATCCTGTAGCACCATCTGCTGACACAGCACCACCACTTCTTGGTTCAGGTAATCCCACCACCTGTGTACTCCCAGGCTCCCTCCCTCCCTCCCTCTGCCCCAGGATCATCTTACTTGTGGTTTCGATTTTGGACAGCCTGCTGCTGGACCTGCTGGATCTGCTGAGGGGCAGGTCTCTTGCGGGACTGATCCATCCCTGACTGGGCCAGGCCAGGTCGGACTGAAGGGTTCCCCCCATAGCCAGGGGGTCCCATGGAAGGTCCCTGAGGTGTCATTCGGCTGCCTGGCAACATACCTGGTCTCTACAGAGGGGAGAGGACCCAGAGATGTCATGGTTTCACCTGCTAAACCCCACCAAGAAAGAAAGCAGGGAACGCCTGAGTTCTTTGAATGAAGTAAGGTTTACGGATGGAATGGAGGACAACGAGACGAGAACCCTCTGCTCCAGCAGTGACTCCACAGAAAAATAAGAGTCCAAAAGCTAAGCGAGAGCCAGATTATACTCAAATTATCGGTCTATTTTGGATCGGACACATCGGACATCGCCAGTTCCACATTTACTCTGCTAGCTCCTATCTCTTTAGAAGCTGACCTCAATTTGTCAACTACACGTTCTGTGTTCCTTTGATCACTGGAGCTGCTCAAGCCCCTCTGCACTCCGGCCCTCGTATAGGTATCCCTGGACCCACTTCACCCACCCTGGTTCTCTACCGACTCCCCACGGAAACAATGCCCCTAGGAGCAGGTGTGGACGCCAACTGCCTCCCCCTCTCTTCCTGCGCACTGCCTCCCCCAACCCCCACCCAGAGCCCGAACCCCTCCCAAGGGAGTCCCTCCTACTTCTCCCCCCACCCCTGTCACTCCCACGTCCCCGCTCGGCCCCGCCCCCGGCCCGCGCGTCCCTCCTCCTGCCCCACTCACCGGATAGGCCGCTCCGGGCATCGGGGAGCGGTACAGCCCTTGACCCGGAGCCGGGCCCATTCGCACGGGAGGCCCCGGAGTTCCGCCCGGGCCCAGGGCAGCAGCCGCGCCCGCCCCTCCCGAGGCTCCGGCGCCGCCGCTCGGAGCCACAGACTGGAAACCCGCCCGGGCCGCCATCTTCCCGGAGCCGCCGATGCAGCTGCACAAAGAACCGGAACCGGAACTCCCCCCGCCCCCCGAGCGCCCCCCGAGCGCCCGCCTGTTCCCCCGGCCGGCTGGCCGGCACGGGAGGCTCAGGGCAGCGAGACTGTCGCCTAGAGAGGAGCGACTAGCGGAAAAGGCGTGCTGGCCACGCCCTCCCGCCTTCACGGTCCTGGAGGGAAAACCATAGAGAAGAACTCTGGGATAGAGAGGCCCCGTGAGCGGGCGCCCCCAGACCGACGGGAGGTAGACAAGGACCTGGAAAGGGGGACGGACCACAGCCTCAGCCCGTCTCAACCCCGACTCCAGCCCGCTGATGAAGAGGTGCTTGGAGTAATAGCTTCATCTTGGCGCATGGCATTAACTTCCCAAAACGCTTTGATTGCTTTTCGTTTCATTTTCTTACTGCTATAACTATCAGGGGCTGAGGAGGGAAACACAGTTTATTCCATTTTCCAAATGGGAAAGCTGAACTCACAGGTGAACGACTTGGCAAAGGTCAACCAGCAAGTTAGTCATAAAGCCGAAGCCAAGATTCCAGGTCTTCTTGCTCATAGCCCAGGACTCATTCCACAGATAAAGTGCCTCAATAACTACCTCACGTGGGAACTTCAACCTAACTTTGTCTCCGACCTAACCTGCTTCCGGATTTTTTTTTTTTTTTCCGAGATGAGGTCTGTCTTTGTCACAGTGGCACCATCTCAGCTCACTGCAACCTCCGCCTCCCAAGCTCAAGTGATCCTCCCACCTCAGCCTCCCGAGTAGCTGGGATCACAGGCATGCACCACCATGCCACGCTGTTTTGTATTTTTGGTAGAGACGGGGTTTCACCATGTTGCCCATGTTGGTTTCAAACTCCTAAGCTCAAGTGGTCTGCGCGCCTCAGCCTCCCAAAATGCTGGGATTACAGGTGTGAGCCATTGTGCCTGGCCTCAGTTTTTTTTTAATATTAAAAAATAGGGATGGGGGTTTCATTATGTTGCGTAGGCTGGTCTCGAACTCCTGGCCTCAAGTGATCCGCCCATCTCAGCCTCCCAAAGTGTTGGGATTACAGGCGTGAGCTACCGTGCCAGCCTGCTTCCAGATTTTATAATAAGTTCCAGTTTATCTTGAATTTTGACTCTGCTCTCTCTCTAAAGCATTGTTTGTGATGGGGATTCTGTTTTGGACCTTTGTTGCCTTTGACTCCTCCCTCTTTCCCTGCCCAGTGGTTCAAACTATTCCTGATACGATGGTCAGCCGTCCCATCCCAGGAGGACCACAGTCTCCCTACTCAAACCTTCTCCTTACTCATCCCCTAATTGTTTGGCCCCAAACCAAGCTCAGCTCTAGGCACTTAGTGAGAATACCTAAATATGTTTTCAAATAAGTGAACAACACTGAAGAGGAGATGGTTGAAACCCAGTTTATTAGACCAGAGGCATGCGTCACCCAAAGCCCTGCCTGCTGTTCCCCTATCCAATGCACACTTTTTGGCCTCATTCCTGCTTCCCTCTGGGGAGGTATGATCTCTGAGGAACTCCCAGGAACCAAGAGATTCCAAAGATCCTATAGCCTTACTCTCCAGCTCCAGGCCAATGCACAGGTGACCTGCTCACAGGTCCTGTTCTGGGATTGAAGACCAAGACACAGCTGGGGAAGGAAGGCCTGGAGAGGGGTTGGGGCTTAGGCCTGGAAGGAGTGTCTGGTGGAGGGAGGGGGCAGGCCCTCCACCTCACTTGTCTCTCATTAAGATAGGGAGGGACAACAGCAGAGCTTTCAACTCCTCCTCTAGGCCTCTCTTTCCTACCAAACCCACCTCACCAGAAAATAAAAGTGGCGGGCTTGGGTATCAGGTGAGGAAAGGGGGCTGGGCACCCAGAAGGAGGAAAGGCCACTGACTGAGGACCTCAGCTTCTGCCTGTTAGCATCCCACTGCCCCAGCTTTAGGAGTCACCAATCCCCAGCTCCCTTCTGTCTCTGACACACTTGGCTTAGTGTCCAGGGCAGACCTCCATCCCCTGGGTGGGGGCTATCTCTACAACAACCCCTTCCCTGGGGATGCTACTGTCAGCTGGGTAAAGGGCAATGGGATAGGAGGAGCAGGGGAAGAGAATGTTAAGGCTGCAGGGAGGGTCGAGGGTGCCCGGGTTGGGGGAGAGGGTGAGGCCAGAAAGAGGCAGAGCTTGTGATTCACAGCTTCCTTTGTCGCCACTGAGACAGTGCAAAGGTTACAATGCGCGTGTCGTCTCCTTGTGCTTCTCAGAGGGATGTGTGTACACAGTACAGACACCAGGGGAGAGAGTCCAACTCTTTATACAGGCGAAGGCATTCAGAGACCAGGGAAGGGGCAGAAACATAGAAGGTGGAACTTGGGGTGGGAGAATGGTTCTCAGAGACAAGAGGGGATGGGGTGAAGACAGACAGGGCTGGGGAAAGTATATACAGAGATATAGCAATATAGAGTCTGTATCATATAGAAATAGAAAGTGCAGATGAGGTTGTTGAGAGAAGCAAATGAAGTTGGAGAAGAGGATGTGGGAGAGTTCCATAAGAAAATTTATGGACGTGGCCCTCTACAAGGGCCTCCGGGAGAGGGACTAGTGAGGTTAGGCACCAGTGCCCTTCTCCCTGAGCTGGATGTTAACCAGCCAGGTCTTTTGTGGGATGGTGAGGGAGGGCTGCCTCTTGGGATTTCTCTCCAGCAGCTGTGGGGTGGGGGTGAACTTATAGGTATCAGGATGTCGCCTACAGCACCAGGGCCGCATCTTGACCCCATTACCACTTCTTAAGGGGATCCCCGACCCCCACGAGATTCCACATGGTGTGAAAGAGTGGGGCAGAGGTTTTAGTTCCTGCCAGGAGACTTGGGTTTGGGGACAGTCACTGGGCTGAGAGGGTCTCTTAAGGCTGGGGAAGCCTCCCTCCCCCACACTAGCCCTCCCCCTTAAGGTACATTCTCTGGTTTGGGGCCAAATTCCAGACCCCAGGGATCCCTTCCACCCCTCACTGGGAAGGGCCTTTGGTGACTGGTGGCAGCAGAATGTAGGTGGACACTCAGATGACAGACAGCTAGACAAGACAGAATTCAGGCTGGGAGCTAGGGGAGGCAGCATGGAGAGAGGGGCAGCCTGAGGTCCCTTACCCCGTTCTCCCTTTTTAGTTCTTTCTTAGATTAGTTTTGTTAAACGTAAAAAGAATGGGATAGAGGCAGGGAGAGGACTCTATGGTCAAGACTCCTTCCTTACCACAGACAAGAGGAAAGATCTGCCCCGGAGTGTGGGGAGTCCCCAGGGCAGATGTGAGGAGGCAGCTGGGGGCCCCCTCGCTCTCCTAGTCCTCCCCATCTAGGCCTTTGGTTCAGCGGCCTGCGGGGCTCAGCAGGTAAAGTCCTCGAACGTGCCTCGGGCCGGATGGTGAGGTAGGATGTTGGCAGCGTATGTCATCCCGGCAGGGTGGCCCCGGAGGCTCTCGCACGGGTTCTAGGGGAAGGGCACAGGACAGGGATGGGTTATCCCTCGGAAGGGCTTCCGGTAGTGCTGGGGCATTCAGGAGACAAAGGAGAGAAGGTGGTGGCAGAGGCGGGTGGGCAGGGGTTGACAGGGGTTCCTGGGGTGGTGGAGGCAGGGGCGGGCTAGAGGGCGCCCTCGCTCGCTCCCTCACGTGTCTTTTGACGTCGTCCAGGCTGAGGGCCACGCCCTTGTCCGCACTGCTCCTTTTGGCCTCCTTCTGGCACTTTCCTCGTCGGCACAGCTTGTGCTTAATGACCTAGGACCGGGACGGGGCAGGTGGGCGGGCTGGACCCCGCCCCCACGTGGCCCTGCGCCGGGCCCCGCCCCCGCTTACCTCGTAGGCGTAGTCAAAGAGCTCCAGCACCGTGAGGATGCTGGCGCCGATGAACAGCCCCATCTGGCCCCCGATGTCACCTGCGGGGGCAGGGGCCAGGGGGGTCAGTGGGGTCAGGACGCCGTGGGGGCAGCAGGGTTTACTGGGACTGGGGCAGGCAAGTTGTATTCTCAAAGAGATTGGCAGCCTTCGCACAGAAGGATCGCAAAGCCAGATTCGGGTGGAAGTTTTATTTTCTTCTCTATGCTTTTCTGCGTTTTTCTACCTTTCTAAAACGAGCAGGTGCTTTTCAAGAAAAATAATCGTTTACAAAATACCACAAAACTCTTAATTTCTGGGCCGATTTTAGGAGCGTATAAAATAGTCTCCACTTCCATGCCTACCCCTCCCTCATGACCACAGGCCTGTCTTTTCTCTTTTCCACTTTGCCCTAAGAGAAGGCTCAGTTCCCTTCCCTCACCACTTACCAAGACAACAGGGTTTGGGGAAGGGCCTCTGGGGTGGAGGACCCTCATGGGACAGAAGTGAGCACCCTGCTTTTGGATGATAGGGAGCCATGCCATGCCCATGGCATGGGAAGGGGACAGGTGCCATCAGCAGCTCACCCAGGAGCCCTGCAATCTCATAGGCCTTCTTCTGTTCAATGGTCTCATAGTTGAGGACTTCAAAGAAAATGTCCAGCACCAGGATGTTCTCCCTGCACAGGGGTTGGGGGAGGAGACCTAGGTTCAAGTCATATCTCTGTCTCTTACTAACCAGGTGACCTTAGCAAGGCAGCCTCTCTGAATCTGTTTCCATATCCATAAAATGAGACGCTGATGGAGATACCTGCCTTTTAGGATTAAATGAGACGGCATATAGGGAGAAATGTTCTGTACCATATGCAGTATGTATTAAGTATAAAGTGACTACTGTTACAACAATGAGGATGAAGAGGGAAGAGAAAGGGGTGCTTTCCTGCTTATTCTGGCTTGATCTTCCCTGCATACCCACCCTAGACTCTTTGCTTGCCTTTTGGACCTTCCCCGTGTTATCTCAACTTCCCCCTGCCTGCCAGCCCCCGCCCCCATCAAACCCCACTCATCCATTTCACAGTCCCAACCCAAGGGCCTTGCTGTACCCAGTCAGAGCCCTTACCCTATGTATTGCTCAGATTTGTTGAACTTCTTGGCCAGGTACTTGGCTGAGGCTTTGCTGGGGATCTTGACCATGGACAGCTCCTTGCCATAGCGGGTCAGGTTGCAAGGCATTTCACACACGCAGTACTCCTGGTCCTTCTCCACCAGGAAGTCTGCACTCAGCCAGGTGAGAGGTCCCAGTTGAGTGGTGCCCTTCTGCCAGCACCTTCCCACATGCACATCCTAGCTCTGCCCAGAGAAACCCTGGGCCCCTTTCTTTTTCCATGACCTGCCTGGATGCCAAACTCTGCCAACATCCTACCTCACCATCCAGCCTGAGGCATGTTTGAGGACTTTACCTGCTGAACCCTGCAGGCCACTGAACCAACGATGTAGATGGAGAGAACAGAAGAGTGAGGAGAACCCCAGCTGCCCCCTCACAGCTGTGTCCACCTTGAGCTAATTCTCACCAAGCCTCACCATGGATATTTCTTACTCTTATATCTCCAGGGTCAACCAGCTGAGGGGCTGATGAAAGAAGATGAAGGTCATTCCCAGGTGACCTCTGTTCATTTTTCATAGGGTCCTCTGAAGATGCTTTTCTCAACTTTATTTATTATTATTATTATTTTTGAGGCGGAGTCTCGCTGTCGCCCAGGCTGGAGTGCAGTGGCGCAATCTCGGCTCACTGCAAGCTCTGCCTCCCAGGTTCACGCCATTCTCCTGCCTCAGCCTCCTGAATAGCTGGGACTACAGGCGCCCGCCACCACGCCCGGCTAATTTTTTTGTATTTTTAGTAGAGACGGGGTTTCACGGTGTTAGCCAGGATGGTCTCGATCTCCTGACCTCGTGATCCACCCACCTCGGCCTCCCAAAGTGCTGGGATTACAAGCGTGAGCCACCGCGCCTGGCCGATTATTATTATTATTAATTTGAGACAGGGTCTTGCTCTGTCACCCAGGCTGGAGTGCAGTGGTACAATCTTGGCTCACTGCAACCTCATCTCCCAGGTTCAAGCAATTCTCCCACCTCAGCCTCCGGAGTAGCTGGGACTAGAGGCACATGCCACCATGCCCACATAATTTTTGTTTTGTATTTTTCATAGAGTCAGGGTTTCACCATGTTACCCAGGCTGGTCTCGAACTCCTGGGCTCAAGCCATTTGCCCACCTCGGCCTCCCAGAGTGCTGGGATTACAGGTGTGAGCCACCATGCCTGACCATTCTCAGCTTTAGTATCAGACACAAGAGAGGGTGCAGCCCAGTCCAGGAGTTATGTGAGACTTCTGGGAGCTTGACCTGAAACTCCTGTGCACATGGCTGGCAGCACCTTTTCCCTCCCCCAGACTGCCCCAGGCCAGGGGCGCTCACCCAGAGCAGGATCTGCACACTCCTTGTACTGCTCTGGAGTACAGTATGGGGCATCCCCTACAGAGGAGAAAAGACAATGATGCAGGATGGGGATTCAAGGGGTCTGGTGATGGTGGTATTACCAAAGGCCTAGAAGGTGTAAGCTGGGAGAGGATGGGAGGGGAGGACTGGTGGGCCCCCACGCTGCCCTAGAAGTGACTCACTCCCAGTCTATACCTTCTAGACCCTTCCCACCCATCCCTAGAGGTGCAGGCAGGAACTGAGGTCAGAGAGACAAGAGCCAGATGGGTGTGGGATGGGGTGGGCTAGAACTGGGGTTGGGAGATTGATACGGATGGGGAGCTAGTGAGGGGCAGTAAAGGCCCAGGGACCCCAGGAGTATGCTTGGAGCCCTGGGCCTGACCTGGCATGTGCACCATGCGGCAGTTGCAGTTCTCCACCAGGTAGCGCGTCTCACAGTCGATGCGGCAGGCGGTGATGCTGTAGGAGTCGAAGAAATCCAAATCCGAGTCCATGGTAACAGCTTTGCAGGTGCCCCAGGGCGGGGGCAGGTAGATGAGCTGCTGGGAAAGCCGGGGAGCTGGGGGAGTGCAGGGACTTCTCCCCAAATCAGCTTGATGGACTCCTCTGACAAGATATAGATCTCTGGAGTTCTGCCCCCCTCTCTCTCTGTAGCCTCTGAAGGTCTCAGAGTTTACAGAGCATTCTTGTCCATTCGATCACTCATGCTTCGGACTAGCCAGACTACCACCCAGGTCCTCACTCACCTGTCCTTCCCATGCTTGATTGCCCACCACTCCATCTGGACCCCTCAACACCCCACCCCAGGACCAGCCTCCCATGGCCCTCTCACCCGCTGCTCCTGGCAGGCCACAAAGGTCTGGAAGCCTGGGGCCACACCAAAGCCCAGCTGGTCGATGAAAGGAGGTTCATCCTGACTATGGATCTGCACTTTGATGCCTGCTTCGAAGGACGTCTCATCTAGGGGAATGAGGGGTGTGTGAGTTGGGAGGACTCCTGACTCCCTAACCCCCCTCAGACCTGGGGGCATCCTACCTCTCCTGGGAATAAGCATAGCATACACTGGGACTGGGGTGGCGGAGGTCTATAGGGTCCTAGCCCATCCCCCAGCCTCCTTCTGGGTTTACCAGCTCTGAGCTGCTCTGACGACCCCTGCATCCTATACACTTCTTTTCTTACCTGGCTTCTGCGCTGCATCTTGGTGTTTCAAATACTTTCTCCCAGAGTGTCACTGTTTCAGATGCTCTCCATTTCTCCCCCTCCCTTTCTCCCTTTTCCCCCATCTCTCTCTGCCCCAAGGCCCCCCGAGACCAGACAGGCAGGCAGCCTGAGAAGAGAGGGAGTTATTTATAGAGTGGTGGTGGCGCTGATGGAAAAGGAGGGCTGGTTACCTTGGAGAGTAACTGAGCCAGGAAGGGGGAGCCAGAGAGATGTGAGTGTGGAAGTCAGGTAGAGTCAGCAATGGAGATGGTGAGATGCTGGGGGGAGAGGGGAAAGCCCGGGCCCTGCCCGGGTCTCACAGAGAAGCCCAGGAATCCCCTGGCAGAGGCTGGGGCCTAGAGCCATGCAGAGGGGCCCCTGAAGCGGGTGACATACCAGTCTCCCCCCACACAGGCAGGTACTCGTCCTGCTGGATGTCCAGCATGATTTCCAGCCCATTGCCTGTCCCACCCTTCATGGTCTTCAGCCGCGGCCGCCCATCTCGGCCTGAGTTGAACGTGTAGCACTTTCCATAGCGTGTGAAGACCTGGCGGGGGCAGAGTGGAGAGCCTGAGTCCTGCCAGCACCCTCTACTCACCAAGGGCTGTTCCTAGTCACCCCAGCTGTTGGAATCTCAACACCCTTTGGGAGCGGTTCCTCCTGTGCAGCCTGTTCTCCATTTGCTCCCCTCTCCCACCTGTTTCCCGCCCTTCCTTGCCCTCTGTGTGCCCTGGAAAACTGTTCCTGGTAGGGTGCATAGCCTGAGCTCCTTTGCCACCTGCATGGGCTTCTAGTTGGGTTTCACAGTTGGGAGGTATTGGTAATGGATCAGAAGGCAGGAGGAAAGATTGGGGTATGAATCCTTCTCCAGCCCTCGCCCCTCTGTAGCTCTAGTAGTGGCTTACGCTCTCCATGATTACAAATCCGGTCAGGGCTCCCTACACAGCACTGTCTTCTTTTGTGCTTCTTCGGCCTAGAAGTGATAACGATTTCATAGTACTGCTCGCTGCCTCAGCCCCTCTCACTGGTTTTCTTAACCCTGCCCACAGATCTGTCAGCAGTCCCTTTGTTAAAGTCTTCAACTAAATCATCAGGTAGCTGTCTTTTTCCTGCCAGGAACCTGACATATGCATTTTCATCACCAGGATCCCAACATAGCCAGATCCCTGGCCCCTCCTTGGGACCCTTTCCTCAGGCCCAAGCTCCTGAGGCCTCTGAGACATACCTTCTCTTCTCCTAGATTTCACTCTGGGAATCTGAAATTCTGCTTTCCCCAAGACCCAAACTTAGTTTTTTTTTGTTTTTTGAGATGGAGTCTTACTCTGTTGCCCAGGCTGGAGTGCAATGGTGCAATCTCGGCTCACTGCAACCTCCACCTCAGCCTCTCGAGTAGCTGGGATTACAAGCGCACAACATCACACCTGGCTAATTTTTGTATTTTTAGTAGAGACGGGGTTTCACCATGTTGGCCAGGCTGGTCTCAAACTCCTGACCTCAGGTGATCCGCCTGCCTCAGCCTTCCAAAGTGTTGGGATTATAGGCGTGAGCCACCGTGCCCAGCCAAACTCAGTTTTTTGGTTTCCTTCAGCCCCTAGCCCCTTGGGTCTATCATTATTCTATTATCAGCAGAACCTGAAAGTAGACCCAGTTGCCATGCCAAGGACCACGCTCAACCAAGCACCAGCACCTCTTCTCCCAGCACTTGGGACTGAGCCCCCAGGGCATGGTGCGTGTGTTAATGCTTTTGCAAAACTAGGAGGGCCTCAGGAGATATCTCAGCCCTGGGGGCTGTCTCCCCAGTCTTCTCCCCGCTCCATGCCCCAGTGCAGCCCTGGTCACAGTGCTGATTAAAAAGCTGCAAAGAGAAAAGTAAACCAGTTATTCTTGGCCTTTTCCCCACAGCCTCCTTGAATGTCCCCAAGTTGGGGTGGCCGTGCTTTTACTACTGCTGGATGGTGACAAAGTCCACAAAACAGGTCATAAGGTGAGTCAACACAGCCCAGAGCAGGGGACAGACAAAAGAGTTTCAGGCCAGACTGAAGCCGCAATGGCAGTAGGTTACTAGGGAATAGGGTCTTTGTCCCCTTCCCCCTTCCTAGAACAGCCTCCTCCATTGCCCTCCAGAAAAGGAAACATACTGCTCTCCCCACTTTGTGGGTGAGGTCTAGGGATGAGGCAAAGAGAGAACTCCAAGGGCTCCTAATCCCCAGCCCCACGACCAGGTCTTGCGGCACCCAGCCACAGGCTCCAGGCTGGACATACGCTCATGCCTACACTCCATCCAGAGCTGTATGGGATTACAGGTGTCTGAGGCCGGCTAGCAGCCCTGCCTTGCGCTGGCTCAGAGGACTGGGCTGCTGTACAGTGGATTGCTGCTGCCACCTGGTGGGCCTGGGTGAGAAGTGTCTGCTCTACCCTCAGGCCCAGAGGAAGCCACGTTCCTATGGCTCCTGGCCTCCCTGAGGCCCAGTGGTCCAAACCCCCAGGCCCCTGTATGCCTGCAGTCATCCCATGATGCACTGGAATGATGACACCCCCTGCCCCTACACTAGGGAGGGGGTGGAAGACTGAGGGATGGGTGTGTGGGGCAGGGAAGGCCTGGTACCTGGAGCTGGTGGAGCAGGAGAGCAGTCAGGCCAGACAGACCTGGAAGATGAACTTAGGAGAGACAGTGGGGTGCCAGGTGGCCCTCCAGCAGGGAAGGCCCTAGACCCCTGGGTGGGGGGCCAAGCAGGAGGACAGTTCCCAGTGACAGCTTCCCCTAGGAAGAGGGTCGCTGGCCACTTAAAGCTGGGGAGAGGGATATGACTTAAAGACCTGTTATTTACCCTCAGACAGACACACACACACACACACACACACACACACACACACACACAGAGCTGGTGGGGGTGGGGCACCCGTAGGAGGGCACAGGAAGACCAAGCAAAGACGCATTGAAGTCCCTGCTGTGGGAGCTGCTGACAAGCAGCATGGTGAGGTGGGGGTGGTGGGGGATGTCCCCACCCCTTTACTGTCTCCCTCTCACTCCCTTCTCTTGTACCACCAGAAACCAGGCAGCACCCACCCCAGCTTCAGTCCACGGGTGCTAGTCAAAATAGTGAGCAACTGGCCAGGCATTGGTGTCCACCAACAGATCAAAGGTTGACCTCACAGATGGAGCAAGGTCCCAGGCCCTGCTGGACCATGAGGAGGTCTTGGGAAGGGCAGGTGAGACTGGAGGACATGTAGGGAGGAAACACCAACTAAGACAGATGTGTTTCAAGATTCTAACGGGAAAAGCAGTGCTGGTATGGACCTGGGAATATCAGCCTAGCTTCAGGCCCTGGACTCCTGGGTAAGCTCTGGCCTGGGTCAGCCAGGTGAGGAGAGGGCAGCACAGTCATCAGCCCCAGCCCCAGCCCCAACCCCAGGAGGTGACAGTCAGGGAGAGCCATGGCAGACACTCTTGGGGTACTGTGGCAGGCATGGGGCCCCACTCACCACTGAGAAGTTGTGAGGGCCACAGGGCCCCCCTTGGTAGGAGCAATAGAGCAGCATGTCCTCCAGCCGGTGGCAGGAGCGATTGTAGAAGCGGTACAGGTTAAAGGGCTCCCCAGAGAAGGCCTCAGGGCCCGGTGGAGCAAGGGGCACCCCAGGGTCATCACTTTCATCCAGTCCCAGCATGGGGGCCAGATAAAGCAAGTCAGGGTAGCTGAGCTGGGACAGCCGCACGGCATTAGTGTTGCAGAGGGTGACCGCCGGGAAGGCCAGCTCCGTGGTGGCCACTTCGTTTAGCAGGGTCACGTGTGGGTAGCTGAGGTAATAAGCAACGCGGTCCCCTACCTGGCACAGGAAGGCACCCAGTGCCAGGACAAAGGCCACCGCCCACAGCGCCTGCCTTGGTCCTGGACCCCCCTCCACAAAAATGTGGTTGGTGCCGTGGAGGGTGCAGCTGTTGGCAAAGGCCACCAAGTCCATGGGTGAATGCCTCTTGCTGGTCTCCTTCCTCACTGCCTCCTTTTCCTTCTCTTCTTCCTCCTCTTCTGATTCTGAGATGTCCTGCTGCTGCTGATGGTGGTGGGGACCCCAAATATCTCCCAAGGGCCCTGGGGCCTCCTCTCCAGAGGAGAATGACACAGAGCAGAAGATCCGAATGGGCATTTTCTCCAGGGGCTTCCTGGTGCCAGGGATTGGCAGGAGGAAGGGGGAAGGTGCCAGAGGGGAAGGCGATGTGACCCCAGGCAGAGTCCGGCAGAGCTAGCCACCCAGCTTGTCAGTCAGGTATCCACAGCCTGGCTGGCTGTCCTTCCTCACCAGGGCCTCTGTGGCAGTGTGGCTGGGGCGGGGCATGGGAGGAGGACCAGCCTGCCCTGCCAGGGAGGGCGGGTGTCTGGGCTGATGAATAATTGATGGCAGTGGGAAAGGGAGGCTGATGGAGAGCAGGGGGCTGGAGCCCCTTTCCTGTCACCCGCTCCAGCAGCACAGAGAGGGTTTAGGACAGAGTGGAAACCGTGGAAAAGCCTAGGGCTGGGACTCCTGGAACCCACCCCTGCCGGTGAGGAGGGACCCGGCACCATCCTTTGCGCCCACTGCCATGATGATCGCAGTGACAACAGTCCCCACCCCCCAGGACACACATAACACATACTCATGCTCTCTGTCATCCTCCAGTCTGTTCCTCATCATGTCCCTCAGTGCCCGCATCCCAATTCTGGGTCCTCTCCCTTATTCTCCCTTCATCCAGTTATTCCTCTGGGATACCTTAACCCCTCCGTGCCCCACCACCAGGCACTCTCTCAGACCTCCAATTCCAGTCCCCAACCCTGTTTCTCTTCCCCTCCCTCCCTGGCCCCAGCTCTACTTCAGGACAGCATTACCAGCCCTAGTCCCACCCCCTATGCTGAGCTGTATTTTGGTTCCTTTCCTCTCTCCTACCCTCCTGTGGCTTGTGGGCCAGCCCAGGTTCCATTAGCAGCAGTCTCTCACTGACCACAGACTCATTTCTGACCAGTTCCCGGCACTAAGGGGAGGGACCCTGTCTCCTGCAGTGGGAAAGCTTCCTGGCAGATCACCACTACCCCTTTCAGCTTGCCCCCTGCACCCCTCAACAGTTTAGGAGTTTGAGGAATTCTCTGGTGGATGGAAGAAATTGAGATCAGTGCTGGGGGTGGGGCAGGGGGACCTGGGTCAGGTAGACAGTATTGGGAACCAACTTGGGGTTCCCGCCAAACCCTCAGCCTTGCAGACTCCCGGCCTCAGTCTCTGAGGCTCCCCTGCCCCTAATTTACCATTCCCTGCCCCCAGGCCCCTGGTCCCTCTATGTGCTCTGATTACTCAGGGACACTGGTTGAGGAACTTGAGCCACCAGCCAAGTCTCCAGGGCCAAGAAGGTGACCTGAGGGGAGGAGGGGAAGGTTGGGGAGGGAGGTGTAGCAGATTAACTCTTTCTCTGCAGGGCCAGAGGAGGAGCAGTAGGGCTAGACTGGGGCTAGGTGGGTCTGCTTGGGCCTCCCCATTCCTTAAGCATCCCCTAGTCCCAGGCTGTGTTCCCCCTCCTCCTCCTCTCTTCTCCCTCCCTGCTCCCACCATCTTCCCTTCTCCATTTGCAGAGACCCTAGAGTGTGTTGGGGATGGGAGGCAGAGTGCCAGGTTCTAGCAGAACTGAGTGATGTGGAACTTTTGGCCTCAGCTTTGCTGCCAGGGACAAAGAGGCCCCAGAATTGGAGTCTTGACCTCTCGCCCCCTCCATCCTTCTGCCCCTGCCCTCAGATTGGGCTAAACAACAGCCACTGCCCTCCTCTTTCTGCCACTGCCCTGCTCTTTTGCCTAAACAACAGCCTCTCAACTGGTCTCCCTGCCTCCCTGCGGTTTCTCCCCACCTTTAGTCCATGTTTTGTGACTCTGACCATTCTTCTGCTTAAAGACCTTTTCTCTAGCCAGGCGTGGTGGCATATGCCTGTAGTTCCAGCTGCTTGGGAGGCTGAGGCACAAGAATCGCTTGAACCCGGGAGGTGGAGATTGCAGTGAGCCGAGATCGTGCCACTGCACTCCAGCCTGGGTGACAGAGCAAGGCTCTGTCTCAAAAAAGTAAAGATCTTCTCTCACTTCCCACTGCCTCCTGTGAAAATTTAGGCATCTCTTGTGGCCCCACAAAGCTGAAAGCAATGTACCCTCCACCTCAGGCCAGCATCCAGCCGCCACCACCCATCCCCAGACACACAAGGCTCATCCACAGTCCTGTGCCTTCCCTGGACTCCATCTGGAGAATTCCTACTCATTTTTCAAGACCCTACTCACATGTTACCTCCTCCAAGAAGCCTCCCCCAACTCCACAGAGCGCGTGAGTGCCCACCCAGGGAATAGACTGAAGGGTCCAGTTCTGCTCAAGGCCCTACAGCTATGAGTAATGACCAAGAGTAAAAGAGCAGGACCAAGAGACCATGTGCGGGAACAGGAAGCAAGGAAAGCCAGGAACACCCTGGGCAACCAGAGACAAGTCATTGCACAGATGAGGAGAGACCACCCCCCAACCTTGAGCTGCTGTCCTCAGGCTTCTCCTGCATGAACCTGTGTGTCCTCTCCTGTGTGCATCTTTTTCCTGCCTGCCAGATCTTGAGCTCTCAGAGGGTAGGGGCCTCCTCCTTTGCATTCCCCAGGAAGTGCTTCAGAGAGGACTTCCAGACGAATGGAGTGGGCTGAGGCTTGGGCTGAGGAAGCTGCAGCTGCCCATGCATTCCCACTAGAGGGCACTGTCCCTCTCCTTCAGATATTTTGGAAGGGGAAGTAGGTTGATTTCCAGAAGGAAGCAGCAAAGGCAGTGAGAGCTTCCAGCTTGGGAGCCCCAGCAAAGAGAAGAGTGTGCATACACAGACAGCGCCAAAGGACAGTAAGTTGGGTGCAACTGAATACCTCTTCCCTTACAGCAACCAAGACCACACTGCACACTTGCACATTACCACACAGACACACAGCCCTGGTGTGGGGCGACACACACACCCCAACACACACAAACCCCAACACATACACCCCAACACACACATGCACCCCAACACACTTACACACCCCCCCACTGCACGTCCTGTCTCCTCCATCACCTGTATGCTTGTTCAAACAAATGCTTATTCTTCTAACATTCTTTCTCATCTTCATCTTGTTCAAGTAATTGGAGGATGAGGAAAATGTCAAAGGGCATACACAGAGGGCCCCTGGAGAGGTGCCCAAGCAGACACACACACAGAGCTGCACTCAGTTCTGAACCCTCTGTCCAAACATGCAGCCCTCCCCATCCAGACCTTCTCTTCAGCAGTGTGTGCTGAGTGGTTTCTGACTTTTTCTGTATCTCTTTCTTCATTCCAGCCACCCCTTACATCTGTGTAATGCTCCATGGTGTTTTTTGTTTTGTTTTGTTTTGTTTTGTTGACAGAGTTTTTCACTCTTTGTTGCTCAGGCTGGAGTGCAACGGTGCGGTGATCTCGGCTCACCGCAACCTCTGCCTCCCAGTTTCAAGCAATTCTCCTGTCTCAGCCTCCCAAGTAGCTGGGATTACAGGTATACACTACCACACCCGGCTAATTTTGTATTTTTAGTAGAGACAGGGTTTCTCCATGTTGAGGCTGGTCTCGAACTCCTGACCTCAGGTGATCCACCCGCCTCAGCCTCCCAAAGTGCTGGGATTGCAGGTGTGAACCACCACGCTCGGCCCATGGTTTTCAATTGTTATCTCATGGGATCCTTATACAACCCAGTGAAATAAGCAGGTATGAGTAACTTCATTCCCATCTGACAAGTGAGAAAACTGAGCCACACCAGCCTATTCAAGTCTCAGGGAGAGCAAGAAGTGGGCTGGAGGCTGGAATGAGGTCATCTGTCTCCAAATCCCTTGCTTCTTCATTCTTTCATTTACTCATTGCCACAGTGGAGAACACATCACGGACCTGCCCTCAAGGAGCTTACTGTCGAAGAGGGGAGACAGACATTAATTCAAAAATGAAAAAAATAAATATCTAATTACAAACCATGGTAAGTGCTATAAAAAAAAATATAGCTCTATCAGAGTGAATGGCAGAGGGACTTGACCCAGACTGGGGAATCAAGGAAGCTTTCTCTGAGGAAATGATGTTTGAATTACAGTCTAAAGAATAGAGAGGAGGCTGGGCGCAGTGGCTTACACCTGTAATCCCAGCACTTTGGAAGGCCGAGGTGGGTGGATCACTTGAGGCCAGGAGTTCAAGACCAGCCTGGCCACCATGGCAAAACCCCATATCTACTAAAAATACAAAATTAGCCAGGCATGGTGACACAAGACTGTCATCTCAGCTACTTAGGAGGCTGAGGCACGAGACTTGCTTGAACCAAGGACGTGGAAGTTGCAATGAGCTAAGATTGCACCACTGCACTCCAGCCCAGGTGACAGAAGGAGATTCTGTCTCAAAAAAATAAATACAAATAAAATAAAATAAAAAATAAATAAAGAGGAGTAATTAGGTAATGGTGTGTGTGTGTGCGTGTGCACGTGCCCCTGTGGAGGAGGGAGGATATTCCAGAGAGAGAACAGAGTGTGTGCAAGGGCCCTGAAGGACAGAGATGAGAAGGGGCAAGCGTAGCTGGGGAGGTGGGTGAAGGCAGGGAGAACCCAGGTCACTCAGGGTCTTAAAGGCCACAGTGAGGATTCTGGCTCAGGGATAATTAAAGACTCCCCATGGAAGGAGTTCACGTGATCAGAGCTTTGATTTGAAAAGACAACTATGGCTGCAGAGTGAAGGATACAGAGGGACTGCTGGGAGGCCTGTTGAGGAGCCATTGCAGTGGCCCAGTGAGACATGCAGTGGTGGGACGGCCTGGAACAGGGGTAGAGTGGAGATGTTTATGAGGCAAAATTGGCAGATCCTGTCAAGGCAGGTGAGGGAGATGGAGTGTCAGGGATGATTTCTGGTTTGCATGATGGGGTGAACAGTGGGGTGGCTCACTAGATCAGGCGCACAGGTAAAGAACTAGTTTGGGAGGTAAGATGATGACTTTGGTTTTGCACATGCTGGTTTTGAGGAGTCTTAGGGACATCCAAGTACAGACGTTAAGTGGAAAATTGGCGACTGGAGCTGATGCTAAGAGGAGAGAGCTGGGCTGAGACATAAATTTGGCAGTTGTCAGTGTGTAGATGGTAATTGAAGTCATGAGTGAAGATGAGACTGCCCAAGAATAGAATATAAAGTTAAAAAAAAAATAGAAAAAAGGTCTGATTTGGCAGTATCCACTAAAGCTAAACAGAATCATACCCTATGACTTAACCATAGCTCCATAGCTAGTCATATGCCCAGGAGAAATTAGTGTATATGTCAACTAAAAAACATGAACAAGAATGTTCATAGTAGCTTTATAGATAAGAGCCAAAAACTAGTAACAACCCAAATGTCTAGCATCAGTAGAATGGATCAATTGTGGCATATTCATATAATGAGATACTATATAGCATCAAAAAAGAACCAACCACTGCCACACACAACAACATGGCTAAATCTCACAGACATAATCACAAGCAAAACAAAACAGAACAAACAGACACAAAAGAGTATACACCGTACGGAGGATACATATACTCCAGGAAGTTCCAGAACGAGTGAAATTAGTCTATACTGATAGAACAGTGGTTAACTCTTGTGGGGTAGCATTGACTAGGAAACAGCCTGAAGGAACTTTCTGGGCTACTGGAAATGTTTTACACCAATGTAAATACATACCAGTGTAATATGCAAAATACTACACTGTAAGACATACCAGTGTAAAAATTCTTCAAGCTACAATACGGTGCATTGTACTCTTATGATTTAAAAGAAGATTAAAGCTTGGGACTGAGCCTTGAGTAGTGATGACACTAAATGGCCAAGCAGAAGAAAATGAACTGGCAAAGAGACAGAGGAGTGGGTAGACAGAGAAGGAAAACAAAGAGAGTATGATCGTCAGGAAAGGGAGTAGTTCAAAAAAGAGGTGGTGGGGGCCAGGCGCAGTGGCTCACACCTGTAATCCCAGCACTTTGGGAGGCCAAGGCAGGCGGATCACCTGAGGTCGGGAGTTTGAGACCAGCCTGACCAACATGAAGAAACCCTGTCTCTACTAAAAATACAAAAAAAAAAAAAAAAAAAAAAAAAAAGCCACGCATGGTGGCACGTGCCTGTAATCCCAGCTACTCAGGCAGCTGAGGCAGGAGAATTGCTTGAACCCAGGAGACGGAGGTTGCAGTGAGCCGAGATGGTGCCACTGCACTCCAGCCTGAGCAACAAGAGCAAAACTCCGCCTCAAAAAAAAAAAAGAGGTGGTGGGCAACTATTTTGAATGCTATTGAGAGATCAAGAATTAAAGAAAAAATATTTGGGCCGGGCGCGGTGGCTCAAGCCTGTAATCCCAGCACTTTGGGAGGCCGAGACGGGTGGATCATGAGGTCAGGAGATCGACCATCCTGGCTAACACGGTGAAACCCCGTCTCTACTAAGAAATACAAAAAACTAGCCGGGCGAGGTGGCGGGCACCTGTAGTCCCAGCTACTCGGGAGGCTGAGGCCGGAGAATGGCTTGAACCCGGGAGGCGGAGCTTGCAGTGAGCTGAGATCCGGCCACTGCACTCTAGCCTGGGCTACAGAGCGAGACTCCGTCTCAAAAAAAAAAAAAAAAAAAAAAAAAAAAAAAAAAAAAAAAAAAATTTGCTGGATTTGGCAACATGAAGGTGACCACTGGCTTTAGCTAGAACCATTTAGGAGGAATGGCAATGACAGGGGAAGAAAGCAGCCTGGATCAGAAAGTGAGTTAGAGATGAGGAAATGAAAACAGTGAAATAAACACATCACTTTTAGGAACTTTGTAAAGGGAAGCAGAGACACTATAGGAGCTGGCAGGTGCTGTGGAGTTGAGAGACACATATGTTTTAGTTTTTATCTTAGCACAAAGACCAATACATAGCAAGTGCTCAGTATATGTTAGCTGTCGTTACAGCTATGTATTTTAAGACAGGAGCATCTTCAGCATGTTTCATTGTCAATGGGGTTCCACTTGAGAAGGAGCGACCAACTGTAGAGCAGGGAGAGACAGAATTAGCAAGAGAAAGATCTTAAAAAGGCAGAAGGGAATAAGATGAAAATTCTAGGTTGAGACTTTATCCTAGATAAGATGAATGTTCCCTTCTAGGGCTTGGTACCCAGAAGAAGGACAAGATCTTGTCTGAGGCTTCTATTTTCTCAGTGAAGTAAGTGAGAGGCAAGGTCATCTGCTGAGGGTGACAGGAGCTAGGAAGGGTGACTGAGAAGAGTGGAGAAGTTTGCAGTAGTCATCAGGGAGAGCAAGTTGACCAGGAAAACGCAGTGGGGTTGCCAGGCAGCACTGCACGCCCATTTAAGGATGTTGAGCATGTACGCAATGCAATACTAAGCTGCCCTGGTATGTGAGTTCCTCAGGGAGGTCCTGGCTGCCCTGGTGTGACCCTGGGGAAAGCCAGTGGTGGGTTCACCTAAGATAGGCGCTTGGCCTGATGGTGCAATGAAAAGACAGAAGCATCAAAAAACTAGGCCTACTCAACTTGGGAACAGGATTCCTAAGGTCTCTTCTCTGCACCCTTTCTTGCCCTTCCTGCCTCCCCACACTGTTTCTCAACAGAGCACCCTCTTCTAAACACGTTCCTGCTCCTACAGTCATACACAAAGAACCTGGACTCAGAAGATCTGAAGTCAGGGTCCCACTCTGTCATTTCCCAGCTGTGTGACCTCAGGCAAGTCACACAACTCCTCTGAGCCTCATTTTTCTCATCTTTCCAATGAAGATGTTAACAATTTCCTACCTACAAGAATTATGAAGCTCACATGAGCTAAAGTAAAGGGAATCTGTAAATTGCAAAGCACAACTGAAAGAGATGATTAATTTTGCTGGTATGTGCTCTGCATGCAACCAGAGGTTTGCCTGCACAAAAGCTTTCTCCCACAGCCACACACACCAAGCTGCATGGGCCCCCATATACCTCCACATGCTTCCGCTTCACACTCTACATCCACACTCTACCCCAGACACACACAGAGGTGCACATGTGTGCTTGCACGCTTGGGGCGCACATGTGATGAGGGTGTTGTGAGGAAGTCTGAGACAGCTGCTGTCCAGGGCCAAGGCCACTGCAGCAGTCTCACCCCCAGGGATGTTCTCAGCCTGGCATACTGGTGTGATACCAACTAGAGACACAAAGCACTAAGCTGCACAGCCCAACCTCCTGGGCCCACAGGACTGTCAGTCACACAGAGGGCATGCAGAAGGGTGGGAAAGCATTTTCTATCCAAGAACTCATGGGATCTCAGAAAGATCACAACTGGCCCTGTCTCTCCCTGGAGAGTGGCCTTGGAGAGCCTGGGGTGGCAGAGTGTCTGTCCTGACAGTTCCTTAAGGGAACTTCCCTTTAAGGTGAATACACAGCAGCTTCATGCTCATTTTTAAATATTCTGTGAGGAAGATGTCCAATTCCTGTGTCCAGGTAGGCTGGCGCTGCACATCCATTACACATGGGGCAGTGTGCACTTGGTCAGAGAGTCCCAGAGGAAGGGCTGCCCCTCGATAGAGAATACTCTTACAACCTCCTTAAAGGAGATTGGGCTTAGAAGCTAAGAAGTGGGGCCAGGTGGAACTTTGCCCAAAATAGAGACCAGGAGCCCTAATGCCCAGTCCCATCCTCCACCCAGCTAGGCACCCCTTCTCATTCTTGCTGTCTCCTTCCAGCTTTGCCTCCCAGAATGTGCACCCAAGGGTCCTGACTGGGACGTCATAGGTCAGAAGGTAGAGGCTTCTAGATTGGCCACCTCAAACATAGAAGTGAGGGAAAGCTTGGGGGTGGGGGTGGGCAGGGGCTGGCCAAGGCTCAGAAGAATGGCCCTTGCCGGAGAGAATTGGCCGGTTGATTTAGTTAGCTGGGGAGACACCAACACATTCTACGAACCTGGCGTTCTCCGAGAGGCTGAGTTTGGCTGGGGAGATTGAGAGGACTCCCCTTGGATGTTGAGAGTCTGCTCATCCCCAGCATGTTCCCCCTTGTTCTGAAGCCCACCCCACCTGGCCTCCTTTAGTACCACCCCCATGGCTCTCAGCCCTGAACCTCCCATGCTGCACTTCACTGCCCCAGTGCAGGACCTGGCACACGGAAGTGGCACTGTCTGCTATGGGAATGAATCCAGTGGAGCTTAACACTCCCCTAATCCCAGCTTCTCATTCTGAATATTCTGTCTCCCTTGCCATCCCCTGAGATTTGAAATTACTTTCCACAAAACCGAAGCACACTCAGAAGCAACCTCCACCCACAGCAGAACATTCCAAGCTTCTCTGTGGGCCTCCCCCTCTGTCTCCAGGACACACTGGGCATGCAGTGGCCACCCCAGTTCTCCACTGGCTGGGCAGTGACAAAGGCACGAGACCAGCCCTCCACTTCCAGGCTTGGCCCCCAGAGGCACTTAGTTACTGAATTCCCTATTACTTTAGCCAGCAGCCCAGAGATCAATTAGCTTAGAGTAGCTCTCAGCTGATAGCCAGTCTGAGAGAGGGGTGGAGTCAGAAATGGCTGGGGTCTGGGGAGAAGGGGAAGAGGTGAGGGAGAAAACTGGGCTACCTGAAGGATGTTTGTGTGTATCTGTGTCTGAGACAGAGGGAAAAGGAGCCATCTGAGACCCCAACCCAGGGCCCACCCACTGGATTCCTGCAACTGCAATGGGCTCTGCTCCCGTCTCCTCTCTCCACCTGCCTGTGTTCAGATTAGGCACTTTCTGGGAGGGAGGAACAGATGAGAAGGATAAGGTAGGAGGCAGTAGCCATGAACACCTAGGGCAGGAACCCTTCCCCCAAAGTTCATGAAGCCCATGAACCCCTCCTCCAAAGTTACTGTCTCCAGGTCAGCCTCTTCTATCCTTCTGCAATCTGTGCATGTTCCCCCTTCCCACCCCTGAAGACCACCAGGCCTCTGGGTGGGGCTGCCCAAGACTCCTCTTCCCCTCTCTGCACAGCAGTCTGGGCAGCTTCTCCCCTCAGCGGCCCCTCCACTCCCTGCCTAGCTGGAGGGTGCAGACCCTGGCAGTAAGGTCAGGCCCTTCCAAGGGACTTCTGGTCTGAGCTTCTATGGGGCAGCATGGGGTGTGGGGATGAGGGGTGAAACCTGGAGATGAAGAAGCTCCGTGCTAGTCCTGGCTCTTGCCAGGCGCTGCCATCCCTGGCTCTCCTGCTTTTAGATGACCTCTCTCTCCCCACTTTGGGTCCCAGGATCAGCCACCCACAGCCACCTCTCATTGCAGGATCTTACTTCCCTAGGTGCTCCAGGGGACGCCCAGGCCCCTTCGGAACCTTGCAGTGGGTTGCGGGGGAGGCTTCTGTGCTCATTCACCCCACCTCTTCCCTGGGAGATTCTGGTCTCCAATCCAGGGTCCTGAGAAGTACTCTTGTGGACCCCTCCCAGGCATTCTTGTCCCCCAGTTTCACCCTCCTGAGAGAGATTATGAGCCACACCACATGCCCACCCCAGCATTTCCACTCTCTGCCCTCCTCTTCCTTCTCTTTCAGGCCCCAGAAATGAATTCCTGCTTCTCTCTCCCCTAGGCAAAGGGTCTAGGTCTCAGCGGAGGAGGGGGTGGCATAGGGCAGACTGGGTGACCATCTGCCAGCCCCCTCCCCTTGCTGCTGCTCAGCATTCCGGCCACATCAGCTGCTCCCACTGCCAGGGACAGATAAGGTGCAGCTGGAGGCTGGCACCAGCTGCGACTGTGCTCACTCCCCTGGCCCCCACCCAGACACCAGCAGACAGCTGCACCCCAGCCCCCCTCCATGGAACCCCTGCCCTGCCTTGGCCTGACTGGCCTCAAGGTGGGGCAGGAGAGAGGAGCCGCAGACCCCGTTGCCTTGGCAACAAAGCACCCTACCAGGAAGAAAAGGAGGTGGCCGGGAAGAGGGGGCCTTGTAGTTGGGTCACTATGGTTGCTCAGGAGGCAGCTATTGAGACCTTCCCAGCCAGGTTGCTGTGGGGATACTCCCTGCCCTGCCCTTCTGTCTCTTCAATCCTGAAAGATTTCCAAACCAGTCCCTCCCAGATTCAGCTCAGGCTCCCCATATTCACCCCCACCCTCCCAAGCTGACTCAGCCACACCTGGGGGATGGACCCTGGCCAAATGCTCTGTGACCACCAACTACTCCCTGGGGTTGAGCTGGATCCAGGAGCACATCTGGAGATATGCCTGTTACTGCAGATCCTCATCAGGGGAGCTGGGGTCTTTGAGTGACCAGAGCAGCCTCCCTGAATTGTCTTCTTATGCCTCCCCCAACCAGCCTTTAGAAACAGGGTTCTTATTGTTGAGATGAGGGTTGCCCTTAGAAATCTACAAAAGAGTCCACATGTGCTCCCACACACTATATTTTGCAAACGTGTTGAGCAAGGTCTTGGACAGTGGGGGGTTGTATCCCCACAGCAATCCTGTTGGATGGGCCCCAGCAGCTTCTTCCTGAGCCACTGAAAGAGCAAACAAAGCCCTAACCACAAAGCCTCTCTTCCGTCACTACCTCCTTTCCTCAGTGAAGAACCTCTGCTCTGAAGGCTGCAGAAGATGCCAAGATGGTTTCCCTTAGACCCTGACCCTATAGACAACTGTTTTCTGTCAGTGCTACATCTGTCCAGGGCTGGAGACACACTCCCAACACACCTCTGAGCCTAGCAGAGAATGTCAAGGATGTTAATCACAAGACTGAGGAGAGAAGGGAGAGGGTGGAGCATCAGGCAAGGAGTGTGGGAGCCCTTAGGACTGGGGAGCTGGAGGAGAGAGCCTGCCAGGCCCTTCTCCAGTGGGGAGGTGTCAGACATGGACTCCGGCCAGACGCCCATCTGTGTGGGAACATCCCTATGGGCAGAGCTCTTGACATGGAGAGGGGCTGGCAATGAAATCAACTAAAGAGAGCAGAGGGAGGGGTGAGAGTTTCGGGTCCAGCAAAATTCAGGGTCAGGTCTTTGATACGGGCTGCAAAACAGCAAAAACCTGGTCTTCCCTGACAACCCAGAAGCAAGAAGGGGCACAGCTGGGGCTGCAGGGTGCTAGCCTGTGTGTCTCTTCCCCAGAGTAAGAGGAACAACTCAGACTGCTCCAGAACTTTGTGAGCCAATCACATCTCCATCTGACTACTTAGAATGGTCCCCTCAGACGGCATGGACCAATCACATCTCAACATCTCCATTATTGACCAAACGTTATCTTAGCATCACCATTTGGAATCTTTCTGGACATGATGGACAGATGGAGCCTCAACTGAACACTTTCTATGGACTAACTGTGCCCAGATTTATATCTTAGCACCTCCTCAGATTGAGCCAAGCACTTCCCTCCCTCATTCAACACTACAAACCACTCAAACAAATACATTTTCTCCATCTTTCTCAGCGGTCCCTCCTGCTTGTATGTTGGGTGTGTTGGAGAGAGGGGGCTCTGACTTTTGCTTCCACCTTCACCTACAGTCCTATTACTCTTGGGAGCATCACTTGTGAGACTGGGAACCCTCTGGTCTCGAGCTCTGGGGAATCCAAGACTCTCCTGCTATGAAGAAGTAAGAGAGGGAAGGAAGTGGTTCTTGCATCTTGGCTAAGCTCCCCATCAGCTTGGCTCAGTAAAGAGTGCGATCAGGTAAACTTTGTCCAGCAGGATTGACAAAGGCCCATGAAACTGGTCTGCAGAGCAAGGCTTAAAGAGATTGGGAAGTCTTGCACAGCAAGAAACACTAAACGTGACCATGGTGCCATCCTTTCTGCACAAATACAGTTCATGTTCCCATACTGCAGGAGGAAGCAAGCAAACAGGGAGAAAATGGGCAGGAAAAAGGGAGAGGATCTGAGAGCTGAGTAGGCATGGAGAGAAAAGGGTCCTGGAAAAGAATGTGAAGTGGACACAATAACTCCAGGGTCCATAATATTAATTAAAAGAGTAAAGGACATTTTCAGCTTAAGGAGACATGAGTTCTAATCCTGAACCTGTCACCTGTCACTAACTGTGTGAGCTTGGGTAAATCATTCTGCCTTTCTGTGTCTCAGTTCATGCATTTGTAAAATAGAGCTAATGTGATTATGTATCAAGGCAATTGAGGGGAGCCTAGAAAGCACGTGAAAGAGTTATGAACATTGTCCATTCATTTGGTGTTATTGTTACTACATGGCTCCAGAGCCTCTGGTCTCTTTGCCATCCGGGTCCAGGTCTTAACCCTCAGGAATCTGTGTGACTTGCCCAGGGTCGCCCAGCACATCAGATGCCAAAATCAGTTTCCCTATGCCCTCCCTGAGGTGCTGGCCTGAGGCAGCCACATCTGTGGGGTATCTCCATTTTAAGATGCAAAGGAAGCCTCCAGGGCAGCCATGACTGGGTGTCCTGATGGCCTTCCTTTCCTCAGACCCTGGCTCTGTGGCTCTTCCTGGTAAGCAGGGAACCTAACCAGTGTATGTGTCTATGTATGGGGTGCAGATGGCACAGAGGGAGTTACTGTCAGGCTATTTAAGAGAAGGTTTCCCTTACTTGTCCTTCACGGTGCTTCTCAAACTTTAGTGTACACTCCAATCACCTGAGGATCTCATTAGATGCAGATTCTGGTTCAGTAGGTCTGGGAAGTGGGGTGGCAAAGTCCTGCATTCCTTTCAAGCTCCCAATTGATGGTCCTGGAGCTCACTACAAGTAACAAGGCTATAGCTTACCCACCTCTCTGCTCAGCTCTGACACCTGTGGCCTAGAAGGTAAGCTTGGTGGGTTTGTGGCTATGTCAGGCCACGTTTGTGTATATATGTGTGTGTTGTGCACTGTAGGCTCTCTTTCCGGCCATCATGGCTGCAAGGCTGAGGCTCAGGCCCTCAGTGAGTGTAAATGTGTCCCTATGCTGAACAAACTCCCCTTCTACCAGAAGCAAACCCCAGGACACACAACTTCCTCTCCCAGAGTAGCAAGCACCTGGAGAGGCCCAGCCTGCTCCTTGTCTCCTCCTCCTCCTCTGTGGGCCAGGCTGACTCACACCCCACACCAGGGGACTCACCACCTTGAAGTCTTCAGCGCTGCAGACCTCTCCCCGGAAGTGGCAGGACAGCAGCATGTCTCGAATGTCGTGCCCAGCTCGGTCATAGAACTCACGCATGTTGAAGGGTTTGGGTTTGAAGCTGCGGAAGTTGGCTTTGTCCTGCAATATCTCCAGCTGCTTTTCGTCTGCCATCTGTGTGTCTGGTATCTCATACCTGGGGCCCGGGGGTGAGTGGCACACGGGTCAGTACAGCCATCAGTGTCCCACACCCAACTTGGGTGATGGGGGCAGCCTCCAGCCCTGGGGATCAGGCCCAGGTATAGGCAAGGAAGGAGAGCTGGGCATGCAGAGGATCTACCACATGGGTCTGAAATGACAGAAGGATCTGTAGTGGCTGCGCAGTGGCAGGGCATCCCAGTATATGGGTGAGAGGAAGCATGGATAAGGTGGGCAGAGAGACAAGGCAGGGGCTGTGGCTTTTATACTATAGTCTCTACCCTTCAAAGATGGTCTGTGCCCATCCCCCAGCTGACGAGAAGGTCAAGACAGAGTGGCCAGAATAAGGGTAAAGCTCACTCCAGAGAGGGTGACAATGTCTCATATCTCAGGCTGGGTAGGGGTCAAGCTGTTCTGGACTATGCTGGGATCAGAGGCTGGATGTCCTTAATTGGGTGCTCAGCAGCACCCTAACTCCTCTGCTGTGAGTGGCAGGTTTTGGGGTGGGGGTGGGTTGAAGGGCAGGCATGGCTGGCCTCTATGGTGGGTTAGGGAGGCAGACACCCTGACTGGAACTCACACAACTCCAGGAGCAGAGCTGAGGGAGGGTGGGAGCCACCCACCTGTTGTTGAGCAGGGCCAGAAGCTCCCCGGCATGATACAGGTCATTCTTGGAGACTTGGCTAAAGCGGAACTCGTTGAGGTTGCACAGCGTGACAGCAGGGAAAGTAAGCTGAGAGGCAGCCACCTCGTCGAGCTTGGTGACATGGTGGTAGTGGAAGTAGTACTGCACACGCTCCGTGCACACACACAGCAGCACAGCCAGCGAGCCCAGGAAGCACAGGGCCCACAATGCCCGCTTCAGAGACAGCCGCTCGTAGGAGAAGATGTGGGCCAGGCCGTGCAGCGTGGAGCTGCTGGCGAAGGCCTGGATGCTCACCGGCTGGACGCCACCCACCTCCTCCTCCTCGGCCTTCAGTTCCATCCTTGTTGAGGGGATTCTGGGGGAGGGGAGAGGGACAGTCTGTCATTGTCCTGGGATGGAAGTACACATGGGGCCCCTCCACATGTGCCCATCCAGAATCCTCATCTCCAGAGGTCACCACTCCTCAGGCAGAAGACTTCCCTGCTTTGCAAGCCCAGAGGTGGCCGACCAAGGGACACATCCAGGGTTCCTCCAAATACACAGGAACAGGGGTCAGGTCAGGCCAAGAAAATGCTCTCCCAGAGAAGCTTCCCAGGCCCGGGGAGACCCCAGATACAGTCATCCAAGATTGAGGGGGAAGTCCTGATGCACCCATAGGCAGGCGCAGGAGTTCCCTCCAGATGTGGGGTCACTCTGGGACAAGAATGTCCACCCCATCCTGGAGATGAAAACTGGCCCAGATGGGCTGACCCCGGGGTAAGGAGCTCCTCTCCTGCTCATGGGTATTCACAGGACGGGGCTGTGGTCCTAAGAGCTAAACTGGGGCCAAAAAACCCCCAGGGAGGTGGCTACCTCTGGGGAGGGGCCCAGCCTGAGTCCTCACCTGCGGGTGTCTCCAGTTCTGAAATAAGAGCAGGCTGTGTGTGTGTATGTTGGGAGTGGGGGGTGGCGGGCTGCCCGAGGTGGATGTATGGAGGGGGGGCGCGGTTCCCTATGACAGCGAGCTGTCCCCGCCCCGGACGCACCCCCCCTCCCAGTCCAGCTTCTCGTCGCAGTCAGATCCCCTGCTCGGCCCCCGCCCCCCTCCCCAGCCACCGAGCCGCCCCAGCAGCAAGGGAAATCCAGAGGGAGGAGAGTCCTGGCTTCGGGGTGCTGAGGAGCCCCGCAGCCAAAGGCAGGGGGATCAGAAACCCACCTGAGGGGGCTTCGGGAAGCCGGCAGCCGGCGGCGGGTCCTGGGGCGCTGGACCGGTCGCGGGCTCAGCGCCGAGTCGCGGAGGAGCTCATGGCCCGGGGCCGGAGCCCGGGGCCGCCGCGGCGCGCCGCGCAGAGCCCTGCAGGGAGCGGCCCGCCCGGCCCCGCTCGGCTCCGATCTGTCCGCCCGCCCGCGCGCGCTAGCTCGCTCTCTCGCTCGCCTCGGCTCGGTCCGCCCGGGCTCGGCGCGGTGCGCGGTGCTCTCAGCCCTGGGATCTGCAGGGATCCATCGTCCGGCCGAGAGGCGGCGGGAGGGGAGGGGGAGGGGAGGGGGAGGGAAGAGGGTGCGCGTGCGCGCCTACGAGTGTCTGCGAGGCTGTCTCTGGGCCGGTGTGCACGCGGGGCTCCGGACCGGGGAGCGGGAGCCAGGACTCCCCGCACAGCCTCGCCCCTCCTCGCGGCAGCTTTCGGCGGAGCTGCCTCTCTCCAGTCCCGGAGCCGTCTCCCTGCCTGCGAGGCCCTATGGCTTGTGTGTGTGACTCGGTGTGTGGTGTGTGTGCGCGCGCGCGTGTGTGCGCGCAGGAGGGAGGGTGTCTGCCCCTAGCGTCCCCCTCCCCGCGCTGTCTCCTTCGGATCGATGCACTTGCCTCTTGCTGCTGCTTCCTCTGGTGGCACACACGCTCGTACACACACACACACACACTCGGAGTCACACTTGACTAATTCAAGCACTTAGCCCATATGGAGACAGACACACATACCGACCAGAGTCACAGCACACCATTCACAACCACACCCCCCACCAACAGATGTCCACGTATCCCGGGGGCCTGACCCACATGGCAAGCACTAACCTGCTTTTATCCCTGCTCCCCACCTACATGTGACACATATACACGTGCACATATGTCAGCCAACACGCAGCCTTGACCACTTAGATCCCATCCTTGTAGCTTTGGGCTTGTGGGGGGCATCGTCGCAACCCCTTACTGCCAAATCTCCAAAGAAGGAGCAGAGAAAAGGAAGGAAAAATAGCCAGAGGTCAAGGGAATTTGGACAGAAGGAAGGGGGCAAAGGGAGTGAGGGGGACAGGGTGAGGAAGGGTTGGAACAGGGAGCTATGCTCAGGGATGGAGCAGAAGTCTCAGCAGAGAACCCAGGCCTGGGGACTGCTCCTGTGGCTCTCACCTTTCTCCTTCCCTGCCTCCCTCCTCTTCTCTGAGAGGCCTTGGGGGGCCCTCCCTATCCAATTAACAGAGAAGGAGCAATCAAGGGGAAGTTGTTAATTTGCTGATGCTCATTAGGGGCTCTTAGCACAGAGGCTGTTGAGGTCTGATGGTGTCAGATGATGAGGAGGAGGGTGCGGGGGACCAGAATTCTGTCTCTAGTGGCTCCTTTGCTCTACTTGCAGGCTGGTGCGACTCTGGGAGAAGGACAGTGAGAGGTGTATTCCTAGGACATGGTGCCGGGCTTTAAGTTGGAAGAAAGAACCTGTAATGAGAAGGGGATGGCACATTGGAAAGAAGTTGGATGAGAAGTTGTGAGGCATTGGGAGTAGTAGACATGTAGGAAACCAGAGAAGGGGTCTGGAGATCCCTAGTGGGAGGGTGGACTTAAGACTGTGGAGGAGGGAGGTCGAGATCCATTTACTAGGGGACTGGACACGGAGCTGCCAAAAGGAAGGGAGGATCTTGGATTCAGGTCTTTGGTTGGGGAGCTGTTCAGCGGAACCAGGCAGTGCTGGAAGGTTGCCATGCCCCCGGGCAGCCACTGGGTGGCAGCCCTCTCCCAGATACTTAGAATCAACTCGTGGGGGCATTTGGGAGTGGGAAATCACCTGGGAGGGTCCCAGAGACCTGAGGAAGCATCAGGCAGAGTCTGATTCCTGAATTCCAAATATCCTCAGGGGGAGGGGAACACCATCTTGGAGCATCTGTAATTTCCCCACCTCCCCACGCTCGCAGGCTGACTGACACGTGGAGCCTCTTCAAATGGCTGCAAATTGCTTCAGTCACCTGGGATGTTACTGAGGGAGCAGCGGGGGTGGAGGGAAGGTGATGAGGTGAGGTGGAGGCAGGCGAGGACTGATTGAGGCCAAGGAGCAGCCTCAGGAGGAGTCTGGGGGAAGACAGAAGGTATGAATCAGGAGAATCAGCTTCCAGACCTGGCCCTGCCATTCATTAGCATAGGCAGGTCCCTTGACTTCTCTGGGCCTCGGTTTCCTCATCTGTAAGGCAGAGATAATATTCCTCATCCGTAAGGCAGAGATATTTCACAGGATTTTTCTGAGGATTACATGAGCTAATGCATGGAAAGTGCTTAGTACATTGGCATGTACCTAGTAAATCCCCCAATAAGTAAATAACTATCAATAGCAGTAGCATTTGGATCCAGTGGTAAAACCACCAGTGCAGCCAAACCAGGGCAGAATCTAAGGCACTGGTTCTTAACCCAGGCTGCACATTTGAATCACCTGGGGAGCTTTAAAAACTGCAATGCCAGCTGGGCGCGGTGGCTCACTCCTGTAATCCCAGCACTTTGGGAGGCTGAGGAGGGTGGATCACCTGAGGTCAGGAGTTTGAGACCAGCCTGGCCAACATGGTGAAACCCGTCTCTAGTAAAAATGCAAAAACTAGCTGGGCGTGGTGGCAAGCGCCTGTAATCCCAGCTACTCAGGAGGCTGAGGCAGGAGAATCGTTTGAACCCGAAAGACAGAAGTTACAGTGAGCCGAGATTGTGCTATTGCACTCTAGCCGGGGCACAAGAGCGAAACTCGATTTCAAAAAATAAAAATAATAAGATAAAACTACAATGCTGGCCAGGTGTGGTGGCTCACGCCTGCAATCCCAGCACTTTGGGAGACCGGAATCCCAGCACTTTGGGAGGCCGGGGCTGGTGAATCACTTAGGTCAGGAGACCAACCTGACCAACGTGGTGAAACCCCATCTCAACAGAAAATACAAAAATCAGCCAGGCGTGGTGGCACGCACCCGTAATCCCAGCTACTCAGGAGGCTGAGGCAGGAGAAGCGCTTGAACCCAGGAGACAGAGGTTGCAGTGATCAGAGATAGTGCCACTGCACTCCAGCCTGGACAACAGAGCGAGACTCGGTCACAAAAAAAAAAAAAAAAAAAAAAAAAAAACACAAACACTGCAATGCCATGGCTCCACTTTAGACCAATTAAATCAGAATCTCTGGGGCTGGGGCCCAGATCACCCAACTGTGTTTTGTTTTTTTTTTAAGACAGAGTTTCACCCTGTCTCCCAGGCTGGAGTGCAATGGCACGATCTCGGCTCACTGCACCCTCTGCCTTCCCGCAACCTCTGCCTTCCCGGTTCAAGAGGTTCTTCTGCCTCAGCCTCCCGAGTAGCTGGTATTACAGGCGCACGCCACCATGCCCGGCTAATTTTTTTGTATCTTTTGTAGAGTTGGGGTTTCACCATGTAGGCCAGGCTGGTCTCGAACTCCCAACCTCAGCTCATCCACCCACCTTGGCCTCCCAAAGTGCTGGGATCACAGGCGTGAGCCACTGTGCCTGGCCAATTGCCCAATTTTTTGAGGCCTTTAACATGTAGCCAATCTTGAGCAACCTTGCTCTTCAGAACCTATAGGTCTGAATTATGGTTTCATAGCGTCACAGGCCCCAGTCTTAGGAAGTTCTTTCTTACATACAACCTAAATCCCTCATGCTGTTGCTGCTTCTTCATTTGAGAAGTGATGGATCCTTGCACACGCATATCCCCTCATCCTTACCCTGTACATCGCAGCAAACCTTCACCGCGGCTTTTCCTGGATGAAGCCCCAAGATTGGCCCTGTGGACATGGTGAGGATTGGCAGAGTTCTTGCCCTCAAAGTAGCCCAGTGTGAAAAGAGAGACAAACATGTTGAGCAGTGACTCTAGTGCAAGGGCCGGGAGTGAAATAGAGGGCTGAGCCAGGGCTGCCAGCAGGGAGAGGCAGGGGGGCAGTCACTCTGACAGGGGTTTGTGGGACAGGGATGAGGAAAAGAGGAAGTTGATGTTGGCAGGGCCTCAGTAAGATAACACTTGAGGGATCCAAGGGCTGTGATTAGTGTCTCATTACTTCTTTCTGCTTCTCTGGCCCACCCACCCCTTGTCCAAGTCCTGACAGAGGATACTGGCTCCTTCAGCATCCTCCCAGCTTCTTCTCCATGCTTCATTTTCTCTGGCCCCTGCGGTCCTTAGACCTCAGTACCCTTTATCCCCACCAGGGACTGAGAGGGAAACAGGCCTGAAGATATTCCTCCCTCTGCTGGCTGGAGGCATCTAGCCAGGACCCACTTAGGACTTTGGCCTTGTGCTCACCTGGGTTCAAATCTCAGCTGTCACACTAGTGCTGTGTGGTCCTGGGCAAGTAACCTAGCCTGAGTCTCACTTTTCTCCAGAAACCATAAAACCCAGCTAATGCCCATGCTGTTGAAACAATGTGTGTCTTGAAAACAGTAGGGGGTGTTCCATCAATAGTGGCAAGCATTATGATCATCCCTGAAAGGCTGATGGGGGCAAATTCCCCATGGATGCTTCCCTTGCAGATGGCCCCATCTGCTCTAGGTGCAGAAGCGCCCTCCAGCCTCTCAGAGATGGGTGAAGAGGGAGGGTAAAGGGGGGACAAGGCCCTCTGGGATTTCCAGGCAGCTCTTCTCCGCTCCCCCGTGCATGAAATCACACGCGCCCCAATCTGTCTGCATGCACTTCATCTGCCAGCTCAGCAAATGCAGAGACAATTAAGGAGTTAATTAGCACGCATTGGGAAGGGGCTGGGGACCTAAGGCTGACGGGACCCAGCAACACAGCCTCCCCCACCCTCCACATTCAACGTTGCGGCCCCCCCTTCCACCCGTAACCCTCATCTTCTCCACTGCTTTCTCTTTTTACTGGTCCAAATGCTCCTCTTACCCCACTCCCACACTTATCTGCTATCCTCACCCTTTCTCCCCGCCCTATGCTATCCTGTCTCTTTTCTCTCATTCCTCTCTCTAATCTCCTCTCTCCTCCACTTAACTTTTCTCCCTTTTCCCACTCAAGTCTCTGTCTTCTCCATCCTTCTGGGACTCACCCTTCCCTCCTCCCCACTTCCTCCTTCTAATCTAGCCCCCTCTTCATTCTCCATCTCTTCTTCCTCTCCTATTCATCACCTTTCCCTCTCCAACTTGAATATGGGTCTCAACAAATGTGCCTTGTCCACTGGTTCATGAACATGGGGCTCTGTATCTGCTACAGGAGTCCATGGGTTCCAGGTTGCCTGTCAGGCAGGTGTCTGCCTCTGCAATCCTGAAGGAGTGACCTCTGGTCCTCACTGTCCCCCAGCACCTCTCATTCCTGGCTCTCTAGGTGTCTCAGGCTCTCTTTCTTGTGCCAGTGCATCTCTGGGGGGCTCTCTTCCCATACTGCTGCCTCTGTCTGGGTCTCAGCAGTTTGTCTGAACATCCAGGACCATGTTGAACCCTTCTTTTTTCTCCCCAGTTAGGGGGGTGGGGTACAGCAGATAGCCACCTTCCCTCTATGACACATTACAATTTGTGTGTCAACATATCATTTGGGGGAGTCAATACTTCAGAAGGGAGGGATCATTAAAGAGACAATAGGCTGGGCACAGTGGCTCATGCCTGTAATCCAAGCATTTTGGGAGGCTAAGGCAGGTGGATCACTTGAGGGCAGGAATTGGCCAACATGGCGAAACCCCATCTCTACTTAAAATACAAAAATTAACCAGGCATGGTAGTGGGCACCTGTAATCCCAGCTACTCAGGAGGCCAAGGCAGGGAGAACTGCTTGAACCCGGGAAGCGGGGTTTGCAGTGAGCCGAGATCGTGCCACTGCACTCCAGCCTGGGAGACAGAGCGAGACTGCATCTCAAAGAGAGAGAGAGAGAGAGAAAACACAGAGAGAGAGAGAGAGAGAGAGAATATACAGAGAGAGAGAGAGAGAGAGAGAGAGAATATACAGTGAGAGAGAGAGAGAGAGAATATACAGAGAGAGAGAGAGAATATACAGTGAGAAGAGAGGTGGAGACATCGGGGCCAAGGCAGAACTTCAAAGGGCAGATGGACACACAATATGCAGTGAGAGGGAGGATTGGAGACAGAGATTGAGAGGAGAGAGGAGAGAGAAGGTAGGGAGAAGGCGGAAAGATAGAGACTTCGAGATAGGGAAGAGACTGTTAAGGCCCTTCCCTGCTTTCAAATTCTGGGTCTTTGAGAATAAGCAAGAAAGGAGAGAAACAAAAGGTTCACATAGTGCCTGGGGTTATTTCCTCTCGCAGGAAACTTCCCTGGTTATCTCCCTATCCTAGCATTGACCCCCACTTTCCCCCTACACCACCACTTTCCCCCTACACCACCTGCCCTGGCTTCTCTGTTTGGGGAGCTCTGGCTGGCCTGGGAGCAGATCTGTCCTCTCTCCTCCTCTTGTACCCCCTCAAGTCGGGGTGCTCCCCCAGAGCAAGCAGCGGCTGTCTTGACTACCAGAGGAGGGGAGGGGGGAGGAATGTGGCTGAGACAGGCCCTGTGAGTGGAATGCGCCCAGGTCCAAACACAGCCCGCATTTGGTAGGTGCATTGTATTGAGGGCGCCCTCAGGTGGGACTAGCTCTCTAGCTCTGGGGTGCTGGGACCTGGCCTGAGTCTGGCAATTGTAGCCTCTCAATAGCGTTTAATGAGTTGTAAAATAAGGAGCACATCTGCGGAGGTTCTGGCTGAGTCTGGGCTTCCCAGGGCCTGGGGACACCTTCTTCCCCTGCATCAGTTGGCTCTTCAAAGCGCTTGTGTCTCTGAGTTGTCCCCCAGCTAAGTACAGTCTTCCTCTCTCCCCATCCCCCATAGGAAGACCCCTCTATAGCCTGCTATCCTTCCCCACGGACCCCACTCCCACCCTACCCAGGCCCCTCTGGAAGGCGCAATCTCAGCGCCCAGGGCGGCCGCTGAGCCGGAGGAGGCAGCGCCGGTGAATAATTCATGGGGCTGGGAGGCCCTTATCTCCCTGGCCGGCCCCACCCGGGGCCCCGGCACTGGGCCGTCGTCCCGCGGCTCCCCGCTTTATCTCGACGCCCAGCTTGTAATGCAGCCCGCCATATCACAGGCAGAAGGGGAGATTAATTTTCTGGTTTTGCATGGGCGGGGAGGGGGAGGGGGCGAGGGGAGGTGCTGGGGAGCAGAAGCTGGGATCTTTCCGATTTCAGACTCCAGCGGCTTAATCCTCTCCCAGGCCTGCAGGAAGGGGAGGAAGAGGGTGTTGCAAGCCAAATTTCATCATCAGCGGCAGCCCCAACAGAGGGAGGAGGCGGCGAGGGGCAAACAGACGGGAGAGGCAGCGGCGCTGGCGCAGAAAGGGGAGTTGTTTGGAAACAGGGTAATAGGCAGCCCTCTCAGCCTCGGCTCACAGGCGGCTCAACTTGTCGGGAGCTGGAACTCGAGGCCGTGTGGGGCGTGCACGTGGGCACATGTATGTGCACACACAGGAGCTCTGGGCACATAGGCATACCTCTTTGGGAACTGACACCAGGCTGGTGTCTGCTGCACCTCACACAGTGCCTGGCACAGAATAGACCAAAAAATAAAATAAAATAAAATAAAATAAAATAAAATAAATGTTGACTGACTGAGGGGCTAAATGTCTGGGAGAATGTTGATGAACTGAGCACACACAGCTCCACATGCTGCTGGAATCTGGCTCTGCCGTCTTCTTGCCATCTGCTCGGTGGACCCTGCATGTGCAGACTGCTGGCTTCCTTGGTTTTCTGTGCCCTCGTAGTCTACACAGGTCAGTGAGGGTGGCCTGGGAAACCTGCAGGTTCCTGCTGTTTCTGCTTAGATGACACAACTACCCAGAGCTAGTAGAATCCACCATCTGTTAGCTGAGCACCTATTACATGCCAGGCCTTGGGCCGGGCAGCCTAGTGTTTCCCAAGATCAATCAGAAGTGGGTCCTGCCTTCAAGGAGCTTATGGGTCAGCAGGGATGACCAGACATGTAGGTGACTGGCTCTGATGCAGTAAAGAATGTTATGCTTGCCGGGAAAGAGGTACTAATAAAGAGTTCAGAGGCAGGAGAGAGTTGGAGATGACCATGAAAGCATATTGGAAGAAGTAGTATTTGAGATGGGTTTTGAAGGATAATAGGAGTTTGCACTGGCCATAATGGCATGGGAGGGAGGCAAGGCATTTCAGGTGGAGGAATAGTATGAAAGAAATGATGATGATGGGGTACCAGGTGAAGCATAGGGAGGAATTTAATCTGTCTGGTGGGCTGGAGGTGGCAGGGAATAAATAGTGAGGGCCAAGGCTGGGAAGCAGGAAGAAGTTAGGACACAAGTGAAAGGAACTTGGATTTGCCCCGGGGTCACTGGAGAGTAATTAAAGGGTTTTGAGCAGGAGGTGGCATAATCAAGGTAATATTGGGATAAAATAAAGACAGCCAACATTTATTTAGCAAGTATGTGCAGGCATTGTAGTAAGTGCTTCAGAAGGAGTTATTAAATCCTCACAGCCACCTTCTTAGGCAGTATCATCCCATTTTATAGATAAGGAAATAGAGTCACAGATGCAAGCAACAGAATGGGGATCAATTGAAGACCCAGAAATCAGAGACAGGAAGCTTAGGATAAATTCTTTAACATCCCAGGTGCTTTTGGGTATGGAAAAAATATTTATTTTTTGTACTTTGATGTCCAATTTATTAATCTCTATTCAAGTAATATTCCCCAAATACTCCCATACTATTTATACAACCAGTAAATCAAAAACTCACAAATTTACCAGGTTATGTTTCCTCAAATATTTAAACACTGATTGCAAATGAAATCAAACATCAAACTCTTCATAAATTTATCTGTTTTTATTTTCTTTCTTCTTTTTTTTTCTTTTTCTTTTTCTTTTTTTTTTTTTTGAGACAGAGTCTTGCTCTGTGCCCCAGGCTGGAGTGCAGTGGTGCAATCTCGGCTCACTGCAAGTTCCACCTCACGGGTTCACGCCATTCTTCTGCCTCAGCCTCCTGAGTAGCTGGGACTACAGGCGCCCGCCACCGCGCCCAGCTAATTTTTTGTATTTTTAATAGAGACGGGGTTTCACTGTGGTCTCGATCTCCTGACCTTGTGATCCGCCCACCTCGGCCTCCCAAAGTGCTGGGATTACAGGCGTAAGCCACTGCACCCGGCCTCTTCTTTTTTTTTTCAGAGACAGGATCTTACTGTGTTGCCCTGTCTGGAGTGCAGTGGCACAATCATAGTTCACTGCAGCCTCAAGCTCCTGGGCTCAAGCCATCCTCCTCTTCCTCCTCAGCCTTCCAAGTAGCTAGCGTTACAGACTTGTGCCACTACTCTTGGCTAATTTTAGTGTGTTTTGTAGAGACCAGGTCTTGCTGTATTGCCCAAGTTGGTCTTGCTGTATTGCCCGATACAGGTCGGTCAGTACAGGTTAATCGAGCAATATAGGTCTTGCTATATTGCCCAAACTCCTGGCCTCAAGCAATCCTCCTGCGTCAGTTTTGCTTATAAGCTTTAAACACCTTTCAAAGCAGACAAAACATACAATTATTGCAAAAAAATCAACCCCACCCACTATGAATTTAAATTTATCTGTTTAATATTTCTTTTCTTTTCTTTCTTTCTTTTTTTTTTTTTTTTTTGAGATGAAGTCTCACCCTGTCACCCAGGCTGGAGTGCAGTGGCGTGATCTCGGCTCACTGCAACCTCCACCTCCTGGGTTCAAGCAATTCTCCTGCCTCAGCCTCCAGAGTACTTGGGATTATAGGTGCACACCTCCACGCCCAGCTAATTTTTGTATTTTAAGTAGAGACAGGGTTTCACCATATTGGCCAGGCTGGTCTTGAACTCCTGACCTCGTGATCGACCTGCCTCAGCCTCCCAAAGTGCTGGGATTACAGGCGTGAGCCACCGCGCCCGGCCCTCTCTGTTTAATATTTCTAATATTACGTTCTTTATTTTTATTCTTTTTTCTTTTCAGAGATAGGACTTTTTTGTGACTTAAACTAGGGAGTACAGGTTTACCTTCTCCAACAGGCTGAGGCTCCAGAAGGGGTTGATTGGAGATGGTTTGGGAACCGGGCACACAAATCCTGGCAGGGTGGGGCTTCCAAGGAGACTCTCAGGGAGTTCATTATGCAGCTCTTCACCTATTTCATCAGAAATTGTCCTCTTTATGCTCAGACCAATCATAGGTTTTAGTTTTGTGTGCATGTGACCCTAATCTTTTCTCCAAATAATTCTAGTTTTGAGTACCTTATCTTTACAGCACAGCCCACCACGTAACCACTGTTCTGAGTGGAGCCTGGTCTGGTTCACTTAAGTCGAAAGCCCTTGGTCAATTGGTTAACTGGAACTACATCCCTTCCTTCTCATCAACCGCTAAGACCTACAATATTGTCAGCTAGGGCGCTGAAGCAAGGGTCTAAGACGCGGTATTAAGAGCTCGAATTAGGGCAGTGGCAATGGAAATAAAAAGGAAATGACAGTTTTCAGACACTCCATGAAGGCAACATTGACTTCTTTTAAATGGGGGATAATAGCTTACCTCATAGAATCAAATGAAAACACATGTGAAGTCCTTTGTACCTTATAAGCGCCATTAAGTCCTAGTTGTTTCCACTTTTGTTATGTTACTATTACATAGATGGTCAAGGAGGAAACCATCAGGGCTTCATCCAAATTTAAGGGGTAAACAGAAAGGGGAGGCAGGTAACAGGCTGAAAGACAAAGGGACCTGAGAAAGATTGACCAAAGACATGTGAGAAAAACAGGAGGGGAGGAATGTCCCTTAAGCCAAGAGGGTGGGAGGCAAGGGAATAGTTACAGAGGCCCAGGAGGAAGGTGGTGAAGGCCTGAGCTAGGTGGGAACCATCTGGGTGTGTTAGGATGTCTCCTGGGACACACCTGGGCTGTTTGTTGGTCTTAGCAGTTGATGAAACAAAGGAATATCTGAGGGGGAATTGCAGATGGTGGCTGACTGGACGCATTGATGAGTGTGAGGGGAAGCTGGCAATTGTAAGTTCATGTACCTGGGGCCTGGCCAGGCACAGAAAAAGAAGGTTGGGGTGGCCCTAGGTTCCTACAATGCACAGAAAAAAAGGCACCCTATTGTGACTAGGCTTGACTCTCCTTTGCAAACAGAAACTACTGTCTCAACCATGTGGTCCTCAG
Source organism: Theropithecus gelada (assembly GCF_003255815.1). NCBI lineage: Eukaryota > Metazoa > Chordata > Mammalia > Primates > Cercopithecidae > Theropithecus > Theropithecus gelada. The sequence goes on along the minus strand of NC_037679.1, from coordinate 9,233,486 downwards.
CCTTCTAGTATAGCTAGCACCTTCTGCTTAACCTCCACCCTTTTCCTGGGAAGTAGAATAATAGAAGTTTATTTTTTTCTTTTTCTTTCTTTTTTCCTTTTTTTTCTTGTGAGATAGAATCTCACACTGACACACAGGCTGGAGTGCAGGGGCACAATCATGGTTCACTGCAGCCTCAACCTGCCAGACTCAGGTGATCCTTTCATCTCAGCCTCCTGAGTAGCTGGAACTACGAGCACATGCCACCACACCTGGTTAATTTTTGTATTTTTTGTAGAGACGGGCTTTCGCCCTGTTGTCTAGGCTGGTCTTGAACTCCTGAGCTCAAGTGATCTGCCTGCCTTGGCTTCGTAAAGTGTTGGGATTTTAGGCATGAGCCATCGTGCCCGACCTATTTTTTTTTCTAGTATAATATTTGTCTTAAAATTTTTAGCCAGGCACGGTGGCTCATGCCTATAATCCTAGCACTTTGGGAGGCCGAGGGAGGAGGATCACTTGAGGTCAGGAGTTTGAGACCAGCCTGACCAACATGGTGAAACCCTGTCTCTATTAAAAATACAAAAATTAGCTGGGTGTGGTAGTGCGTGCCTGTAAATTCCTGCTACTCAGGAGGCTGAGGCAGGAGAATCACTTGAACTTGGGAGGTAGAGGCTGCAGTGAGCCAAGATCGCACCACTGCACTCCAGCCTGGGCAACAGAGCGAGTCTCCATCTCAAAAACAAAACAAACAAACAAAAAAATTGGTATAAATTGCAAGGTTATCTATGTAAGTATTAACCTTTTTTCCTTCCTCCCTTTATTTATGTATGTATTTGAGACAGGGTCTCTCTATGTTACCCAGGCTGGACTTGAACTCCTGGGCTCAAGGGATCCTCTCACCTCAGCCTCCTGAGTAGCTGGGATTACAGGCATGTGTTTATGGAACTGGCAGGGTCTTTAGAAATGGTCTAATCCAGGCCGGGCGCAGTGGCTCATGCCTGTAATCCCATCACTTTGGGAGGCCAAGGTGGGCGGATCATGAGGTCAGGAGACTGAGACCATCCTGGCTAACATGGTGAAACCCCGTCTCTACTAAAAATACAAAAAATTAGCCGGGCGTGGTGGCGGGCACCTGTAGTCCCAGCTACTTGGGAGGCTGAGGCAGGAGAATGGTGTGAACCCGGGAGGTGGAGCTTGCAGTGAGCCGAGATCACACCAGTGCACTCCAGCCTGGGTGACAGAGCGAGACTACGTCTAAAAAAAAAAAAGAAAGAAAGAAATGGTCTAATCCATCTTTCACCTTTATCATTTAACAGACAAGGATACTGAGGCCAGAGAGCATCACAGGCATGATTAGTGACAAAACTGGGATTAAAATCCTGTTCTCTTGACTCCTTGTCTAATATCTTTTCCCCCGGTGACTCTACTGCAAGAGAACTTGGCCCCCGTATTACCCATTATCACCTGGCTGCCTGAAGAGATTTTTCTACATAATTAGTCCTTATTATGGCTTGCTAGGCCTAAAAGCCCTGGCACTGGGGTCTTATTAGGGGCTTGTGGTGATCATTGCAGGGATAAGCCTTCAGAAAAGATGAGCCCTGGCTGTGCATGGTGGCTCACGCCTGTAATCCCTGCACTTTGGGAGGCTGAGGCAGGCGAATCTCCTGAGGTCGGGAGTTGGAGACCAACCTAGCCAACGTGGTAAAACCCGTCTCTAGTAAAAATACAAAAAAATTAGCCAGGCATGGTGGTGGGTGCCTGTAATCCCAGCTAGTCAGGAGGCTCAGGTAGGAGAATTGCTAGAACCCTGGGGGCAGAGGTTGCGGAGAGCCAAGATTGCAACACTGCACTCCAGCCTGGGCAAGAAGAGCGAAACTCCATCTAAAAAAAAAAAAGGAAAAGAAAAGAAAAGATGACCACTTTCTGTGCTTATCAAAAACAGGGGTGGGCCAGGCCCAATGGCTCATGCCTGTAATCCCAGCACTTTGGGAGGCTGAGGCAGGCAGATCGCTTGAGGTCAGGAGTTTGAGACCAGCTTGGCCAACATGGTGAAACCCTGTCTCTACCAAAAATACAAAAATTAGCTGGGCGTGGTGGTGGGTCCCTGTAATCCCAGCTACTTGGGAGGCTGAGGCAGAAGAATCGCTTGAATCCAGGAGGCGAAGGTTGCAGTGAGCCAAGATCACACCACTGCACTCCAGCCCCAGCCTGGGCAACACAGCAAGACTCTGTCTCAAAAAACAAACAACAACAACAACAACAAAAACAGCAAGGGTGTTGGGGAATTTCAAGAAATAGTAGATCATCAGAAGTAGGGAGAGATTAGAGGTAGGAGATAGAGGCTGGGGCTAGAGTGGATGGGCTCCCTTGGGCTCAGGGAATCTCTGATCTAAACCCCATGTGAAGGACTGAGAGAGGGAAGATAAAGTGATGGTGGGGTGGGTGGTGTCTACAGCGTCGTGGTAGACCAAGGACATGGGGTTCAGTATAGAATAGGGTAGATGGCTTTATCCAAGTTGAAAGAACCACAGTCCAGCCCCAAAACTGGCAGCACCTCTTCATCCCCTCTGGGCCTCTGACCACTCTTTCCCCATCCCCCCTTGGACTACTGGAGATAATTGCTCTCCATTTGGCCATTACTTAGCTCATTAATTGTGTAAAGGAGAAGAGCAGCCTGGAGTGAGAGTGGTTGGCAGAGAAAGCAATGGGTAGCGAGGACTCTAGGGGAATGGATGTGGGCCTGGACCTAGAATGGGACTAGAACATTATGGGGGAAAGTGGGTCTCGTACATCTGGCTCGGGCCAACTGAATACCCTGCTCAGATCCAGTGTGAAGGAACCACTTTTCAATTCTAATAGGCCACCAATGCTTTCACTCTCAAATACCCTAGCATCCCTGATCTAATCACCACTCTCCAACTTCTCTACTGTCGTTATCACCACCATCGCCATTGTGGTAGGCAGCCTCTAAGACGGCTCCCAGTGACCCCTGCCTCCTGGCATTCATGCCCTTCATTGCATTGTATTCATGCAATCCTATCCCTTTGAGTGTGGGTTGTATTTAATGACTCACTTCTAGTGAATAGACTTCAGCAGAGGTGATGGGATGTCACTTCATGATTAGGCTACAAAAACACTGTGGCTTCCGTCTTGGTTACTCTCTCACTTGCACTGAGGAAAGTCAGCTGCCATGTTGTCAGCTACCCCATGGAGAAGCCCACATGGCAAGGAACTGAGGAAGACCCCAGGCCAACACTCATCAAGGTCCAAGAGCCTCAAATGAACTGAATCCTGCCAATAATCATGTGTGTGAACTTGGAAGAAGGCTGCTTCCAGTTGAGACAACAGATGAGGCTGTAGCCCCTGCTGACACCTTGGTAGCAGCTTTGTGAGAGCCCCTGAGCCAGAGGCACCCAGCCCTGAGCCATGCTCCAATTTCTAACCTATGTGAACTATGAGGCGATAAATATATGTTGTTTTGAGCTCCTAAGTTTTGGGGGTAATTTGTTATGCAGCAATAGGTAACTAATACAGCCACCATCACCACGGCTATCTTCAAATTCACACCATCAGTATCACCATCACCACTCCCAACACTACCATGCTCTCAAACTCACCAACAAAACTGCCATCACAGCCATCACCACCACTACTTCATACTCAAATATGGATTCTATCATGAGCATCATGACCACAATCATCATCACTAGCTGCAAACTTCATCCTAGTATCTAATATGTGCCAGTTATGTAAGCCCCAAGGTTATGAAGAGGCAAAAGACATAGTCTGTGCCCTCAGAGAATCAGCTGGGGACTCTAGTTAAGAGATTAAAACGCATTCATGAAAAGTGGCTCATGCCTATGATCCCAGCACTTTGGGAGGCCAAGGCAGGCAGATCACTTAAAGTCAGGAGTTTGAGACCAGCCTGGACAACGTGGTGAAAACCGTGTCTACTAAAAGTACAAAAAAATTAGCCAGGCATGGTGGCAGGTGCCTGTAATCCCAGCTACTTGGAAGGCTGAGACAGGAAAATCACTTGAAACCGGGAGGTGGAGGCTGCAGTGAGCCGAGATCATGCCACTGCACTCCAGCCTGGGCAACAGAGTGAGACTCTGTCTCAAAAAAAAAAAAAAGTGAATGGTAAGTCAAGAAAGCCTATGCTTACTGCCACTGTGTGTCAGAGTGGGAGGGAAGGCTTCATGGAGGAGGGGACCTCAAATCCAGGGAATCAAAGAGATCTGGATAGGCAGACGAGGAAGGGGAAGACATGAGTCAGCCTGATGGTTCATGTGAAAAATGAAGTGAGGAGATCTAGCCAAAGGGAAGGCCAAGCAGGAGAGCAGTGAGAGATGAGGTTGGAACCAGAAAAGAAGCATATGAAGGTATAATGCATTGTAAGTTTGTGCATGACTCTATACTTTCCAGAGCATTCTCTGCGCCATCCTCTTTAACAGATGAGAAAACTGTGGTTTAGAGCAATTTAAAGATCTGTCCAGTTTCTAGCTCAGGCATGGGGAGACAGGCCTGGGGCTGAGGCCTCCAACCCTCTGCTCCAATAGGAGGCAATGTGGAGTGATGGGATCCATCCAACCTGTGTCTCAGTTCCTTCCAGCTGGTAACAACGGGCAATTATTCAATGGCCACATCAACTATACCTACTTCTCAGGCTGTAGTATGGGCCAGATATATGAAAACACTTCCTATATCTGCATGGCGCTTGGCACATGGCAGCCTGGTAATAAATATTAATCCATCCCCTAGCCTCCCTCCTCTGTCTCCTCTCCCTGATGGAGATGTCCACTCACTGGAGGCTGGGTGGAAGTTGTCTCATTCTGCATCCAGGCAGGCCTGCCATCCTGCACCACTCCGGGGGGCACCATTCACAGGGGGACATGAGGGTAGGAGGAGTTAGGAGGGAGATACTATTGACCAACTACCTCTCAAACCTCCCCTTCCAGAATGTCGTTCCGCATTGGTCTGAGGAGAGTTGACAGCTACTCCCCTCAGTTCAGGATTGTTTGTCCAAGAAATTGCCTTATCTCCTTTCCTAGACAGACTGTGCCCTCACCCCACTTTGGGAGGGCAGGGCCCAGAACTGGGATCTTAAGACAAGAAGGAACCCTGTGGAGCCATGTCCAGGCCCAGCCTTCAGCCAGGGAACACACCAGGAATCCCATTGTCTTGTAACAGGACAACGCTTTCGGCACAATTGTTTACAACTTTCCTATCTCCGGTTTTGTTGATACTCACTATCACCTTAGGACGCAGGCCTTATATTTGAGTCACCCACATTTTATAGATGAATACACCAGAGCTCGGAGAGGTTAAATGATGTTGCCCAAGACCAGTGAAGCAGCGAGTGGCTGAGCATCCGCTAGGGTCTAGGGATGCTGAATGCCTTTGTTCTGTCCCTCACCCGCACTGACCCAAGGCTTAGAGAGGCTCAGTGACTTGCACGAAATCCCTGCACTTGGAAGCAGTAGGGGGGTTAGAACCCAGGCCTCCTCTCCAGCCCCCAGAGCAGTGTTCCTTCTGCTCCATCACCCTGCACTGGCTAGAAAAACTGCTGCGGGGAAACGTGTGTGGCAGTCGAGAGGGAGAAAGGAGGGGAGGGGAGGAGGAGGGAGCTTGGGTCCTGCTGGTGACAGCGGAGGATGGGGTCGATATAGAAATGGGAGGGTTGGGACACCAGGGTCCCCAGGTGGCAGGGCCTGGGACCAGCCCTCCTCACTCTGTCAGGCTTGGGGCTGCAGGCTGCCAGTGCTCTTCCATCAAGACCCCCGGAGAGTATGAAATCAAATATTCCTCCTCCCCTGCTCAGGCAGGCTTATTGCCATTGACAGCAAATGTATTGCTCTAATCTTTTCTCATTTTGCCAGGATGGGCTCCATTCTGACCTCCCTCCCAGCCTTGAAGGCTTCACAGAGGCAGGAGGGAGGCACGGGGGAGCAGGAGGAATGAGATAGGAGGGAGGAGCAGGGCTCGGGCTGTAAATGGGGCAGCCGCACCAGGTTTCATATGGCCTGTCTCTAGAAGGCTGGAAGATACTTTGAATTTGGAGGAAGTCAGTTCCTCTGTGTTCCCTGACTGAGGGTTTCCCAGGGAAAGCAGATGGGAAAAGCTTGGTAGGCAGTAAGGAAGCAGGCCCTGGGGCCCCGGAGAAACAGACGAGGCTGGGTGTGTGTGGGCGTGTGGGGGTGGATGCTGGAGCCAAAATTCCAAGCTTGGGGGACTGTCCTATTGAGAAGGGGGTAGGTTGTGTGTGTGCACCCTTTCCAGAGTGGCTGGCCTGCCTGCCTGTCCCGCTGTCCTCTGCCACCCAGGAAGCCTTGCCAACATGAATGGCCCTGCTCTTTTGCCTGCCTCTCCTTATGGCCTTCTCTGCTGAGAAGCACTCACTTGGCAAACCTCAGACAGGCATTGTAGGAGAATCAGAGGTGTGGGAGGGTGGGAGAAAGAGTCCTGGGAGGCACTCAGCCTGAGGGACAGGGATCGTGCCCAGAGCCCAGGCAAGGGGTGGAGGGGCAGATAGGGCAGAAGGGTTGTGGGAAAGAATTAGCAGCTCAGAGTCAGCTGGGGTCCATGAGAAGGGAAGAGCAGATGAGTGGGGCTTGGCTGGGAAGGGGAAGGGTGGCACCTCTAGAGAAGAGTGAGGCAGGCAGAATCCAGTGCTCTGGCCTGAGAAGCTGGGAGGCCAGAGGCCCTGGATCCTACTTCATTTGTTCTGCTAAAATCAGCCCTGAGCGTGTGTATACGTGTGTGTGTGTCTGTCTGTCTGTCTGTCTCTCCCAGGGGACGGTAGAGTCCCTGTGCCCCATCATGGTGGGCATCCCTCTGTCTGAGTGTATCTTCGGGTTGGGCCAGAAAGTTTTCTGGATCCTAACGGTTTATGAGTGGAGAAGGCCTCAGCCTCTGGCAGTGGGTAGGTGTGAGCTGCCTTTTCCCTTTGAGGCTCTCTGGCCCCTCCCAGGGAGAAAGTCCTGGCTGGAGCAGCAGAGCTGGGTGGAGCTCTGCCCAGGGTTCAGCAGGGGAGGGAAGGGAATGGAAGGAGGGTTCTGTGTCCCAGTCCTCCCTTCTGGCAGTAAGCTGCTGCCTTCTACTGCTGGGCAACGCAGGCCCTGCATGTCAGCAAAGATCTCAGAATTATTACCTTTCTAGACAGACCTTCCTGCCTGGCATGATCTTCCTTCTCTCCTCTGATTGTCCCCAGCTCCACCTTCAGAACAGCTTCCCTGACTCCATAGGTCTCCATCCATTCCCTGCACTTGCGAAGTTCATGGGAAGCTACTTACTTGGGATGGTCATCCTGCCCTGTTAGGAACCTTTCCTCCTCACAGTCCCTTCTTGCCTGAGGACAGCTGAAGTGGAATTTGAGAAATTCTCTGTTTCTATGCCTCCAAGGTTCAACCAGACAGGAATGACCACCGGCTGCCACAGGGGCCCCCATGCAGGTGTGAGTCCAGTGCTTCCGACCTAGGAGAGGTCACCCCACCTGGGGCCCCTTACCTCCTCCAGCTCTAGAGCGACACCTCTCTTACAGAGTGCTTAGGTCTAACAGGTCTCAACTGTGGTCTACACAGCCTGGGCCATGAACCTTGACCCCACCCCTCTCTCCCTTTAGAGTAGCCTGTTCACCATGGGCCTCAGCTTCCACGTTGCACAAGGGCTGCAGCGCCCCCTGGTGGCCCAAAGCCCTTTCTCCCATGTGGCTGATAAGGCCTTTAGAGAGTATCTACACCAGAGGCTTCCAACCTTTTTATTCTTTTATTTTTTAACTTAAGTGGGGAGCAGTGGCTCACTCCTGTAATCCCAGCACTTTGGGAGGCTGAGGCGGGCGGATCGCTTGAGCTGAGGAGTTCCAGACCAGCTTGGTCAACATGGTAAAACTCATCTCTACTAAAAACACAAAATTTGCTGGGCATGGTAGCACTCGCCCGTAATCTGAGCTCCTCAGGAGGCTGAGGCAGGAGAATCACTTGAACCCGGGAGGCAGGGGTTGCAGTGAGCTGAGATCCCGCCATTGCACTTCAACCTGGGTGACAGAGCAAGACTCTGTCTCAATAATAATAATTCATAATAATAATTGTAATTTTTTTTTTTTTTTGCAGTGTTGGGGTCTCACTATGTTGCCATGGAACACCTGGCCTCAAGCAATCCTCCTGCCTCAGCCTCTGAAAGTGCTCAGATTACAGACGTGAGCCACCATGCCTCGCCCAACCTTTTAAATTTTTAATTTATTTTTTATTTTTAATTATTCTAGGTAACTTACAGAACCCAGCCTAACCTTGCTATTTCCAAAAAAATTTCCCTGACCATGACCATATGGGAATAGTTGTACTTCTGTTATCTTTTGACTGAGAAAATATAGAATGATTGAGTTCTGGATCGCATCATGAAAGCTCATTTGGATCTCATCTCCCAGCAATCACACAGTTACACAGTCAGTTACACACAGATGGGCTACTCAGTCTTTGTGGAGGCCAGGGGTTGAGTCTCTCATGTTCACTCCAAGGTTACTACAGTTTGGGAACCACAGATCTATATTCTTCTTATGTCACAGATGAGGCCTAGAAAGAGGAAGAGACCTGATAAAATTCACACAGCTACAGAAGTTGCGCCAGAATTTGAATTCAAGATAGATGTTTGTCAAAGGGACCACAGGGGCTTAAATAGGGAGGAAGCAGACAGGGCTCGGAGGAGGGGGCAGCAGAACAGGGCTGTCTCCAATAGGGGCAGGGAACCCTCACCTTATTTCCTTACCACTTAGATTCAGGTAAGATATGCCCATAAAAAAATGACCTATGGAAGGAGATGTCAAACGAACAAATACAGGGATGAGTGGAGAGGAGCAACCAGCTCTGCTTAAAGCCCCTTCCCCTACATACCCAGACTGTGCAGGTCATTTAACCTCTAGGTTAAGAGTTATTTAACCTCGGCTGGGCGCAGTGGCTCATGCCTGTAATGCCAGCACTTTGGGAGGCTGAGGCGGGCGAATCACAAGGTTAGGAGTTTGAGACAAGCCTGGCCAACATGGTGAAACCCCATCTCTACTAAAAATACAAAAAATTAGCTGGGCGTAGTGGTGGGCGCCTGTAATCCCAGTTACTCAAGAGGCTGAGGCAGGAAAATCACTTGAACCCAGGAGGCGGAGATTGCAGTGAGCTGAGATTGCGCCACTGCGCTCCAGCCTGAGCAACAGAGTAAGACTCTGTCCAAAAAAAAAAAAAAAAAAAAAAGAGTCATTTAACCTCTAGGCGAGTAATTTTTTTTTTTTTGAGACAGAGTCTTGCTCTGTTGCCCAGGCTGGAGTGCAGTGGCAGGGCCTTGACTCACTGCAACCTCCGCCTCCCAGTTTCAAGCGATTCTCTTGCCTCAGCCTCCCAAGTAGCTGGGATTACAGGTGCCCGCCCTCATGCCCAGCTAATTTTGTATTTTTAGTAGAGACAGAGTTTCACCATGTTGGTCAGGCTGGTCTCGAACTCCTGACCTCAGGTGATCCACCCGTCTAGGCAAGTCACTTAACCTGTCTGAGACTCAGCTTTCTCAATGGCAAAATGAGAGTGAATCATAATGTCTTTCTTACTCCTCATGACTGTTGTGAAAACCCAATTAAATATGTATGGAAGTTTTGGTAAATAGCAAAGTGACGGCTGGGTGTGGTGGCTCATGCCTGTAATCCCAGCACTTTGGGAGGCTGAGGCGGGCGAATCACGAGGTCAGGAGTTTGAGACCAGCCTGGTCAACATCATGAAACCCCATCTCTACTAAAAATACAAAAATTAGCTGGGCGTGGTGGCGCATGCCTGTAATCCCAGCTACTTGATAGGCTGAGGCTGGAGAATCGCTTGAACCCGGAAGGCGGAGGTTGCGGTGAGCTGAGATCGCACCACAGCCTGGGCGATGGAGCAAGACTCCGTCTCAAAAAAAAAAAGAAAAGAAAAGAAAAGAAAAAAAAGGTTATGGATGCCAAGTTCCTTTCCCCAGTCACTTTGCTATTTTTTATTTGTTTATTTATTTATTTATTTATTTGAGATGGAGTCTCGCTCTGTCGCCCAAGCTGGAGGGCAGTGGCGCAATCTCAGCTCACTGCAACCTCTGCCTCCCAGGCTCAAGCAATTCTCCTGAGTGCAGTGCCATGATCTCAGCTCACCGCAACCTCCGCCTCATGGGTTCAAGTGATTTTCCTGCCTCAGTCTCCTGAGTAGTGGGATTACAGGAATGTGCTACCGTGCCTGGCTAATTTTGTATTTTTAGTCGAGACAGGAGTTCTCCATGTTGGTCAGGCTGGTCTCGAAAGTGCTGGGATCTGCCTGCCTTGGCCTCCCAAAGTGCTGGGATTATAGGCGTGAGCCACCGTGCCTGGCCCCATAACCTCTTATGTAATCTTCAGCTCAACCCTGTGAAGTAGGTTATGTTATTTTCATTTCACACTGGAGGTAAGAGAAGCAGAGTGTAACTCAGAAACGGAGAGAAGTTGAATAGGAAGAGAGCTGAATTTGACTCCAGGTCAGACTGGGGAGAACTAACTCCTAGCTTGTCTTTCAGAGTTAACAGTTAGAAGTGGCACTTGTTACAATTTATATAAATCTCTGGTCTGCTTTTTAGAACCAGCTACTTTCCTGTCACTCTTGGCTGCCCATTCCTCTATAGTTCCAGCCATCTTGAACCCAGAGCAGCAAGGTGTGTCCTGAATAAAGTGCAGACAGGCAGTGGCCTTTGCTTGAGGCAGGAGTTAGCTGAGGTGGGCAGAGTACAGGACTGTGTGTGGCAGTAGAATGCCAAACCTATCTGCACACAACACCTGGGAAGATGATTTTTGGAAAATCCCTTAGTCCTACACTTTGTGATTCTCAGCTTTGGACCTGTATTTTCAATGCTGATGACCAGCTGAGTTTGGGAAGGGTTCGGTGAGGCCACTTTACCGTCTTAGATACAGCCATTCAACCTGTTGTTATAGAGCGGTGGTTCCAAATGTGGTTCCCAGATCTGCAGCATCAGCATCATCTAGGAATGCGTTTGAAATTCCTAGGGGCCCATGGAAGACAGATGGAATGAGAAACTCCATGATGGGCCCCAGCAATCTGTATGTTACCAAGCTCTCCAGGGGATTCTGATGCATGCTAAGGTTTGAGAAGCACTGGTGTAGAACAGGGACTTACTGTGAATCAGACACATTGTTAGGCAGGCTGGGGTGAATAAGCTACCGTCTCTGTTTTTTTTTTTTTTTTTTTGAGACGGAGTCTTGCTCTGTCATCCAGGCTGAAGTGCAGTGGGGGATCTCGGCTCACTGCAACCTCCGCCCCCCAGGTTCAAGCGATTTTTCTGCCTCAGCCTCCTGAGTAGCTAGGATTACAGGCTTATGCCACCATGCCCAGCTAATTTTTGTGTTTTTAGTAGAGACGGAGTTTCGCCATGTTGGCCAGGCTGGTCTCGAGCTCCTGACCTCAGGTAATCTGCCCACCTCGGCCTCCCAAAGTGCTGAAATAACAGGTGTGAGCCACCATGCCTGGCCTATGGTCTCTATTTTTGTTATTTTATTTTATTTTCTCTTTTGAGATGGAGTTTTGCTCTTGCTGCTCAGGCTGGAGTGCAATGGTGCAGTCTCAGCTCACCGCAACCTCTGCCTCCTGGGTGCAAGCGATTCTCCTGCCTCAGCCTCCTGAGTAGCTGGGATTACAGGCATGCACCACCACCCCCAGCTAATTTTGTATTTTTAGTGGAGACAGGGTTTCTCCATGTTGGTCAGGCTGGTCTCAAACTCCCGACCTCAGGTGATCCACCTGCCTCGGCCTCATAAATTGTTGGGACTACACGCGTAAGCCATCGCTCCCGGCGGTCTCTGTTCTTAAAGAGGTTGGACTTCAGCAGAGATGAGTTCAGCATGTCAGTAACTACACCCCCTCCTCCAAGCAGGGCTCCCCAGAGCCTGGACACCCAGGAGAGACACAGGTGTGTTTCTAAAGGGGGACTTGTTTCTATTTGTTCCTATTAGAGTTTTGTTGTTATTGTTTTGTCAGTGGTTTGTTTTGTTTTGTATTTTTTGAAACAGAGTCTTGCTTTGTCTATTACAGTTTGATTTAGTTCAATACTTTATTGAGTATGAGAGGGTGATTCCTAGGCATGGGGCAGGGAAACATTGTTTTTGATTTTTTTTTTTTTTTTGATGAGAGAGAGAGAACATCAAAAGAAAGAGGAAAGAAACAGAGAGTGTTATATGTAAATGCTTATTTAGAAATAAAATGCTTGTTCCCCGGTGCCACAAAGAAATAGCACTTAAACGTAAATTTAAGTCTCTTAGCAAAGCCATTTTTACTTTCTGCAGAAAGGGTGCTCATCGCAGATGGAACAATGGCGAGAGCACATTTGAACAAAGGAGGGAAGCAATTTTTATTCCTTACGCAGTTTTTTCCTGCTACTGTGTCCTGTCTCCATTGGCTGGAGCCAGACTGCACAATTTAAAACCTGATTGTCTAACCGTTTAAAACTTTTCTAAATAGGTGAAAGTAATGGAAGGATAAAGGAAAAGAGGAAGTTGCTTATGCCAAATAGGGAAGGGGCATAGGCTACGAGCTGGTACCTGCCTGTGAGCACATCCAGCACAAATATTTTGGTTAAAGTACAAGGACATAGAATGTACTATATGCCTGTGAGCATGTTTAACAGCTACATTGGATAGGATAGGGCCCAACAAAGAGTTATTACCATAAAGTAAGGAGGCTTAAAGGAAGTTAGTCTTTAAAAGAAACTATTATTTATAACACTTATGATTTATTTTTTTTAACAAGAAGGGAAACTTTGAAGAGGAACTTTTTACTTTCTACAGAGAGGAAGACAGAGGGATGCAAAATAATTATAAGTAATACTCATGGAGTTACAATGTGGCAGGCACTGTGCTAAGAGTTTTGCAAACACTCTCTCATTTATTGCTCCCAACAGTGCTTTACACTATTATTATCATCCCCATTTAATAGATGTGGAAATGGAGGGACAGAGAAGTTAAGTTGCCCACTACACAGGTCGTAAGTGGTGGAAGTAGACCTTCACCCAGGGCCAAAATGACTCCAGACCTGTGTGTCTACCCACTATGCTTACCACTTCTCTTAGAGAAATAGGAAGAAAACTTTCAATGGCTCACTAGCGCCTCAGGAATTACACTGAATTTATCTGGCCTGGCATTCAAGGTACCTCAGCTCTGCTCTCAAAAGTCCTTCCAGCTGGTGGGCTGTGGTGGCTCAGGCCTGTAATCCCAGCACTTTGGGAGGCCGAGGTGGGAGGATCACCTGAGGTCAGGAGTTCGAGACCAACCTGGTCAACATGGTGAAAGTCCATTTCTACTAAAAATACAAAAATCAGCTGGGCGTGATGGTGCGTGCCTGTAATCTCAACTACTCAGGAGGCTGAGGTGGGAAAATTGCTTGAACCTGGGAGGTGGAGTTTCCAGAAAACTGAGATCTCACCACTGCACTCCAGGCTGGGCAACAGAGCGAGACTCTGTCTCAAAAAAAAAAAAAGAGTCCTTCCAGCCTTACCCGCCCCCCAACCAAAAGATCCTCTCACTCCAGTCAGGCTGGACTGACTTCCCCATTTCTCTCAGCACTTCCTGCCAACTTCAGCCCCCAGCTTCCTGCCTGTTGGGGTCCTATTCATCCTTCAAAGCTCAACTCAGAGGTCTCTTCTTTGACAGTCTTGAGTCCCAGCCAGAGGTGGGCCCGCCCTCCCTAGACCCCCAGAACACAGTCCCAACTTCCGCACTCTGCTCTGCAGGCCCTGGCCTTGCACTCCCCGTCGCCCCATCCCGGACCCTGGGCTTAGCGCACAGCCTGGAAAGCAGAAGGGCTCAAAGCTTCTTGGTGTAATTCACAGGGGAACGATAATCCCGGATGGGAGGTAGGGAGCCAGACCTCCAGAAGGCAAGTGAGAAGGCCATGGGAGGCGGAACCCAGCGAAGGCGAGAGAATGAAGACACGCATCGGGCTGTGGCCAGATGGGTGGCAGCCAGGGACCAAACCGAGCCTCCCTGCCCCGGGACGCCCGCGTCCAGGGATCAACGATGACAGTCAGGACATCGGATCAGGCGGCTGCCCCTGGGGAGGTGGGGGCCGGTGGGGCACTGGCGCCCTCGGGAGGTCACCCGCAAACACCTATTAGCACCAACCCCATCATTGGTGCCAGGGCGCCGGGGAGCAGGTGGGAGGCGGGCGCCCCCGCTTGCTGCCCCCGCGCGGGATAACAGGCGCGTTTCAGCCTGACCTCTCCCGCACCTCGGAAGCACCCAGAGCGCCGGTCTCGCCAGACGCGAGAGATTAAATAACCTGAGAGTGCACCTCTCCTAAGTGGCAGAGCCGGGAGTCGAACCCAAGCTTTCTGGCACCAGCTCTCAAAGCTCTCAAGCTTCTTCGGTTACAAGTGCAGCCCCAGGATCCCTCCCTACCCTGGGGGCTACAGTTTGGGAAGAAAGGGAGTTAGGAACCCGCGACCCCGCCCCCAGATGCCACACACACTCACCTTTTCCTTTGCTGCCTTCTCGCTGGGGCGGGTGCAGCAGGGAAGGAGATTGAGAGGAATTGGAAGGGTGGGTGGTATTTGGGGGAGAGGGAGGTGTGAGAGAGACAACGTCTCCAACCCCCATCCATTATTTGGGACACCGTCCTACTGAACTTAACTCACCTCCATTACACAGCTCTTTATTGGAGCTGCAAAAGCAAGACTAGTACATGGAAGGAGTACCATCCCTTCTTCTCTGGAAGTTCATAGTCTAGTAGAGAAAATAGGCACTGCAGAGTGCTTAGGGTGGGCCAGGAACTGTGCTAAATGTTTTATAAAGATAACTCATTTATTTCTCTTGACAACCCCAGGAAATAGGTATTATTATTGTTATTATTTATTTTTGAGACAGAGTCTCGCTCTGTCACCCAGGCTGGAGTGCCGTGACACGATCTTGGCTCACTGCAATCTCTGCCTCCCAGGTTAAGCAATTCTCCTGCCTCAGCCTCCCAAGTAGCTGGGACTACAGTCACGTGCCACCACGCTCAGCTAATTTTTGTATTTTTAGTAGAGATAGGATTTCATCATGTTGGCCAGGCTGGTCTTGAACTCCTGACCTTGTGATTCAGCCACCTTGGCCTCCCAAAGTGCGGTATTATTATTATTATTTCCATTTATAGATGAGCGAGTCAAGCCACAGCTGACTTGTGAAAGGCCATGTAACAGTGACTGGAAGAACCAGGAAGACTAAACGAATCAGGAGTATGAAAGGGAGAGAACACAGTGCTGCGGGAGTTTATAGTAAAGGCACGGACCCAGGCATCAGCGTTTAAGTTTAAGCTGTCTAAAGGGTGAGTAGAACTTATCCTGGTGAAGAGGCACTGGAAGTTTGGGAGAGTGCTGGGGCACAGGGAAGGGTAAAGGCCCCAGGTGGAAATGGTAGCCAGGTGCGCGGAGGAACTGCAAACGAGGGTTGGGCAGTGCAGCTAGAGGGGCGAGCAAAAGCAGCCCAGGAGGGCCTTGTGAAGGATTTTTTTTTTTTTTTTTTTGAGATAGAGTCTTGCTCTGTTGCCCAGGCTGGAGTGCGGTGGCACAATCTTGGCTCACTGCAACCTCCACCTCCCAGGTTCAAGCAATTCTCCTGCCTCAGCCTCCTGAGTAGCTGGGATTATGGGCACACACCACAATGCCTGGTTAATTTTTTTGTAGTTTTAGTAGAGACAGGGTTTCGCCATGTTGGCCAGGCTGGTCTTGAACTCCTGACCTCAAGTGATCCGCCCGCCTCAGCCTCCCAAAGTGTTGGGATCACAGGCGTGAGCCACTGAGCACAGCAGAATTTTGATCTTTATTAGAAGGCAAGTTGAAGTCATTAAGGATTTTAAGTAAGGGAGATATATGATTAGAATAACATTTTTACTTTAAACATTTTTTTTTCAAGTTTATTTTTAAAAATTGGCTGGACGCAGTGTCGTCTGTAATCCTAGCACTTTGGAAGGCCAAGGCAGATGGATCACCTGAGGTCACCAAGTTTGAGACCAGCCTGGCCAATGTGGCGAAAGCCCATCTCTACTAAAAATAGAAAAAGTAGCCAGGCATGGTGGCGGGTGCCTGAAATCCCAGCTACTCTGGAGGCTGAGGCAGGAGAATCTCTTGAACCTGGGAGGCGGAGGTTGCAGTGAGCAGAGATCGCGCCATTGCACTCCAGCCTGGGCGAAAGAGCAAAACTCCATCTCAAAAAAAAAAAAAAAAAAAAGACATAAAATTGTATGTATTTATCATGTACAACATGATGTTTTGAAGTATAATGTGTATATATTATGGTTTTTTTTTGTTTTGTTTCTGAGACAGAGTCTCACTCTGTCGCCCAGTCTGGAGTGCAGTGGCGCGATCGCGGGTTACTGCAACCTCTGCCTTCCGAGTTCAAGCAATTCTCCTGCCTCAGCCTCCCGAGTAGCTGGGATTATAGGCATGTGCTACCACGCCTGACTAATTTTTGTATTTTTAGTAGAGACAGGGCTTCACCATATTGGCCAGGCTGTTCTCAAACTCCTGGCCTTAAGTGATCCACCCTCCTCAACCTCCCAAAGTGATTACAGGCATGAGCTACCGTGTGTGCCCGGCCTGTATATATATTATGGAATGATTAAATATAGCTTCTTTTTCTTTTCCTTTTCTTTCTTTCTTTTTTTTTTGAGACAAGATCTTGCTATGTCACTCAGGCTGAAGTGCAGTGGTACAGTCATAGCTCACTGCAGCCTTGAACCCCTGGACTCAAATGATCTTCCTGCCTCAGGCTTCCAAGTAGCTGGACTACAGGCAAGCCCACTACATTCAGCTAGTTTGTTTGTTTTAAATGAAAGCAAGTTTATTAAGAAAGTAAAGGAATAAATGAATGGCTACTCCATAGGCACAGGAGCCTAATTTTTCAGTTTTTTGTAGTGAGGAGGTCTCAATATATTGCCCAGGATGGTCTTGAACTCCTGGCCTCTAGTGATCCTGTCATCTCAGCCTCCCAAAGCACTGGGATTACAGGCGTGAGCCACAGCATGTCTGGCCAAATCTAGCTCATTAATTAAGCTATGCATTACTTCACATAATTATCATTTCTGTGGTAGAATTGCACCTTAATTTTTAATTTTTTTTTTTTTTTTTTTGAGACGAAGTCTCACGCTGTTGCCCAGGCTGGAGTGCAGTGGCACAATCTCGGGTTACTGCAACCTTTGCCACCCAGGTTCAAGGAATTCTTCTGCCTCAGCCTCGCGAGTAGCTGGGACTACAGGCGCACGCCGCCATGCCTGGATAATTTTTTGTATTTTAGTACAGACAGGGTTTTACCATGTTGGCCAGGATGGTCTCAATCTCTTGACCTCGTGATCCACCCACCTCGGCCTCCCAAAGTGCTGGGAATACAAGCATGAGCCACCGTGTCCGGCCTAACTTTTGTGTTGTTAGTAGAGACAGGGTTTTGCCATGTTGGCCAGGCTGGTCTTGAACTCTTGACCTCAGGTGATCTGCCTGCCCTGGCCTCCCAAAGTGCTGAGATTACAAGTGTGAGCCACTGTGCCCAGCCATAATTGCATTTTTATTTTTATTTTTTGAGACAGAGTCTTGCTCTGTCACCCAGGCTGGGGTGCAATGGCACGATCTCAGCTCACTGCGACCTCTGCCTCCCAGGTTCAACCAATTCTCCTGCCTCAGCCTCCCAAGTAGCTGGGATTACAGGCGCCTGCCAGCACGCCCGGCTAATTTTTTTGTATTTTTAGTAGAGATGGGTTTTCACCATGTTGGACAGGCTGGTCTCGAACTCCTGACCACAGGAGATCTGCAGGCCTCGGCCTCCCAAAGTGCTGGGATTATAGGCGTGAGCCACCTCGCTCAGCCAAAATTGCATTTTTTTTTTTTTTTTGAGTCAGAGTCTCGCTCTGTCGCCCAGGCTGGAGTGCAGTGGTGCAATCTTGGCTCACTGCAAGCTCCGCCTCCTGGATTCACACCATTCTCCTGCCTCAGCCTCCCGAGTAGCTGGGACTACAGGCACCCACCACCACTCCCGGCTCATTTTTTGAAGTTTTAGTAGAGACGGAGTTTCACCGTGTTAGCCAGAATGGTCTCGATCTCTTGACCTCGTGATCTGCCCGCCTCGGCCTCCCAAAGTGCTGGGATTACAGGAGTGAGCCACCGCGCCCGGCCCATAATTGCATTTTTAAAAGATCACTTGAAGAGTAAAGAATGCAAGGGAGGGCGAACAGTTTCATTGGGGTTGGACTACCAAATTGGGCAAGGGTGGTGACAGGGGGAAGGAGAAAAGTGGGCACACACAAGAGATCAGTACTTAGGAGTTTCACTCAGTAATTGAGGTGTAAGGGAAAGAGGGAAAGCTGAGGCATTCTACACTCTCATGCTTCTCTCTCTCACCCCTGAGGTCCGATCATTTAATACATCCATTTCATTTCATTGATTGATTTAATAAATATCTTTCCTACCTGTCCCCTCCTTGTCATCCCCACTGCCACTGGCCTAAATAGTCTACCTTTACATTTTTCCCTTTCCAGACAATCCTACTTGCCATTTTAGTGTATGTTCTATCCAAAGACAAATCAGTCAAGTCAGTCTAAGTCCCATTGTCTTGTCGCTGTGTCTATTACAGGATCAAGTCCAATCCCTTCCTAGTGTGGTCTCATCCTACTTTGCCAGTCTCTCCTTTTCATTATCAGGCCAAAGCTACTCAAGAAGCATCATACTCACTGAACCCCCAACATCACCTGAAAGTTGAAGTAAATGTTCCTTCGCAGCCTAAACCTTCATAAATGCTTTCTTGTGTATTGATTGATTGATTGATTGATTGATTGATTTGAGACAGAGTCACACCCTGTTGCCCTGGCTGAAGTGCAATGGCGCGATCTCGGCTCACTGCAACCTCTGCCTCCCGGGTTCAAACGATTTTCCTGCCTCAGCCTCCCAAGTAGCTGGGATTACAGGCATCTGTCACCACACCTGGCTAATTTTTGTATTTTTAGTAGAGATGGGGTTTCACTATGTTGGCCAGGCTGGTCTCAAACTCCTGACCTCGTGATCCACCCGCCTCAGCCTCCCAAAGTGCCAGGATTACAGGCATGAGCCACCGCGCCTGGCCTTGTGTATTTATTAAATATATGCTTGCCTCATTCTTCAGAGGTCACATGATCTTCCTATTGCTAGTAATTTCCCACTCCCTTCTCTCCTGTAAATTCCTATTCACATTTCAAGACCCAGCTCAGATATCAAGTCTCCGTAGGCTTTTTTAACACTCCCACTCCCCAGATAGGATTAATTGCTTCCTTGTCTGTGTTCCTAAAGCACTTTATACATGTCTTTGTCCTAGTACTTATTTCATTGTATTATAGGTATCTAAGGAGGCACAGGCTAATGCAATCAGTGAATGCTCCTGACCTTGAAAGGTTGTTAGGAGGATTAAATGGGATAACAAATTACAGTTCATATTTTCTTTCTTCATCCCTTTCATAATAATATTAATAATAATCTGTATTACAATTTACCAAGTATAAACTTCGATAATGTACCACACTGTGTTTCAGTTGATCTGGGAATAAACCTGTGAGATAGAGATGGGATTATTATTTCTATTTTATACTTGGAAGTAGTGAAGTACAGAAGCATTAAAAAGTGATAATACGGGTGGGTCAGTGGAATGCCTGCTATTGTTCAAGGCCAGGTAGAGTGCTAGTGCCTGTAATCCCAGTGCTTTGGGAGGCTCAGGTGGAAGGATCACCTAAGGCCAGGAGCTCAAGACTAGTCTAGACAATATAGTGAGATCCTTCTCTACAAAAGATAAACAAGCAAACAGAATTACCTTGAGCATGTGCCTGTAGTCCTAGGTATGAGGGAGGATCCCTTGAGCCTAGGAGTTCGTATTTGCAGTGAGCTATGATTGTGCCACTGCACTCCAGCCTGGGTGACAGAGTAAGACAGACCCTGCCTCTAAAATAAAAGTGGAGTCAAGTTTTTGGGTTACAAAATTTGTGGTGTGTTTTTTGATAAAATACAATTTTATATATTTATGGTGATGTTTTGATATATGTATACACTGTGGAATGACTAAATCAAGCAAATTAACATACCCATTACCTCACATACTTTTTTGGGGTGTGTGGTTAGAGCATTTAAGATCTACTCTTAGCAATTTTTCAAATGTATTATACATTGTTATTAACTACAGTCACCGTGTTGTACAATAGATCTAAATTTTCCTCTAACCGAAATTTTATATCTCTTGACCAATATCTCCCTAATCTCCCTCCTCCAAATCTGTGATCTTTCTTTCTGTCTTTTTTTTTTTTTTTTTTTTAGCTTAAGGACCAATGTGACAGTAAGTGCTCTTTCCTTTAAACCACAGCGCTTCTTGTATGCTCCAGCCAGTATTTTTCCAAATTGCGGGTAGCCATACGTTGTTGAGTAGTAAGTTCTGAGTACGTTGCATATAGTAAGGATGAGCAGAGTTTTCATTACCCGGTTGTAATGTAAAATGTATTTCTCACTGTGGGTCCAGATTTTTTAAAAAGCATGAAAGCTCCTGTGCTAGCACAATGCCAAGTTCTAAATAACGTTTATTAAATGGAATTATAGTATTTTATTTTCATTTTGTATTTATTTTTGTTTCCTCGAGCTATCGCCTCCATTCGTAGCTACTGGACAGCAGAGACCATACCATCTTTATTTTTCCGATTACCAGTGGAGTGCCTGTGATGATGTGGGCTCACTTAATATGTGTCAAATAAAAGTCTGAATGGATACATCAATGGAAGGGATAATATAGCTCAGTGAATGTGCTTGAAAATAACTGCTGTTCTAACTCCTGGTATTCTTCCGATTCTACTGAGACTTAACATTGTTCAATTAATCTTTTCCAAGGGCCCTAGTCCCGCAGACAGTGAGACCAAGAATAATTTGCACTTAAGAAGTACCACTTGCCCTTAGGCAATATGGCATCCTGAATGACTTCAGGAAAGGGCACCGCAAAAAAACCCCAAACCGTTGACATTAGTCAAAATGGCCATCTTTGGCTTCGCTTTGTCAGAATGCGCATGCCCATTCCCGTTCCCGTCACCTCTGCGTGTCCCTGACGCGTACGTCACACCGTAGAGGGACGGCGCGGGAGGAATAAATTTCTCTGTGATTGGTTGGTGAAGGATTTCAAACGGGAGCTGGCGGCGCGGCGCGGTGCGGCGCTGTTCTGCCGTTGGGTGAGGCGCGGAGCGAAGTGAAGGGCAGCCCAGGTGGGGCCAGGCTGACTGAAGTGAGTAGTCGGGGTGCCAGACCAAGTGCGTCTGGCGCTGGATTGTGGTAGGAAACAGAGCGTTCGTGTGGTGAGCCGTGGACGCCGCGGGGGTCCGGGACAGCGGGACAGGCCGGCAGCCACAGCCTGTCCACTCGGGCTTTTCTGGGGCGGGGGTCGGGGCAGGCCGAATGGACGCAGCCTGGGAGGGTAGGGGGCTTCTGTCTTGGCGCCGGGTTTTGTGGAAAGCCGGGGGCGTCTTTTTGAGGTGATGGCTGGAGCGGGGCAGGAGCCATCCCGAAGAAGAGTCTCTCAGTCAAATACGAGTTTAAGAGTGGTTGGAATGACACCCCATCTTTTTCGAAGGGAAGCACCCTGGTGTTGGAGAGACCCGGGCAGCCTGCAGTGGAGCCCCTCTCCTCAGTGGGTCGCGTGTGTCTAGGGATGCAGGCCGAGGCAATGACATCTTGTCCTTCTCATCCTAATTCTTAGCCTCAGTGACAACGAGGCCTTACTTGTGCACTTTCACGTATATTTCTCTTCACAGGATTTCATTCGTAGGCCGAAAGGTGTGTGTAGGAAAAGTGGGGGTAGGTGGGGAGATAAGCCTTTTTCTTTTCTTTTCTTTTCTTTTTTTTAAGCATTATCTTTCTCTCGAATGTGTCGGGTAAATAAGCTTTCCGAGTTATTGTAGGTGTTCAGAGAAGGCACCTTTCCTGTAGCTTAATCATTCAATAGGTATTTATTTTTTGGAGGGGATTAAAAAAAAATTTGTATATTTAGGGGGTACAGGTGCAGATTTCTTACATGCATATATTGCGTCGTGGTGAGGTCTGGATTCTTAGTGTCCCCATCACTCAAATAGTGAACATTGTACCCAATACGTAGTTTTTCAACCCTCAGCTTCCGCTTCCACCTTCCCATCTTTTGTAGTCTCCAATGTGTATTATTCCACTCTGTATGTCTGTGTACCCATTGATTAGCTTCCACTTATAAGTGAGAACATGCGGTATTTGACATTCTGAGTTATTTCACTGAGGAGAATGGCCTCCAGTTCTATCCATGTTGCTGCAAAAGATGTGATTTCATTCTTTTTTATGGCTGAGTAGTATTCTGTGGTGTATGTCTGTCTATTTATATATCACATTTTCTTTATCCAGTCCTCCGTTGATGAACACTTAGGTTGATACTGTGTCTTTGCTATTGTATTGTTTTTTTTTTTGTTTTTTTGTTTTTTTTTGAGACGGAGTTTTGCTCTGTCGCCCAGGCTGGAGTGCAGTGGCCGGATCTCAGCTCACTGCAAGCTCCGCCTCCTGGGTTCACGCCATTCTCCTGCCTCAGCCTCCCGAGTAGCTGGGACTACAGGCGCCCGCCACCTCGCCAGGCTAATTTTTTGTATTTTTTAGTAGAGACGGGGTTTCACCGTGTTAGCCAGCATGGTCTCGATCTCCTGACCTCGTGATCCGCCCATCTCGGCCTCCCAAAGTGCTGGGATTACAGGCTTGAGCCACCGTGCCCGGCCGTCTTTGCTATTGTAAATTCTGCTGCGATAAACATATGAGTGCAGGAGTCTTTTTGATATACTGATTTCTTACCCTTATACCCATTAGTGGGATTGCTGGATCGAATGATAATTCTATTTTTAGTTCTTTGAGAAATCTCCATACTGTTTTCCATAAAGGTTGTACTAGCTTGCTTTCTTTTTTCTTTTTTGAGACTGAGTCTTGCTCTGTGGCCCAGGCTGAAGTGCAGTGGTACGATCTCGGCTTACTGCAAACTCTGCCTCCCGGGTTCAAGTGATTCTCCTGCCTCAGCCTCCGGAGTAGCTGGAATTGCAGGTGTGCACCACCATGCCCGGCTAATTTTTTGTTTCTAATGGAGATACGGTTTCACCATGTTGGCCAGGCTGGTCTTGAACTCCTGGCCTCATGTGATCAGCCTGCCTTGGCCTGCCAAAGTGCTGGGATTAGAGGTGTCAGCCACCGTACCCGGTCTGCTTACTTTCATTCAATAGGTATTTCTTAAGTGCAAAGTGTAAGTAGAACACAGTCTTATTTGGTCTTAAAGAATGTGCAGTTAATTTGGGGGTAATAGAACTTTAGATAACTGGTGAGTCTAGTAAGCCTATATATACACTGTTGAGAGTACTGTACATTAGTACATCCCTTTTAGAAAACATTTTGGCACTATTAACAGCCATATAATGGTTTTTACACCCTAATATAGCAATCCTAGTCTTGGAAATCTATTCTAAGGAACACAGTCACCTGAAGAAAAATATTGTCCATAGGAATGCTCAATTCATTTATTCCCCAAATATTTATTAGTCATTTACCAAATGTCGGGTACTGTTCTAGGCATCAGGGAAGAAAACACACAAATCTCTGCTTTCTTGGAACTTAAGCTAGAGGGGAAACAGACAATAAACTGAATAAATATGTAAATATGTTAGATGGAGAGAAGTGCTTTGGAACAAAGTAAAGCAGGGTAATGTTAGAGAAAGGCTGCCATTTACAATAGGATGATTGGAAAGACCTCACTGAGAAAGTGGCATTTCAGTAAAGATATTTGAGGTGAGAGAATGACCATGCAAGAGATTCCAGGCAGAGGTAAGTGAAAAACTGGAAATGACCTAAACGTCCAAAGAAGAGAATAGTTAAACAGTTGTTCATCAACTCTTTAGAACTTAATGGAAACATGATAAAAAGAAGCAAAACACAAAATTATATGTAATGTATGATTGTAACACCATGAAATATGAGTATATAATGGACAAAGATTAAATCAGGTGGTACATATAGTTGTTTAGGGTAGTGAGATTTTTGTTTTGCTATTAATTTTTTTTTTTTTGGTAGACAGAGTTTCCCTCTTGTTTCCCAGGCTGGAGTGCAATCATGTGATCTTGGGTCACCGCAACCTCCACCTCCCGGGTTCAAGCGATTCTCCTGCCTCAGCCTCCCGAGTAGCTGGGATTACAGGCATGCACCACCACACCCGGCTAATTTTGTATTTTTAGTAGAGATGGGGTTTCTCCATGTTGGTCAGGCCGGTCTTGAACTCCCAACCTCAGGTGAACTACCTGCCTTGGCCTCCCAAAGTGCTGCGATTACAAGTGTGAGCCACTGCACCTGGCCTGTTTTACTGTTAATTTTTTTGAACATAGAAGATTAATAATAAACAGTATTTTTGTATCTGCTAAATGAATGTTATAGATAATAAAGGAAATCATTTTGGACTGAAATGGTTAGGGAAGGCTTCAGTGAATTGGTGAGACTTATTCTAGACCTTGAAGGATGGAAGACCAGAATAGGAAGAATTCACAGGGAAAAAAAGAGGTATTTAGTATGCTGAACTGATAGTAATTTTCTGAAAAATCACAATTCAAATCTTCCCTTAGTCTTCATTCATGCTGGATTGAGAACATTTTGTTTACTCTCTGCAAGTGATTTGCTTATAAAGAACATTTGGTTTCAAGATAATCCTTCTGCCCACCAGTTGTATTAGAGACTTTTGATACAGTGAAGCAGAAGCTGGACATTTCAGGAAAAGAATTGTCTTCACATTGTCCTCAAATATGTTCCTGTGACAGGATCTTAAAGTACTGAGATTATCTTTGAGAATGGTTTTCCTTGACAGCAAGGAATCTATATTGTTGATTTCTTGGAAATCTCCAGATTTAGCAATGTTTGTGGGAAAGTTTTTCATTAAAACACTTTCCTGAAAAACTCCAGCAGCCTTTCATTGCTTTGTCTTAAAGTATTTAACACCCTTGATGCATCTAAAAAACCTGATATATAGGTCTCTTAATAATGTTGTTTGAAGGTGGAGGAAGAAGAGGATAGAGACTTTTCCTAGGATACCCTGCAGTAAGATCTGTAATAGTCTGTTATTCTGAAGGACGATATCTGTCTCTTGGCTGGGTGATTGAAATTAAATTGGGGGCTCAAAGCAATCACATCCAGCTGAGACTCTTTGATGGTGTTGCCAAATTGCCCCCTTAGGGATACTTACAGATTGGGAATCTGTAACATAGTGACTTCTCCACCTCTGGGGCTCCCCATCAATAACAGCTGAGATTCTCTAACACCTTTTGGTTTAAAGTGCTCCACAAACTGATTTTCTTGCTGCACACAGGGATAGTTTCAGCTTTCCCGAAAGGCAGCAGTCTCTGTTGTGGAAAGTGACAGCTGTTTTACAGCTGCAAAAGCAATGTACTACAATATGACTTTGTTTTTGTTTCCTTTCACATTAGTGTATCTCCTAGCTATGGACTAAATAATACATGGGGGGAAATAAACAAGTATTCATGAGGGTGAAAATGTGACCCAGCAGGAAAATTACAACTATTTTCAATTGACGTTGAATAGGGTGAGTAAATTTTAGCTTTTTGAGTTACAATTTGGCTGAGATACCAGAGTTAGTACTGATATAGAAAGATATTTTTGTCATCTATAAATAATTCCTGAGAGTCACTTCTGTAGAATGTTAATAAAAATATATGGTCCCCTAGCATATAAAGAGAAGAGGATTATATTCTGCTAGTGCAATTTTTGGATTACCCTAAGTAAATCTATGTTAGAGGAAAAAATAACTCTTCAGAAACAGCAAACCTCATCTAGAATAGCTTGTTTAAAAGCCCAGACCTGGTCGAATTTTGCTATTTCCTTGATTCTTCTTGGTCTGGATTCCAGCTATAATTTATGTTTTATATGTGTTGCTGTTTGTATGACATGATTTGGGGGAGGTCTCTGAGTAGGTCTGCAACATGTATGGTCTAATTGGTATTTTTGTAACATATCATCTCTTCTATATGTTGGGTTGGAGATAATATGGATTTTGGACTCAGACCTGGGTTTCAATAAGAGCTCGACATTTATTAGTCAATTTAAGGTCTCTGGCCTTAGTTGCCCATTGTCTGTAAAATGGAGATAATTAAGTTAGTGAGGCCAGGCATGGTGGCTCACGCCTGTAATCCCAGCACTTTGGGAGGCAGAGGCAAGCAGATTGCTAGAGGTCAGGAGTTCGAGACCAGCCTGGCCAACATGGTGAAACTCAGTCTCTACTAAAAATACAAAAAAAATTAGCCGGGCATGGTGGTAGGCACCTCTAATCCCAGCTACTCAGGAGGCTGAGGCAGGAGAATCACTTGAACCCTGAAAACGGAAGTTGCAGTGAACCAAGGTGGCACCATTGCAGTCCAGCCTGGGTGACGGAGCATGACTCCATCTCAAAAAGAAGTCAAATTCACTTAAAGAAAAAGTATATGTGAAGTGTCTAGTTTAGTGCCCGAATCATTTCAAAGCACCTAGTAAATACTGGATACTTTTCTTTCTAATTGTATAGCACTATTTTAAAAAGTGGTCTAAAATTCTGAATTTAGTGATATCCTTATTTGGAGACAGCCTAGGGGGAAAAAACACCTAGATTTGAGAATCACTGTTTTAGGATGGAAGTAACAACTATCAGACCAAAACCAAACCTAAACAAAAGAAACTCACTTCATACCAACTAAAAGATACCTTATATTTTGGTAGTAAGATTCTCAACTTATACATTTAAAAATTTTTATAATATTCTGTGAGGTAAATAGAGCAAGTGTTATCTACTTCATAGATAAGTCTTGGAATTTAAGTGATTTACTGAAGATTATACTACTGGTAGATAGAAGAGCTAAAGGTTTGTCCCAGGACTTTTATTTATTTATTTATTTTAAGAGAAGGGAGTCTTGTGATGATCAGGGTGGTCTCAAACTCCTAGACTCAAGTGATCCTCCTGCCTCAGCCTCCTGAGTAGCTGGGACTACAGGCACACACCACCACACCCAGCTTGTCCCAGGACTTCTGCTCCCTCTCCCTGTTTTAACTCTTCTTTTTGCTTTAAGCTATATTACACGTTGATGTTGAGGGAGAATGGAAATTCTTTTGACCATAGCATCACAGATATCTGTGTGTGTTTCCTCTCTGAATTAACATATATCAATTTTTTTTGTGAGCATCGTATTAAATACTACATGCTTGTGTGTGTAATATAGAAGTGCTACATGTAAGGATTTTCCCCTCAAATTTACAGTCTACTTGGGACACAGGACAGAATCATATGGTAAAGTTTAATTCAAGTGCCAAGAGTTTGTATCTGAATGGCAACTGCCTGAAGCAGTGAGGGAAAGACTGGAGGCAGGGAACGCAATTGAAGTGAGTGGTGACAAGCTGCAAGTGATGAGGGGGTAGGTATGGTAGATACATGAGAGAAGAGTACACAAGGTTTAGTGATTATGCTGTGGGAAAGGGAGGAACCAGAGGTGATTCTGAAGTTTGGAACTGAGCGACTGAGAGAATGATAAAAATAGGGAAATCAAAATTGGAAGTCAGTAGGGTGTGGGATAGGGTAGGTCAGTGAGTAGGATAGTTGATGTACATAAACAGGAAGGGTAGAACAATGTAAGGAGGCTGAGGCCAGAGAATCACTTGAACCCGGGAGGCAGAGGTTGCAGTGAGCTGAGGTGGCGCCAGTGTACTCTGGCCTGGAGGACAGAGCAAGACTCTGTCTCAAAAAATTAAAAAAAAAAAAAAAAAAAAAGAACAAAAGAACAGGTTATATTGTAATTTAAGACTTAAAGTTGAGACAGAGTCTTGCTCTGCCGCTGGGGCTGGAGTGCAGTGGCCAGATCTCAGCTCACTGCAAGCTCTGCCTCCCGGGTTTAGGCCATTCTCCTGCCTCAGCCTCCCGAGTAGCTGGGACTACAGGCGCCCGCCACCTCGCCCGGCTAGTTTTTTGTATTTTTAGTAGAGACGGGGTTTCACTGTGTTAGCCAGGATGGTCTCGATCTCCTGACCTCGTGATCCGCCCGTCTCAGCCTCCCAAAGTGCTGGGATTACAGGCTAGAGCCACCGCGCCCGGCAAAAAAAGCTTTTTTTTAAACAACCAGTTTTCAACATCCTAGCACCATGAAATTTTCCTTTTTGAATTCTTGGACAGATTAGAAGTTTTGCTGTGGTACTGAGCTCACTGTCTTACAGTCTCACAATATGTGAGTGAGTGCCGAGATGACAGAAAGCAATACCTTATATTAAAACTACTGATTAGAGTCTTCCATTTTTACCTCATGAGAGCCAAAGGAAATCAACATTTGAATTGACTACCCAATGTCCTGCCCATTTCTGTCCTGTAGCACTTGGGGTATGTTGCTTATTTCGTTATATTGTTAAATCCATGGAGTCTCTATGAATTCCACAGCTCTTCCTGCCGGTTTTAATGCTATCCTTTTAGTTTTGTTCTTAGTTTAGAGAAAGATCTTTGTAATACATTTGTTGGTCTGGTTGCTTAGCAGCTTGCTGTGATTATGTAGCTTGGAACAGATACTTGCCATTTGAAAATCTTGGTTTCCGGCCCTGATTCAGGTATATATTGCATCCAGGCTTGGAACTGAAAACTTTTTTTCTATTATAGCAATTATCATATGAATATAAATGAATAATTCTGCAGCACTTAATAGAAAATATCTTATGTTTATATATTCTTTTTTGTTTTTTTGCTCTGGCACCCAGGCTGGAGTGCAGTGGCACCATCTCAGCTCATTGCAACCTCTGCCTCCCAGGTTCAAGCAATCCTCCTGCCTCAGCCTCCCAAGTAGCTGGGATTATAGGCACGCATCACTGTGCCCAGCTAATTTTTGTGTTTTTACTAGAGACAGGGTTTCGCCATGTTGGCCCAGGCTGGTCTCGAACTCCTGACCTCAAGTGATCCACCCACCTTGGCCTCCCAAAGTGCTGGGATTATAGGTGTGAGCCACCGTGCCCAGCCTATGTTCATATCTTTGTCCTTTGTGCTTTTTAATATATTTTTTCTTGCTCTCATAGCTTGTGGTACAATCTTATAAACATTGCAAAATCACTAACCCTTCATAAGAGTTCTTAAAATTTTATTTAGGAAATAAGGACCTGGACTAGAATGTTGAAGCATTGGTTAAGAGAAACATAAGAATCCTTTAATGGTATTTCTGAGGACATTACATTTCTAATGAAATTTGACTTTTTATTTCATTTCCTTGATAGTTTTCATAACATCCAGTTAATGTGTTTCTTTCTTGACTGTTAAGTGAAGATCTTATTTCCTCAAAGTGTTCCCAGTTAAAGTCTATTTGGAATATAACTGCCTGTAATGACACTGTTTTTTCTGTAGTATCAGCAGGCCTTTGGGGGGAAATACGAAGCCTGAAATTCACTATACAGAACACAGTAGCAAATGATTTTTGCTTTGCCCTTCGAACTATGAAGGTGGTGTATTGTCTCTCTGATGCCAGAATGTGGTACAACATAATCCTTTGCCTCTACTTAGTATAAATTTGTTAGACATAGTTCCTCCACGCAGCCCAGCAGAGAGCCCTGCATTACAGAAATAATTCTTGTGCTGCTGAGCTGGCGATTTTCCCACTTAATCATTCGTGTGACGTCATCTGTGCTGTTGGTAGGAAATGTGCTGACCATGTCCTGCATTTTAAAAGGCAGTTGCAACCGGGGCATTAGCTAAAAATGAAATTAAAAATAGATATTTTAAGTCACATTGTAGGTCTTCAAGGCCCGCAAGGAATAAACTGGCAAAAGTATTATATTAATCAATAGGCTTGACTTGAAGAACCACATTTTGTTGTTGGTCAGTCACTTAGTAATCAACTGACATGCTTTTTCCTATTTGTTTTCTGCTACAAAGTGATTGGAGGGGCTGTTATATTCAAAGGTCTGAAATGGTTTTCTAATTTTAAGATGAGTCTTAAATATTCCAAGTTTGTTTTTATAATAAGAATCACACAAAACATCTGTTGTTAGCTTGAGATTCTTATAATGGTAGTTACAAATGGAAGAGTCCAGATGTTGGTCACTGATGGCTGGATTGCTATAGAATCTTCTGTCGTGGGTGAGAAGGCAGGACCCCTAATGTATATTTGATTTCTTGGCAGAAAGATGGATACTATGATGCTGAATATGCGGAATCTGTTTGAGCAGCTTGTGCGCCGGGCAGAGATTCTCAGTGAAGGAAATGAACTCCGTAAGTCATTCTGAGCTGGCCTGTCCAAAAGGAAAAACAGATTTCAAATTTGGGATTTTTACAAAGCTGAAGTATTTTCCAGTCTTAAAGTTGTTTTTCATTTGGGTTACCTAAAAATAAAGCAGTGGTCACTTACGTGGTCAAAGCCTAACAGCACTCATTCTAAATGGTCACTAAAATTCTTTTCTGTAGCTGCTCTTAATAGGTTTTAGCCAGGCTTTTTTATTATCTTTATTTATTTTTTTGAGATGGAGTCTCTCTCTGTCACCCAGGCTGGAGCGCAGTGGCGACATCGCGGCTCACTGCAACCTCTGCTCCCCAGGTTCAAGCGATTCCCTGTCTCAGCCTCTCGAGTAGCAGGGATTACAGGCACATGCCACCAAGCCCGGCTAATTTTTTGTATTTTTAGTAGAGACAGGGTTTTGCATGTTAACCAGGCTATTCTCAAACTCCTGACCTCAGGTGATCCGCCTGCCTCGGCCTCCCAAAGTGCTGGGATTACAGGCGTCAGCCACTGTGCCTGGCCGCTTTTTTATTATCAAGATTCTTTTTCTGCTGAATAGTTGGCACTATTTTCTGTGCCATGAACTGGGAAAAATTTACTAGGATATTGCTTTTTTCTTTAGAGTAGCAGTTGGCTATACTTTTTATCCTGGATTTTCTTTGTGTTCTATAAAAGCATTTTCAGTTGAAGTGGGAAAAAGTCATAATTTCTTCTTTCTTTTTTCTTTTTTTTTTTTTTTTAAAGAATGTCACTCTGTCTCCCAGGTTGCACCACCATGCCCTGCTACTTTTTCAAAATTTTTTATAGAGATAAGGTCTCCCTATTTTACCCAGGCTGGTGTCCACCTCTTGGCCTCAAGCAATCCTCTCACTTCTGCCTCCCAAAGTGCTGGGATTATAGGTATGAGCCACCAGGCCCAGTCCACAATTTCTTTTTGAAGGAGATACTAGGTATCTGCTTTCACCTAATTCATATATTTGATGCTGAGTAATTAATGATTGAGAGCCAAGTTTGGTGGCTTGCACCTGTAATCCCAGCTACTCAGGAGGCTGAGGCAGGAGAATCACTTGATGCCAGGAGTTTGAGACCAGCTTGGGCAACATAGCAAGACTGTCTCTGAAAACATTAGCGGTCGGGCATAGTGGCTCATGCCTATAATCTTAGCACTTTGTAGGGCTGAGATGAGTGGATCGATTGAGTCCAGGAGTTTGAGACCATCCTGGGCAACATGGCAAAACCCCATCTCTGGTTTTATTTTTTTTTTTTTTATTTTTTTTTATTTTTATTTTTTTTGAGACGGAGTCTCGCTCTGTCGCCCAGGCTGGAGTGCAGTGGCCGGATCTCAGCTCACTGCAAGCTCCGCCTCCCGGGTTTACGCCATTCTCCTGCCTCAGCCTCCCGAGTAGCTGGGACTACAGGCGCCCGCCACCTCGCCCGGCTAGTTTTTTGTATTTTTTAGTAGAGACGGGGTTTCACCGCATTAGCCAGGATGGTCTCGATCTCCTGACCTCGTGATCCGCCCGTCTCGGCCTCCCAGAGTGCTGAGATTACAGGCTTGAGCCACCGCGCCCGGCCCTATTTTTTTTTTTTGAGATGAAATATCACTCTGTCACCCAGGTTGGAGTGCAGTGGCGTGATCTCGGCTCACTGCAACCTCCACCTTCTGGGCTCAAGCAATTGTCCTGCCTCAGCCTCCCAGGTAGCTGGGATTGTAAGCGTCCGCCACCACACTCAGCTAATTTTTGTATTTTTAGTAGAGATGGGGTTTTGTCATGTTGGCCGGGCTGGTCTTGAACTCCTGACCTCAAATGATCCACCCACCACAGCCTCCTCCCGAAGTGCTGGGATTACAGGTTTGAGCGCCTGACCACAAAAACCCCATCTCTACAGAAAAAAAAAGAAAAAGAAAAAGAAAAAGCTGGTGTGGTGGCATGCTCCTGTGATCCCAGCTACCTCGGAGGCTGAGGTGGGAGGATCGCTGGGAAGGCGGAGGTTGCAGTGAGCTGAGATCACACTCGTGTACTCCAACCTAGGACAGAGCGAGACCCTATTTCAAAAACAAAAGAATTAGCTGGGTGTGGTGACACACGCCTATGGTCCCAGATACTCAGGAGGCTGAAGGATTGCTTGAGCCCAGGAGTTTGAGGCTACAGTGAACTATGATTGTGCCACTGCACTCAAGCCTGGGTGACAGAGTGAGACTCCATCTCCCCGGGGGAAAGAATAAAGGATTGAGATGGGGTGGCGAACTGGGGAGAAAAAGGAGGTGCTAATAGAGGAACCGTCTGGGAAATAAATTAGCAAGAAAGAAAAATGGGGCTGATGGTACTGACATGTGATCTAAGGGAATTATTCTATACCAGCTTCTCTTTGTATTACCATCCTCTCCTATTTCAGACTTTCATTAATACCTAATTTAGTAAATGTTGTTCTCGAGTCAGCCTTACTGGTGTTAAAGTAATGTAAGAACTGTGTCTTGAACTTTTTTTTATTTCTATAGTACTTACTGTGGTATCTTGCTTATGCCATTCAATATTTTCTTTGAATTGATTGATGTTTTTAATAGCTCTTATCCACTTACAGGCCTTTCAAAACAATATTCTATTTTCTGTCTCTAATAGCTGCTGCATGACCCTATCATCTGGTACCAGCTCAGTAACCACAATGGCATACTAATTAGGCTTCTCTTTGAGGTCACATCATCTCAGAAGATGGATTACTTTAGAGTGTGGTGGGGACTAGAGTGTGGAATAAGAGATCTTAATACTCAGGTTCATTCAGCAAATATTTTGTGAGAACCTATCAGGGCTTTTAGCATTTTTGAATTGAGGGAAAGGGATGACTAAATGGTGTTATGGGGGAAAGGGTTTGAGCTGAGCTTTAGCTATAGGGTAGAATCCCAACAGGCAGAGATGAAAGGGGGTATTTTAGATCAGGCGACAGCCTGAGCGGAGGCAAGAAGGTGTGGGACTTGAGGGAAATAGGAGTAAGGGGGAGTGACATAATCAGAACTGTGCTTTGGGAAGATTACCCTGGCAGAGGTGTAGGCTGCATTAGAGGTGGATGCTGGGAGACTGACTAGGAATGACATGGTTGTCATAGCTCAGGAAAGAGGCAATAACAGCCCTAACTGGAATGGTAGTTGTGACGATGGAAGCAGGGAGAAATGGGTAGAAGAGATTGTGATAATAAGACCTATAGAAGGGGGCAACTGATAAAATATGGGGGCAGAGGGAAGACTCTGTGGTTTAGAGTGTTGATAACTAGTGTTGGCTTTTACCTGTTATTTCTGTGTCTGTTTCTCCACCTATAAAATAGGAATTTAAACATCTCTATTTTCTTTGTGAGAGTGCTATGAGGATTTGAGCATAAATTGAGATGTTGTGAAATACTTTGGGAAATGATTATGCCAGAAATCTCCTCCCCAAAATGTTTATTTTTAAAGAAATCCTGATTTTATTATATAAGCAAATTTTTACCTTCCCATTTATTTCTCTTATAAAATAGAGGTACATTTTACCTCCTTCTCCAAATCTCTAATTTGGAATGTTGGCTTTTTTTATTTTTTATTTTTATTTTTTGAAACAAGAGTTTCACTCTTATTGCCCAGGCTGGAGTGCAATGGTGCGATCTCGGCTCACCGCAACCTCCGCCTCCTGGGTTCAAAAGATTCTCCTGCCTCAGTCTCCCAAGTAGCTGGGATTACAGGCATGCGCCACCACGCCTGGCTAATTTTGTATTTTTGGTAGAGACGGGGTTTCTCCATGTTGGTCAGGCTGGTCTCGAACTGCTGACCTCAGGTGATCCGTCTGCCTTGCCTTCCCAAAGTGCTGGGATTACAGGCATGAGCCACCGCGCCCAGCCCTCATTTATTTATTTATTTTTGAAACAGTGTCTCACTCTGTTGCCCAGGTTGGAGTGCAGTGGCAGGATCTCGGCTCACTACAACTTCTGCCTCCCAGGTTCAAGCAATTTTCCTGCTTCAGCCTCCTGAGTAGCTGGGGTTACAGGTGTCTGCCACCATACCTGGCTAATTTTTGTATTTTTAGTAGAGAAAGGGTTTCATCACGTTGGCCAGGCTGGTATTGAACTCCTGACCTCAGGTGATCCACCC
The DNA here is from genome assembly GCF_003255815.1 of Theropithecus gelada. NCBI lineage: Eukaryota > Metazoa > Chordata > Mammalia > Primates > Cercopithecidae > Theropithecus > Theropithecus gelada. The sequence goes on along the minus strand of NC_037679.1, from coordinate 9,199,094 downwards.
ACCTTGGCTCCCAAAGTGCTGGGATTACAGGTGTGAACCACCGTGCCCAGCCTAGTTTTTGTTTTTTGGAGACAAGGTCTTGCTCTGTTGCCCAGGCTGGAGTACAGTGGTGCAATCATAGTTTACTGCAGCGTTGAACTCCTGAGCTCAAGCAATCCTCCTACCTCAGCCTCCTGAGTAGCTGGGACTATAGGCTTGTGCTACCACACCGGCTAATTTTTTTTTTTTTTTTGAGATGGAAACTCACTCTGTTGCCCAGGCTGGAGTGCAGTGGCACAATCTTGGCTCACTGCAAGCTCCGCCTCACGGGTTCATGCCATTCTCCTGCGTGACTGGGACTATAGGCGCCTGCCACCACGCCCGGCTAATTTTTTGTATTTTTAGTAGAGACGGGGTTTCACCCTATTAACCAGGATGGTCTCGATCTCCTGACCTCATGATCTGCCCGCCTCGTCTTCCCGAAGTGCTAGGATTACAGGCGTGAGCCACCATGCCTGGCCCACACAGGCTAATTTTTATATTTATTTTTATTATTTTATTTTGAATTTTTATTATTTACTTTTTCTCCCAAACTACTGTAAGCACTACTTTTGTTTTAATTCTATTTTTTGTAGAGACAAGGTCTTGCCATGTTTTCCAGGCTGGTCTTGAACTCCTGGGCTCAGGTGATCCTCCTACCTTAGCCTCCCAAAGTGCTGGGATTATAGGTGTGAGCCAGTGCGCCTGGCAAATGTTGGCTTTTGCGGAACTAAAGTAGCCGTGTGTTTTTCAGACACTAGAATCAACTTCATGCATCCACCCCAGTGTCTGTCCTCTTTTTCTTTTTCTTTTTCTTTTTTTTTTTTGAGACAGTCTCATTCTGTCGCCCAGGCTGGGGTGCAGTGGTGCGATCTCAGCTCACTACAACCTCTGTCTCCTGGGTTCAAGTGATCCTCCTGCCTCAGCCTCCCAACTAGCTGGGATTACAGGTGCGTGCCACCAAGCCGGCTAGTTTTTGTATTTTTAGTAGCAATGTTTCACCATGTTGGCCAGGCTGGTCTTGAACTCCTGACCTCAAGTGATCCACCTGCCTTGGCCCTGCAAAGTGCTAGGATTACAGTCGTGAGCCACTGTGCCTGGCCTATACTCTCCTTAGATCATTAGGAATTCCCCGCGTGCCTAAGTATCCCTTGACTCCTTACTCTTGCCTTTCATCATTAACTTCATTCCTCTTTCTCTTTTTTGTATTGATTTTTTTTTTTTTTTTTTTGAGACAGAGTTTTTCACTCTTTGTTGCCCAGGCTGGAGTGCAGTGGTGCAATCTCGGCTCACCGCAACCTCCGCCTCCTGGGTTCAAGTGATTCTCCTGCCTCAGCCTCCCGAGTAGCTGAATTAGGCATGTGCCACCACACCTGGCTAATTTTGTATTTTTTGTAGAGATGGGGTTTCTCCATGTCGGTCAGGCTGGTCTCCAACTCCCGACCTCAGGTGATCCACCTGCCCTGGCCTCCCAAAGTGCTGGGATTACAAGTGAGAGCCACCATGCTCGGCATGTATTGTTTTTTAAAAAGCTTAAGTCTGAGCCGGGCAAAGCGGCTCACACCTGTAATTCCCAGCACTTTGGGAGGCCAAGGCGGGCGGATCACTTGGTCAGGAGTTCAAGACCAGCCTGACCAACGTGGTGAAACCCCTTCTCTACTAAAAATACAAAAAGTTAGCCAGGCATGGTAGTGTTTACCTGTAATCCCTGTTACTTGGGAGACTGAGGGATGAGAATCACTTGAACCCGGGAGATGGAGGTTGCAGTCAGCCAAGATCATGTCATTGCACTACAGCCTGGGCAACAGAGTGAGATGCCGTCTCTTTAAAAAAAAAAAAAAAAAGAGAGAGCTAAGTCCAAGTTACGGGAAGATCAGAATGAAAGTTAATATTTTAAAAAAGATGACTTTAATAGTATATTTTGTTGTCTTGTTTTCTCCAGTCCACACAGTTTTTTATGTTCTATTTTTAATTTGTCATAAGCTGCCTGAGCTTTTTAAAAAAATATCATTGGTGTATAAATTAGGAATAAGTATAATTTAACATTTATCAGGTGCTTATTGTGTGCCAGTGACATACTAGGTTTGTACTACACTATGCACAGTATCAAATACTGAAGTATATATGATATATTGCCTGTCTTCAAGAAGATTATGGTATTTTAGTTTCAGAGACAGGATTTTTTTTCTCATGAAACAGAAGATAGTACAAGTATCAAAATACATGCTTTTGGGTAATCTAGAAAAATTTAATGTGTTGCAAACTGATTAGGAAAAGATTCACAGACCAGATGGGACTTGGTAAATGGGTATGTTAAGAAGAGTAGGTAGGGCATTCCATTTGAAGTACATAGCTTGGTCACAAGTGAGAAGGCCTCTGTTCTGTGGGCAGGGGCAGACCGGTTTAGCTAGGTGGGTATTGCATAGTGGTGGGAGGTAAGTTTGTTTAAACTGGTAAGGTGGTCTTGGATGCTGGTAAATTTAATTTGAACAGCGGCTTTTCATTCATTCATTTGTTCAACAGATATTTCAAGTGTCTACTGTGTGTTAGGCAGGTTACAACACTGGAGATAAAAGAGCAAAGGAGACATAGGGTCTTTGTCCTTAAGAAACTTAGAGAGGGTAGTGGGGAAGACAAATGGAAGAGCCTGTTCAAAGGCCTGGGGGAGTAAACGGAAAAAAAAAATCAAGATTTCTGGACCCACTTAAATCTGCTTGCTGAGCTATGAACCAAATCCTGATTTTTAAATTTTAAATAAATCAAAGATAACCCTCAATTTGGAAATTTCCCTTCTCTTTCCTCCTTTTTCATAGGTACACTTCATAGTTTAGGGTGTATATAACTTTTTAAAGGAGGTACTGTAATTTGGATTTTATAAGTCTTTTTTTTTGAGACAGCATCTCACTCTGCTGCCCAGGCTGGAGTGCAGTGGCACAATCTCAGCTCACTGCGACCTTTGCCTCCTGGAGTAGTTGGGATTACAGGCGCATACCACTAAGCCCAGCTAATTTTTGTGTTTAAGTAGAGACAGGGTTTCACCATGTTGGCCAGACTGGTCTTGAACTACTGGCCTCAAGTGATCTGCCCGCCTCAGCCTCCCAAAGTGCTGGGATTACAGGCGAGAGCCACCATGCCCGACCTGAATTTTATAAATCTTTTAATGTGCACTTCATGAAAGGCAAGTACCAAGCTGAATTGTGATTCACCAACTGACCAAAACAGTGCCATGATTATTGGTCTTCAACATCAAAATTGTTTCTGATCTATAGTCAAAATGCCTTCTGACCCGATCCTAGCAAACTTTGCTCATAGTAGAATTGTACATAAAAGTCGTGTCTTTCGGCCGGGCGTGGTGGCTTATGCGTATAATCCTAGCACTTTGGGAGGCTGAGGCGGGTGAATCACTTGAGGTCAGGAGTTTGAGACCAGCCTAGCCAACATGGTAAAACCCCATCTCTAGTTAAAATACAAAAATTAGCTGGGCGTGGTGGCGTACGCCTGTAGTCCCAGTTACTCAAGAGGCTGAGGCAGGAGAGTTGCTTGAACCTGGGAGGCGGCGTTGCAATGAGCTGAGATTGTGCTACTGCACTCCAGTCTGGGTGACAGAGGAAGACTGTCTCAAGTAAAAAGTATGCCGGGCACAGTGCCTCACGCCTGTAATCCTAGCACTTTTGGAGGCCAAGGCCGGTGGATCACCTGAGGTTAGGAGTTTGAGACCAGCCTGGCCAACATAGTGAAACCCCGTCTCTACTAAAAATACAAAAATCAGCTGGGCATGGTGGCCCACACCTGTAATCCCAGTCACTCATGAGGCTGAGGCAGGAGAATTGCTTGAACCCAGGAGGCGGAGATTGCAGTGATCCAAGATTGTGCCATTGCACTTCTGCCTGGGCAACAAGAGTGAAACTGTCTCAAAAAAAAAAAAAAAAAGTAATGTCTTTTTTTTTTTTTTCCCACATTTCTCACTTGCACACACAAAAAGTAATATATTAATCAGGTATGTAAATGTTCTGCTTTGGGTCTGACTTAAACTAAGCTGAAGCAGTAATTTAGTAAAAGGAGTATCCTAAAGAACAAACAAACCAGCAAAATTAGGTCAGATGAAAATCTTTTTATTTTCAAAATTGTTTTTCAGTTTGGTAAATATTTTGAGTGTGTATGTGTACAGTATTTAGTTTGCAAACAGATAGGTTTTTTCTTTAAAAAAAAAAAACCCACAAAAAAGTAGCATGTTCCAGACTAACCCAACATATTATTTCTTAAAACTATTTGAATTGTAATACTTTATTTATTTATTTTTGAGAAGGAGTCTCTGTTGCCCAGGCTGGAGTGCAGTGGCCGGATCTCAGCTCTCTTCAAGCTCCGCCTCCCAGGTTCACGCCATTCTCCTGCCTCAGCTTCCCGAGTAGCTGGTACTACAGGCGCCCGCCACCATGCCCGGCTAATTTTTTTGTATTTTTAGTAGAGACGGGGTTTCACCATGTTAGCCAGGATGGTCTTGATCTCCTGATCTCGTGATCCGTCTGCCTCAGCCTCCCAAAGTGCTGGGATTACAGGTGTGAGTCACCGTGCCCAGCCATACTTTTTTTTTATTGTTGATATTTGCATTGTTTAAGATAACTAGGTCATAATAACCTATTTTGCTGAAATTTGTTGTTTGCTAAAAACTAAAGTTTTCTTAATGACTTGGTTTCTCTGGAACAAATTGGTATCCTAATTTGTAAGTTCGATATTTGGTCAAATTATTAAAATTGTTTAAAAAGGACTATGTATTGTTTCTATGCTCTTAGGTTAAATTCATATGGGAAAAGTGCCCTTACTACCTAAGAATCTGCTAACTGTGTGTGAATTTGGCCTAGTTTCAGCTGTAAACTGGGTTAGTTTGACCAGCAGCAGATGTACACCTTGAGATCTTCTTCCTTGATGTTGGTGGAGAGTGATCCTTAGAGATAGATGGAGGTTAAGTAGAAAATTGTAAGGCACTTTTGCAAATACATTGCAGAAGAACAGCTTTGCCAATAGCAGGAGATAAGAATGAATGCCACCAGGGTTATCTTCTTCCTTTGAGATGCTGCCTTGGAAGTGATGCTCTCTTTGCAGACATTTGAAGAGACTTCACATTGTGCTATCAGGGATGTTCCGAAAGCTAGTATGTTCTTCTCTTCCTCTTTTTTTTTTTTTTTCAACTGGAATGTTTACATACCCTTCAGGGCAGTGTTAAACAGCAAAAGCAAATTGGCTTTTTACTTTCAAATCAATATTTGTATAATTATATAGTCAAACGGAATTGTAGGTCTAGACATCTGTAATATTAATCTACATCTACTGGAGCATATTACAGCAGTTACATTTGAATCTGCTGTTTAACATCTCTCTGGTGCAGCAATGCGTGACTGTAAAGGAAGCTGTTTTTGTTTTATAGCTATAACTGTCCTGGTGCGTGACAGCTGCCTCAAAGGTATCCCCCTTTGATTGCCTTCTGTTCAGGAGCTTTCAGTGTTAGTGTTACATCTGGAGCCAGGTGACTAATGAGTTACATATTCCATAGCAGATGCCACTGGCTAAGCCAAAAGTAAGTGGCCTATCGAAATAGGAATTGCTACCCACAAAGTTCTCATCAGAGTGATAAATATATCCAAGATCTGCACCCGGTTATTTTCAGCTGTATTTGCCCATAGTTCAGCTAGTTCCTTAATTATGAATTTCAAATAAAGCTAACCGTAGGATTCATTTATTAGAGCAATTATACTGTTTGGTGCTTGAATTATTAAAGATTCCCCCTTTCCTCAGAATTTATCCAGTTGGCGAAGGACTTTGAGGATTTCCGTAAAAAGTGGCAGAGGACTGACCATGAGCTGGGGAAATACAAGGATCTTTTGATGAAAGCAGAGACTGAGCGAAGTGCTCTGGACGTTAAGCTGAAGCATGCACGTAATCAGGTGGACGTAGAGATCAAACGGAGACAGAGAGCTGAGGCTGACTGCGAAAAACTGGTGTGTATTGTTTTCCATGCTAGAACAGTGATGATGCGGGAGGGGGAAAGCATTGTCTGACAGTTTCCACTTGCCAAATATACCTAGTTTCTTCTTCCACATTAAAGAACTGAAAGTGACCTGTTCTTTAACAGCTTGCCCATGATTAGAGCTGAAATTGCAGACTAGGAATCTTGTTCTTCGTAATTTGAAATTTAAATGTTTTTGTCATTTAGACTTGAAACTATTACTTAACAGACAGATTTCAAATGAGAACTTAAAGAATCAGAGGAAAAGGGAGGGAGGGAGATCCTAACATACTTGATCTGTCACAAGATATTAGCCATCCTTCATTGTTTATTTTAAGTGCTACCCGGAATATCCATCCTTATATGAGTAGCTGGTACTTTGTCATTCATACAGGCAAAACAACTGTGACTCTTTTCATCACCGCTCTCTAATTCAGAGTAAAAGGTTAGATGTATTCCACCAGTTGAGCAATGTGACTGACACAGAACACTACCATTTTTATGTGTCAGGATGGGTCATAGTGCAAAAGAAAGCCTTTACTGGGAGGGACTAATCCATCTTGGTATACAGTGTTAGATGCCTCAGTAAACTCAAATTGTCTGGTTCCAGTGCTTTATAGCTTTGTATCCATTTTAATGCATTTTGCTCCACTACTTAGAGAGGTGGGTGGCTGCTTTGATCCGTAGAAGCCAATATTTGTTCTGATAAAATGACACTAAAGTGTTTTTGCTATGTGAAATCTATTTTGGGACTCTCATTTTGCATTATTCTTCTCTTGGATTACCAGGTTAATCCAAAAGTCTTCTAGCAGAAACTTCGCTATTCTAGATGTAGTTCATTTTGCCAGTCAGAAATCAGAGACACAATCTGGGTTTGATGTGAATTAATATGCTATTGGTGTAGCAGCCTTCCTAAAGGCCTATTTGCATAATGCTGTATTTTAATGTCTTCTGGTCTGCCCGTCCCATAAATTTGAGGTGAAGCTTTCTCCCCTGGCTAGTTATGATGCTTTACTCTGCTTTGGTCTGTAGGAACGACAGATTCAGCTGATTCGAGAGATGCTCATGTGTGACACATCTGGCAGCATTCAACTAAGCGAGGAGCAAAAATCAGCTCTGGCTTTTCTCAACAGAGGCCAACCATCCAGCAGCAATGCTGGGAACAAAAGGTGGAGGAACTGCATCTGTTGTTATCCGATCACAAGCAACACAGCTGTCAGATATTCTTGTTATCTGAATTCTTAAATATACTGCTTCTAGAATGTGTGCTTAAAAAGGCAGAAAAAGATTTTGAGGGGAAGAGTAGGTGGGGAATAAAGGCACAGGGACGTCCCTATTTATTTTATTTTATTTTTAAATCTTTCCTAAGGATGTTGTTTTGCCATGGATAAAATTTTGATATTGGTGCTAAATTGTGCATCAATAACTAATCCTGCGCATTGCTAAGAAACCCAAAGGTGAAAGTGGCAGTTCAGCAATACTTTCAGTGTTTACTCTCCAGAGAGCTCTTACAGCTCTTCTGGTTTAGAAAGGCCTCTGTGAGCCAAGACGAGACAATAATTTTGGTTCCACTGCACCACTGTTTAAAATAGTCTCAACCAGGCTTTGAATTTAACATCCCCAGTACAATACGTAGGGAAAGGTCAGCTATTTGTTTTGTTGCCTGGTTGTTTTATGGGGAATCTTTATAACTAAGAAGACGTACAGGCTTAATTTCTTAAAAAGTCAGTGCTGGGTAATACTCTCGTTTGTAGAAACTAGCATAGTTGGGATCTAATTAAACTTCATTCCCTTGATTTTGTGAATTTTGAGTAACCTGTAATACAAACTCAATAGAGAATAGCACCCATAACCCTGACTAACTTTCAACTGCTGTTATAAGGTCTTTGCTGAAAAAGCAACTGTGCTGCACCTGTACTCATGCACACACACTCCTCCGTGGAAACCATACAAAGTAGCCTACCACAGGGTTTGAGATTGTAGTTGTCTCTATAGTGAAGATTTTGCTATGAAATTAACTGATTACCTGACCAGTAGGACTTGTTCTGAATGTTGGTGAATTTTACATTCCACGGTCTACTATGTCTAACATTGTATTGTTTCACTGATCTAGACTATCAACCATTGATGAATCTGGTTCCATTTTATCAGATATCAGCTTTGACAAGACTGATGAATCACTGGTAATAAACATTTGATCTCTGAGAATTACCTACTTTTCTTACCTCTGCTTCCCCAGAAATATCTCTCCTGTCCTCTCTTCTGAACATCTTATATTACTATTTTATTAGCTGATGTGTTACAGATTCTGAGCTAGCAATTTAAAATGTAAATCCACATGAGCTATAAGAGACTGGCTTTTGTATTAGTTTCTGAAGTGAGAATATAGAATTCAGAATTTGGCATGAGTTGAGTTCATTTAATAGATCTCTGTGTGCCACTTGTACTAATTGATTATATTTTGACTTATTAAAGCCCAGCTAGTAATGAAAATATTAGCAAGACTGTATGTCGGCAGCGTTTATTTGCCGCTCTTAAATAGATTTGTGCCTTATTTCTGAATTAGTTTGGTTCTTGGGGAAAGCATAGTCGTACTTCACAATTAGAAGGAAACCAAGGTTTTGGGATTTCACCCAGAAAAGTGTGATTAGAGTTTCTAGGCACTATATAATGCTTTCATCAACAATGGTTAACATGTTAAACTATTTGTTGCCCTGCTTTTATGGGGCGGCACACTTCTTTTTACTTATAGTGATGCTTCTGCATAAAAGGTCATCTCCTGATACAGTCTTTGATATAGTTCATTGATTTGTACATCTTTTCTGTTGCTAGCTGAAAACTAGCAAACAAAGCAAATCAGGATGTTTTTGGTGACTGGTTTTCTGATATAGCAAAACAAGTGACAACTACTTATTACGTGGCTAGGAGTTTTCTGTTCAAATTCAGTATTTGACCAGGGAAAATATGGCCATTTTATAGATAAAAATATTAGGCATCGTCTTTTTCAAATAGGGAATGATATAGTGGAGGTCTCGAATATATAATAAAACTAGATCATATTATCAGTTGATTTTTGAGCTAGACCTACGTATGATATGATATTTGTTGTAACTGAAGCTGAATCAAACAACCAGTAACTACATTACTGGACCATGAATTGGGGAAGTTAAATTTATTTAGCTAAGCTATTATTTGCTGTATACCGCTATTTCTAGATACTGTTTTCAGGGATAATCAGGAGTAAGGAAATCACAGGTAACTACTAAAATGAATGCAAATAGTTAAAATAGGTGAATTGAAATGTGACCACAATAAAAGACAAATAGTTCTTTAGTGGTGAACATGTTTTCGGGCCCAAGTTCCTAAACTGTAGAACTTTTTAAGTGGCCACATTATGCAGAGTATCTGATTAGACAATGGCAGTCCCTTGGGGGCAAGAATCACATCTAACACGATCAGTATAGTGCCTAACATTCTGTAAGTTTTAAAACTAATTACAAAAATAATCAGAAATAAAGGATCAGCCACCGGAAATAATCACGGCAGAAGTTGATTCTTTAACCTTTTCTTGCCTCTGTGGTATTGATTCCTGATTTTATAATAATAGCTTCAATTTTTGAAAGAAAGCACATTAACTTACTATAGCTCTATAGCTCAAACACTTGAGACCTTCCCTTCTTTAACTCTCCCCGAATTGTACATTAGGTAGCCTGACTGACGAAGCCTTTAAAGTTCTCTGTAAATTTATTTGTACAGGGTTTAGGGAAGGCCTAACCAAAAAAAGAAATTAATACAGTGTAATTGTCAACAGGATTGGGACTCTTCTTTGGTGAAGACTTTCAAACTGAAGAAGAGAGAAAAGAGGGTATGTATGGTTTGTTTAGTCTTTTTTGTAAACATAGTATTAATAGAGTTATTTTTGCAAATTTTGCCATAATACTGCATTCCTGACATGTTGCCCTAGCCATTGTTAAGCACATAGTACAAATGAATTCATGCTGTGGAGACAGTATTGCTATTCTCTTTTTTTTGAGATGGAGTTTTGCTCTTGTTGCGCAGGCTGAAGTGCAATGGCGCAATCTCGGCTGACTGCAACCTCCGCCTCCTGGGTTCAAGCAATTCTCCTGCCTTGGCCTCCCAAGCAGCTAGGATTGCAGGTGCCCGCCACCACGCCCAGCTAATTTTTGTATTTTTAGTAGAAATGGGGTTTCACCGTGTTGGCCAGGCTGGTCTCGAACTCCTGACCTCAGGTGATCCACCTGCCTTGACCTCCCAAAGTGCTGGGATTACAGGCGTGAGCCACTGCTCCCAACCAGTATTGGTACTCTTTGAAGTAGTAACTTAGGACAGGATCTTGTCCATTTCACTGTTTAGGCTGCATTTCAATTCATTCGTACAGTGGAAAAGGATAAACTTAAGTTTGTTTTGAATTGTCATATGAATTTTTACACAGAACTTTTGTGCTCTAATATAAGCTTCAGATGAAATGCATGTATAATGGGATATATAGAGATCTATCTGTGTATGCTTGTTTAGGGTACTTAATGTGTTTCCAAGACTTCATGTCCTTAGTTAGGATTACAGCTGTACTTTTTCTGGTAGTGTCATCTAAATTTCTCCACAGCTTGCTCATTTTTTCTAGGGCACTGAGAGCATTTTTGTACAACATATTCTTTTGGAACAGCTTATTCTTCATGTGGAAATAGGCAAAGAGAGAGAGAGCGAGCACATTGTTTGTTATTTACTGTAGCCCTAATCCCTAGGACCTGTATCCAGGTTGTCTGACGGAATAATTTTATCTTCTGTGCTTCAGTTCTGCTTGGCACTAAAGTTACGGGTCTTTGTCTCCTTTTTAGCGCTCTAGTAGCCGACAGTTTGTTGATGGTCCCCCTGGACCTGTAAAGAAAACTCGTTCCATTGGCTCCACAGTAGACCAGGTAAGAATAGTCAGGCCAAGATAACAGAGATTACAGGCCCCAAGCATTAAAACTCCTCTGAGTCAGTATTGCAGCATTGTTTTGAGAGAGATGATGTTTGGTTACAGTTTTTGTTTGTTTTTTTTGAGAGAGTTTTGTTCTTGTTGCCCAGGCTGGAGTGCAATGGCGTGATCTTGGCTCACTGTAACCTCCGCCTCCCAGTTCAAGTGATTCTCTTGTCTCAGCCTCCCAGGTAGCTGGGATAACAGGCGCATGCCACCACGCCTGGCTAATTTTTGTGTTTTTAGTAGACAGGGGGTTTCATCATATTGGTCAGGCTGGGCTTGAGCTCCTGACCTCAGGTGATCCGCCCGCCTCAGCCTCCCAAAGTGCTGGGATTACAGGCGTGAGCCTCCGCGCCTGGCTTTGGTTAAAGTTTTTCTATGCAGTAGAATCTTTATCCATGTGAATGGAATTACTCTGATTAAGTAAATAACTGTCAGAGTGAGTCTTAGTTGCTTGAATATATGCCCCCATCACCTATGTTTATCTTCTTAAGTATGAGATTTCTTTATTTTTACTTTTTTTTTTTTTTTTTTTTGAGACGGAGTCTCGCTCTGTCGCCCAGGCTGGATTGCAGTGGCCGGATCTCGGCTCACTGCAAGCTCCGCCTCCCGGGTTCACGCCATTCTCCTGCCTCAGCCTCCGGAGTAGCTGGGACTACAGGTGCCCGCCACCACGCCCGGCTAGTTTTTTGTATCTTTTGGTAGAGACGGGGTTTCATCGTGTTAGCCAGGATGGTCTCGATCTCCTGACCTCGTGATCCGCCCGTCTCGGCCTCCCAAAGTGCTGGGATTACAGGCTTGAGCCACCGCGCCCGGCCTATTTTTACTTTTTAAAGTAGAGGGAGAGTCTCTCCTTGCTGCCCAGGGTGGTCTCGAACTGCTGGGCTCACGTGATTTTCCCCACCTCGGCCTCCCAAAATGCTGGGATTACAGGCATGAGCCACTGCACCCAGCCAAACATGAGATTTCAACATAAGAATGTTTCAGGTCGGGCGTGGTGGCTCACACCTGTAATCCCTGCACTTTGGGAGGCCTAGGCAGGTGGATGATCACCTGAGGTCAGGAGTTCGAGACCAGCCTGGTCAACATGGCGAAACCCCGTCTCTACTAAAAATACAAAAATCAGTCGGCCAGGCACGGTGGCTCACGCCTGTAATCCCAGCACTTTAGGAGGCCGAGGCGGGTGGATCACGAGGTCAGGAGATCGAGACCATCCTGGCTAACACGGTGAAACCCCGTCTCTACTAAAACTACAAAAAATTAACTGGGCGTGGTGGCGGACGCCTGTAGTCCCAGCTACTCGGGAGGCTGAGGCAGGAGAATGGCATGAACCCGGGAGGTGGAACTTGCAGTGAGCTGATATTGGGCCACTGTTCTCCAGCCTGGGTGATAGCGCGAGACTCCGTCTCAAAAAAAAAAAAAAAAAAATCAGGTGTGGTGGCACACGCTTGTAATCACAGCTACTCAGGAGGCTGAGGCAGGAGAATCCCTTGAACCTGGGAGGTGGAGGTTGCAGTGAGCCGAGATTGTGCCACTGTGCACCAGCCTGGGCGATAGAGTGAAAAAAAAAAAGAGTTTCAGACTGGGGTCTTAAGTCTTGGCTAAGACTAAGGAATTTTTAACCTGCTCCAAAATACCCTATAGTAGAAGGTGAGTTAGATGCTTTGTTTGTCTTTCTCTCATTACTACTTTTGTTGCAGGGGAATGAATCCATAGTTGCAAAAACTACAGTGACTGTTCCCAATGATGGTGGGCCCATCGAAGCTGTGTCCACTATTGAGACTGTGCCATATTGGACCAGGAGCCGAAGGAAAACAGGTCCATTGAATTTGTGACTAAACTGGCCTGTGTAAAACAGCTAGTAAAATTTTGGAGAGTTGGTTTCTTAGAACCCTCCTGAGGCAGGGATTGGATGTATTGGGTAGTTTCTTACTGCTGCATACCGAGGACCAGATAACTGCTTGTATCATGCTTTACCTCTGAATTGCTAGCCCACTTGCATAACTTTAGTTTTTCTTGAAACTATTTTTTTACATAGCCATTAGTACTCACTTTTGGCTATGATGACAGATTACTGTTTATCTCCCAATTAAAATTGGAGCTAAAATTTAGAAGCAGCAAAATACTTAAGAAACAAAGCTTAAAAGTTGCTTGTTTTCTAGGTACTTTACAACCTTGGAACAGTGACTCCACCCTGAACAGCAGGCAGCTGGAGCCAAGAACTGAGACAGACAGTGTGGGCACGCCACAGAGTAATGGAGGGATGCGCCTGCATGACTTTGTTTCTAAGACGGTAAGTCTGTGATTGTTCGTTTTGTTTTAGGTATGTTTTAATTTTTTAATTGTGAAAGTAATAAATACCAGGAATAAAGTTAAATACTTTAGTGTTATAAAGTTAAATGTCAAATTTCCTTCCTCATTCCAATTTTACTCTCCAGAAGTAACTATTGGTTACAGAGGTAAGTTTCTTTCCATTCTGTGAGTAATACTAAATTAAAGAGACCAACCTTTTCTGAAGCAATTGTTAGTGCTTTTTTTTTTTTTTTTGAGACAGAGTCTTACTGTGTCACCCAGGCTGGAGTGCAGTGGTGTGATCATAGCTCACTGTAGCCTTAACCTCCCAGTCTCAAGCAATCCTCCCGCCTCAGCTCCTGAGTAGTTGGGATACAGATGTGTGCCACCATGCCCGGCTAATTTTTAAATTTTTTGTAGAGACCTGGTCTTGCTATGTTGCCCAGGCTGGTCTCGAACTCCTGGGCTCAAGTGCTCCCCCTGCCTCAGCTCCCCAAGTGCTGGGATTACAGGCATGAGCTACCGTGCCTGGCCGATTGTTAGTACTTTTTAGTGACACATGTTTACATTTTTTCTTGAATATATCACCTAAGATTTTCAAAATGTTTTGCTTTTGTACCATTTGATTTCCTTATGAAAATCCAAGCAAATTAACTGAGGCTCAGAGGAGTTGACATTTTTGAGCCACATGATAGTAAGTGACACATTTAACATCCAGGTTTTCTTTTTTTCTTTTTTTTCATTTGAGACGGAGTATCACTCTGTTGCCCAGGCTGGAGTGCAGTGGCGTGATTTCGGCTCACTGCAACCTCTGCCTCCTGGGTTAAAATGATCCTCCTGCCTCAGCCTCCCAAGTAGCTGGGATTACAGGCGCCCGCCACCATGCCTGGCCAAATTTTTGTACTTTTAGTAGAGATGGGATTTCACCACGTTGGCCAGGCTGGTCTCGAACTCCTGACCTCAGGTGATCCTCCCGCTTTAGCCTCCCAAAGTGCTGGGATTACAGGCATGAGCTACCATGCCTTGCCAACATCCAACATCCAGGTTTTCTGCTCTTTGTAAACAAGTTCTTTCCACTACCTCACACTGCTGCCTTCCAGCTGGATGACCTTAAACGAGTTACTTAAACTCTTTTTGCTTCTGTTTCCTCATCTTAAAATGAAGAAAACAAAACCTATCTTATGGGATTACTGTGAGAATTACATATGTAAATATGTGTAAAGGGCTTAGAAAATTTTTTGGCACATACTAAGTGCTCAGTAAATGTTAGTTGATTATGGCTGGGAGCAGTGGCTCATGTCTGTAATCCCAGCACTTAGGGAGACTGAGGCAGGTGGATCACCTGAGGTCGGGAGTTCAAGACCAGCCTGACCAACGTGGAGAAACCCCGTCTCTACTAACAATATAAAAATTAACCGGGCGTGGTGGCGCATGCCTGTAATCCCAGCTGCTTGGGAGGCTAAGGCAGGAGAATCGCTTGAACCCGGGAGGTGGAGGTTGCAGTGAGCCAATCTCCATCACACCACTGCACTCTAGCCTGGGCAACAAGAGTGAAACTCTGTCTCAAAAAAAGACAGAAAAAGGCCAGGCCCAGTGGCTCACGCCTGTAATCCTAGCACTTTGGGAGGCCGAGGTGGGTGAATCACAAGGTCAGGAGTTCAAGACCAGCCTGGCCAACATGGTGAAACCCTGTCTCTACTAAAAATACAAAAGATTAGCTGGGCGTAGTGGTGGGCACCTGTAATCCCAGTTACTTGAATGGCTGAGGCAGGAGAATCGCTTGAACCCGGGAGGCAGAGGTTGCAGTGAGCTGAGATTGCACAACTGCACTCCAGTCTCAAAAAAAAAAAAAAAAAAAATTGATTATGATGATAATTTTCTAATTCATATCACTCTGTTTCTTCTGCTCTGTTTTATCCCAGGTTATTAAACCTGAATCCTGTGTTCCATGTGGAAAGCGAATAAAATTTGGCAAATTATCTCTGAAGTGCCGAGACTGTCGTGTGGTCTCTCATCCAGAATGTCGGGACCGCTGTCCCCTTCCCTGCATTCCTACCCTGATAGGAACACCTGTCAAGATTGGAGAGGTATGACTTATACGAGCCGTCATTGTTTTACGGCCTCTTTATTTGCCTTTCAAAGGCTTAGTATCAGTTTTTGTTCTAAAATTAATGATCTCAAATATATTTCTTTCCACAAACAATGAATAGAATTGTAAGATATTTACTTGAAGAGTCCTATTTGGGTTTGTCTGTCTAATACCTTTCTAAACCAAACTTCTTTGCCCTCCCCTTTTTCCTCTTCCCTGCTTCTCCTTTCCTCCTCTTCTCCCTTCCTTCCTCCCCTTCATCCCATTTTGGAAAATTTCAGACATATATCAAACTAAAGAGATTAGTGTAACTAACCCCTGGTTCTTATCATTTAACTTCCATGACTACTAACTTGTGTCCATTCTCTTTTTTTTTTTTTTTTTTCCTCTGCTGCCTAGGCTGGAGTGCACTGGCACGATCTCAGCTCACTGCAACCTCTGCCCCCTTGGGCTCAAGTGATTCTCTTGCCTCAGCCTCCCAAGTAGCTGGAATTACAGACATGTACCACCACCATGCCCGGCTAATTTTTTTTTGGTTGTATTTTTAGTAGAGACGGGGTTTCACCATGTTGGCCAGGCTGGTCTCAAGCTCCTGACTTGAAGTGATCCGCCCACCTCAGCCTCTCAAAGTGCTGGGACTACAGGCATGAGCCACCGTGCCCGGCCATGTCCATTCTTTTTTTAATGTCTCTTTTTTTTGAGACAGAGTTTCCATGTTGCCCAGGCTGGAGTGTGGTATTGCAACTTTGACTCACTGCAGCCTCTGTCTCCTGGGCTCAAGTGATTCTCATGCCTCAGCCTCCCAAGTTGCTGGGACTGCAGGCGTGTGCTACCATGCTCAACTAATTTTTTCGTATTTTTAGTAGAGATGGGGTTTTGCCATGTTGGCCAGGCTGGTCTTGAACTCCTGACTTCAAGTGATCTGCCTGCCTTGGCCTCTTAAAGTGTTGGGATTCTAGGTGTGAGCCACGGCACCCAGCCTTTATGTCTGTTCTTGATTTATCAATACTGTCGTTGCCTCTTCCTAACTCTGTCCAATGAATTACTTGGAAGCAAATCTCAGCTATCATATAATTTTATCTGTGATAAAATTATCTTTTTATTCTTGCTTTTATGTTAGACATACTTCATAATAGGGTATCAAGATTAAGTTGCTTATTTCCAAATATTTAACCAGTTTAATCCAAACTGATTAAATCCATTAAGAAATTATTTATTGCCGGGCGCGGTAGCTCAAGCCTGTAATCCCAGCACTTTGGGAGGCTGAGACGGGCGGATCACGAGGTCAGGAGATCGAGACCATCCTGGCTAACATGGTGAAACCCCGTCTCTACTAAAAAATACAAAAAACTAGCCGGGCGAGGTGGCGGGCGCCTGTAGTCCCAGCTACTCGGGAGGCTGAGGCAGGAGAATGGCGTGAACCCGGGAGGCGGAGCTTGCAGTGAGCTGAGATCCGGCCATTGCACTCCAGCCCGGGCAACAGAGCGAGACTCCGTCTCAAAAAAAAAAAAAAAAAAGAAATTATTTATTGCTGAGCATGGTAGCTCATGCCTGTAATCTCAGCACTTTGGGAGGCTGAGGCAGGAAAATCACTTGAGCCTAAGAGTTTGAGACCAGCCTGGACAACAAAGCAAGATTCCATCTCTACAAAGAATAAATAAATAAGTTAGCCAGATTAGTGGTGTATGCCTGTGTTTATAGCTCCTCAGGGAGATAGGTTGGACTATTGCTTAAGGTGGGGAGGTTGAAACTGCAGTGAGCCATGATTACACCACTGCACTCCAGCCTAGGGAATAGAGCAAGACCCTATCTCGAAAAAAAAAAAAATTTTATTATGTAAGCAACATTAGCAAGAATCAAAATGACTACCTTCCTACCTACTCTTCAGCAAATCAAATGTTATTTTCCCCTAATCCTACAAGTTCTTATCCATGCCTGTACTTTTTTTGGTTGTTGTTTTTTTTTTGAGAGGATGTTTTGCTCTTGTTGCCCAGGCTGGAGTGCAATGGCGCAATCTCAGCTCACCGCAACCTCCACCTCCTGGGTTCAAGCGATTCTCCTGCCTCAGTCTCCCTGGGATTACAGGCATGTGCCACCACGCCTGGCTGATTTTGTATTTTTAGTAGAGACAGGGTTTCTCCATGTTGGTCAGGCTGGTCTCGAACTCCTGACCTCAGGTGATCTGCCCACCTCGGCCTCCTACAGTGCTGGGATTACAGGTGTGAGCTACCGCATCTGGCCACCTGTACATTTTTTTTTACACATGTTCTGTACTCTAATATAGAACCATGGAGTTCTCCCCTACAGGTAGGTTTGTGTCATGATCAACTGTGATAAGATGTGTTAAGTAATTTTTTTTACTGAGGATAATGAAAGTATAAAAAATTATTTTTCTCTTATTCCAGATTTCTTCTGTTAGAAAAAAAAAATCCGTTTAGAGTAATAAATTATTTTATATTAAAGGCTATACCTGTAACTTCATTATTGCTTTTTTCTGCTGCCCTTGAGTGGATGAGAAGGAGGTAGTTATAGCTGGTGGTCTTATTCCTTGTTCACATAAGAGTGTGGTATATGTGAAAGAGAAAAAAAAAAGTGTGGCATGTATGATAATAAATCAGTCCTGGCATGGAGGTAGGAAAAATAATTGATAGTCTCTGTTTTAATATATGCTTTGGGAATAGGAATTTAAATTTTTTTTTTTTTTTTTTTTTTTTGAGACGGAGTCTCGCTCTGTAGCCCAGGCTGGAGTGCAGTGGCCGGATCTCAGCTCACTGCAAGCTCCGCCTCCCGGGTTCACGCCATTCTCCGGCCTCAGCCTCCCGAGTAGCTGGGACTACAGGCGCCCGCCATCTCGCCCGGCTATTTTTTGTATTTCTTAGTAGAGACGGGGTTTCACTGTGTTCGCCAGGATGGTCTCGATCTCCTGACCTCGTGATCCGCCCATCTCGGCCTCCCAAAGTGCTGGGATTACAGGCTTGAGCCACCGCGCCCGGCCAGGGAATAGGAATTTAAAAGTAGACATGATGTCCCAGTCTGAGAATAAGATTGGAGGTGGTTCTTCACATGTCGTCTTCATCTGTTGGTCTACATGGTGTAAATAATAATTTAAAACTCTTTTTTTCCAGGGAATGCTGGCAGACTTTGTGTCCCAGACTTCTCCAATGATCCCCTCCATTGTTGTGCATTGTGTAAATGAGATTGAGCAAAGAGGTCTGACTGAGGTAAGAGTCAACCGTAGGAGATGGTGAATTTGTTATTTGTGTTAATTAGGAGGTTTTTAAATAAAAATGTCATTTTGATAATAGACAGGCCTGTATAGGATCTCCGGCTGTGACCGCACAGTAAAAGAGCTGAAAGAGAAATTCCTCAGAGTGAAAACTGTACCCCTCCTCAGCAAAGTGGATGATATCCATGCTATCTGTAGCCTTCTAAAAGACTTTCTTCGAAACCTCAAAGAACCTCTTCTGACCTTTCGCCTAAACAAAGCCTTTATGGAAGCAGCAGGTAAGGGCAGATGTAACATTTGAATATGAATTCCTCCACGGCAGTAGTTTTCTTACTCTTTTTATTTTTTTATTTGTTTTTTATTTTTTTAGACAGAGTCTCACTCTGTCGCTCAGGCTGAAGTCAGTGGCGTGATCTAGGCTCACTGCAACCTCTGTCTCCCAGGTTCAAGCGATTCTCCTGCCTCAGCCTCCTGAGTAGCTGGGATTACAGGCGTGTGACGTCACGCCCAGCTAATTTTTTGTATTTTTAGTAGAGACGGGGTTTCACCCTGTTAGCCAGGATGGTCTCGATCTCCTGACCCTGTGATTCGCCCGCCTCAGCCTCCCAAAGTGCTGCGATTACAGGCGTGAGCTACCGTGCCGGGCCTCTTTTTTTTTTGTTTGTTTGTTTGTTTGTTTGTTTAAGACGGTGTCTCTGCTGCCCTGGCTGGAGTGCAGTGGTACTATCTCAGTTCACTGTAACCTCCGCCTCCTGGGTTCAAGAGATTCTCCTGCCTCAACCTCCTGAGTAGCTGAGATTACAGGCACACACCACCACGCCCAGGTAATTTTTTGTATTTTTAGTGGAAACGGGACTTCACCATGTTAGCCAGGCTGGTTTCAAACTCCTGACCTCAGGTGATCCACCCACCTCGGCCTCCCAAAGTGCTGGGATTACAGGCATGAGCCACCACTCCTGGCCACCTTACTCTTTTTATTAGCTCCTGCCTAGTACAGTGCCTGAAATATAGTAGGTGCTCAAGTAGTTTGATGGATGGGTAACTGTATGCGTGTCACCTTTGCCTGTCCTCTTCCTTTCTCATTACGTTATTATGCACAGTGCTCTTCCTTTCTTTCCTTCCTCTCCAGTTAGGCTGGAGCTTTTTCAGTTCTTAGACTATACCAATCTTACTCCCTACTGTAAGGCCTTCACATTTGTTGTCTCAGCCTGAATGCTCTTACATTAGATACTGTATGGTTTGCTCCTTTATTTCTTTCATATTTCTCTTCATATACCTTGTCCCCAGAAACATCTTTTCTGACAACCTTATCTAGATTAACGGCTCTCATTTCTTTCTAGCTTCTTGCCTGCCTTGTTTCTTCATTTATGTATGACTCTACCTGATAGGTATTTGCTTTTTGACTGACTCCACCAATAGTATGTAGGTTACATAAGGTAAGGGCTTTATTCTCCTTTATCCTTGGCACTTGTACCTGGCACATCGTAGGCCCTTAAATATGTTTTATGAATGAATACTTTCTTGGTAATTGCAGTCACTGCAATTGTATGCCTGTCTTCCTAGCACATCTGTTGCCAACTGCTTTCCCTAACTTCAAAGGCCGATTTTTTAAAAGTTCTGACTTCTAATATTGAGCTGTTGGCCAGTATCCTGCTTGTTAATGAAACCAGAGTCTGATGTAGTCATGAACTAATCAGGAGTTTCAGAAGCTTACTGTATAGATGAGACTTTGTGGTCGATAACTTGGAAGCCCGCTGTCAAGGGAAAGAAGTCTAGGCCTCTTGGTGCTTTCTTTTCAATTACAGAAATCACAGATGAAGACAACAGCATAGCTGCCATGTACCAGGCTGTTGGTGAACTGCCCCAGGCCAACAGGGACACATTAGCTTTCCTCATGATTCACTTGCAGAGGTGAGTACCGCAGAAACTTGTTCTGGGAGTTAGGGAATTTTTTTCCAAGGGGAAGATAATGTGAGTTGAGTGTTTGGGAGTATAAGGGATGAATTGTTTTCTTATAGAATTTATATTTTGGTCTGCATTTAAGCAAGGAGCAAGACTTCTAATTTAATATTCTTTTGCTTAGAGTGGCTCAGAGTCCACATACTAAAATGGATGTTGCCAATCTGGCTAAAGTCTTTGGCCCTACAATAGTGGCCCATGCTGTGCCCAATCCAGACCCAGTAACAATGTTACAGGACATCAAGCGTCAACCCAAGGTAGGCAGGTGCAGGGTGTGTGTGTGTGTGTGTGTGTGTGTGTGTGTGTGTGTGTGTGAGAGAGAACTTGTGTAATGTGATAACATAAAAGAAAGTCGAGAAGCCCTGGGCTTTGGAAGTTTGCTAACAGATCTGCTGGCTTTTAGGTGGTTGAGCGCCTGCTTTCCTTGCCCCTGGAGTATTGGAGTCAGTTCATGATGGTAGAGCAAGAGAACATTGACCCCCTACATGTCATTGAAAACTCAAATGCCTTTTCAACACCACAGACACCAGATATTAAAGGTAAGGCCCAAGATGTGCTTCTTCAGGGACTTGGCTCCCTCTTTAGTTTTAGTCATGTGCCCTCTTCCTGCCTTTGCTAGAGCTGTTTGAAAATTCTAACATTAAAGGAAAATTTGTATAATTCTACCATTGTAATTTTTTTTTGCTTTTCCATGTTCTCCTTTCTTTATCCATATGGATGTATGTTTTTTAAATATAGATATAATAGGCTGGGCATGTTGACTCACACCTGTAGTCCCAGCACTTTGGGAAGCCGAGGCAGGCGGATCACAAGGTCAAGGGATTGAGACCATCCTGGCCAACATGGTGAAACCCCATCTCTACTAAAAATACAAAAATTAGCTGGGTGTGGTGGCACGTGCCTGTAATCCCAGCTACCTGGGCTGCTGAGGCACGAGAATCGCTGGAACCCAGGAGGCGGAATTTGCAGTAAGCTCAGATCGCGCCACTGCACTCCAGCCTGGTAACAGTGAGACTCTGTCTCCAAAAAAAAAAGATATAATAATAGTTTAAATATAATCCAGTCTTATTTCACTTAGCATGTTGTGAGAACTTTTTCTCATATATAATCTTATTTGCTTAAATGTTCTAGTAGGTATTAACATTATTTTATAATTTTTCATAATTACAAGTAATGCTATAGTCAATATTATATGTATGTATCCTCTTTTCCCTTAATGATAAATTCCCAAGAGTGGGAATCACTGAATTAAATGGCTTAAACATTTTTACGAATCTTGATATGTTTTACCAACTTGATTTCTTAAATTTCTTATAGGCTTTTCCAATTTCTATTGCTAACCAACAATTTGATATGAATAGGCTGGTTTCACTCCAGTCTCACTGTCATTGGAGACCCATTCTTTCATTATTGCAAGTTCCTTCTAAGGAAGCATATTGTTTCTTCTAGTATAGCTAAAAGTCAGATGTTTAGATGTTAGATTTGTGAAATGTGGAGTTAGAGAATGGCCTAAATCAGGAAGTGTCAGCTATTCATTGAGTTCAAAAGATACACTAGTATGTTACAGAATGATGACAAAAATGATTTCTGGAACTTTGCTAGATGTCTAACCTTAGCTCTTAAGTGCTTCAGAGGGTAATCAGCTTAAAACTAGCCATCTAAAAAGATACCTTCTTTTTTCCCACCTTTCTTAAAAATATATCTGAACTTTGAAGTGAGTTTACTGGGACCTGTGACCACTCCTGAACATCAGCTTCTCAAGACTCCTTCATCTAGTTCCCTGTCACAGAGAGTCCGTTCCACCCTCACCAAGAACACTCCCAGGTATGCAGAATTGGCCTTCCTAGGAAATAAAAAACACTTGCTTTCTTACACTTCTTATTATATTGAAGCTTATTGAAAGAAAAATTGCATTAGATTTTAGCTAGCGACTAGACTTTATAAAAGGGAACATGGAGCTATAAGGATTCCTTCTTTAAAGAGGTTCTGAAAGTCTTTACTATTTCCCCGCCCTCATTGTAGGTGACTAAGAGTATCTTGCAAAATAGTTGTCTAGGGTTTCCTACTTATAGTGGGTCATATCAAGTAATATTATAGTTGTTTATTCAACCATTTTTTATAGAATACTTGTCCAGTTCATTCTCTTTTGTAGATTTGGGAGCAAAAGCAAGTCTGCCACTAACCTAGGACGACAAGGCAACTTTTTTGCTTCTCCAATGCTCAAGTGAAGTCACATCTGCCTGTTACTTCCCAACATTGACTGACTATAAGAAAGGACACACCTGTACTCTGCTCTGCAGCCTCCTGTACTCATTACTACTTTTAGCATTCTCCAGGCTTTTACTCAAGTTTAATTGTGCATGATCGTTTTATTAAAACTATGTATACCTTCCCTTCCTTCTCCTCAAGTCACATAATATCAGCACTTTGTGCTGGTCGTTGTTGGGAGCTTTTAGATGAGACATCTTTCCAGGGGTAGAAGGGTTAGTATGGAATTGGTTATGATTCTTTTTGGGGAAGGGGGTTATTGTTCCTTTGGCTTAAAGCCAAATGCTGCTCATAGAATGAACGATCTTTCTCTAGTTTCGTTTAGAACTGATTTCCATGAGACAATGACAGAAACCTTACTTATCTGATAAGATTGGCTTGTCTCAGGGTGGGAAGTGGGAGGGCAGGGCAAATAAAGGATTAGACCAGAGGATTTAGGGTGCCTCCTAAGAACCGGAAGTTCTCATTCCCCATTATGAACGGAGCTATAATATGGAGCTTTCATAAAAATGGGATACATTGAGGACAGAACGAGTGATGGGAATATGCATAGCTTTAATTTGGATGATTAGATCTTTAATAGTGTTGAGTGGCACAACCTTGTAAATGTGAAAGTACAACTTGTATTTATCTCTAATGTGCCACTGGCTGAACTTTGAGTTCATTTGGGGTCAAAGCCAGTTTTTCTTATAAAATTGAATTCATTCTGATGCTTGACCCCCATGCCCCCAACCTTGTCCAGTGGAGCCCAACTTCTAAAGGTCAATATGTCCTTTGGCATCCCAACTAACAATAAAGAGTAGGCTATAAGGGAAGATTGTCAATATTTTATGTGGTAAGAAAAGCCACAGTCATTTTTTTCTTTGCACTTTGGATGCTGAAATTTTCCCATGGAACATAGCCACATCTAGATAAATGTGAGCTTTTTCTTCTGTTAAAATTATTCTTAATGTCTGTAAAAATGATTTTTTTCTATAGAATGTTTGACTTCATATTGACCTTTACCTGTAAAACACCTATTTCGGATAATATTTGGAAAAAAAGTAAATAGCTTTTTCAAAATGAACATGAGGCTGGTTTTCTTGTCTTGGAAGGTAATTTTCAATGCCTTTTAGAAAATCATTTCTGGGGCTGGGCATGGTGACTCATGCCTATAATCCCAGCACTTTGGGAGGCCAAGATGGGTGGATCACCTGAGGTCAAGAGTTTGAGATATGGCCAAACCCTGTCTCTACAAAAAATACAAAATTAGCCGGGCGTGGTGGCACACACCCGTGATCCCAGCTCTCAGGAAGCTGATGTGGGAAAATTGAGCCTGGGAGGCGGAGGTTACAGCGAGCTGAGATCGTGCCACTGCACTCCAGCCTGGGTGACAGAGTGTGAGACCCTGTCTCAAAAAAAAAAAGAAAAAATTACATCCTTCAACGTGTCTTGACTCTGTTGTTCATCCCCATTTCCCACTCTCTGGACCCACCCCAGTCTTACCACCACCGGGAGTTTGTTTCTTCATTTCTCATCAGTCTTTCTTTGTCCAAACTGGAGTTGTAGAGTTGTCCTATGCCTGTTGTGTTGTTTAAAGAAATCACAGTCATGAGTTGCATAATGACGGGGATACATTGAGAGGTGCTTCATTACGTGATTTCATTGTTGTGTGAACCTGAGTGTCCTTACACAAACCTGGATGGTGTGACCTACTACACACCTAGGCTATATGGTAGAGCCTATTGCTCCTAGGCTACAAACCTGTACAGCATGTGACTGTTCTGAACACTGTAGGCAGTTGTAACACATGGTAAGTATGTATCTAAACAGAAAGGGTACAGTAAAACTATGGTTATTATAATCTTATGTGACCACTGTTGTATATGGGATGCATTGTTAATCAAAACGTAATGTAGTGTGTGACTGTACTTAAAAAATAACAACAACAACTTTTTAAACAAGTCTTTAGGGACCAGAATGGTGCAGATAAAAAAAAAATTGCCTCTGGCTGGCTGACTGCCTAGAACATCCTTCACTGCTGGAAGTGACTCTGGAGTGAGCTGGAATGATTAACTGAGGGCACCTGCACTTGGAACTCTGAAGCTGGTGAACAGAATGTATCTGAGATTGAACGTAAACAGTTGCAGGCTTAATATGTAACTGTGGAGAGAGGAGGCAACCTACTGGCTTTTTTCCCAGGAGGGGGCAGCTTCACGGCAGGGCCCATCTGCCTCAGCAAATTGACAGAGGATGGGTCCCATACCCCCTTTCACACATGCCGGCTAGGCCTTATTTTTTAAAACTCTGCCCTAGATGCTACCTCTTTTCTTATGTCTTTGCAATCCTAGCCTTGGCCTGGTTCCATATTTGCTGTTCTGTAGTATCTCCCCAAGGTGCATTTCAAGTCACTAATGTAGAGGAAGTAAATGGATTGTGTAACATTAGTGAAGGCAAGGCTACCCTATGCAGGAACCAATGGTCCATTAACGAAAAAGGAAATGGTCCTGTGTGTCAAATGTTGGCAACCATTTGCTCAGTTTTTGGGCTAGGCCAAGAGACCTTAGCCATGAAAATAATTCTGATGATAGCAAAGGGAAATATATACCCACCTTCAACTTCTTTAACAGTACTTCCTGCGGAACAGTCTGACTTTCCAGGGTCTTCTTAATTAAATTATACCTCCTCAGTGTGAGGGCTGTGGAAGGGGGTCCAGTGCTTTGGAGTAGGCATCACTCCATCTCTTACTCCTAACCCTTTCTGATGTTCCTCTCTTTTAATGCAGTTTAATTTTACTGTCACACTTGCTAATAAACAGAATCTTTAAATTGTGACATTTACCTCTATTCTCCCTGATCTATGCAAGACTCCCGAATTTGATGTTTATCTAACTGGGCAAGCATTACATGGTTGGATTCAGCCGCAACAATTTGAGTTTATTACTGGGTGTTTAACAACTTAGCCTTCCTTAAGAAGGTGAATTCATTGCTTGCAGAGATAGAAGAAGGAATGTGAGTTTTGTTCAGAGGACGTTTAGGGTGCACAATTGATTTACTAGGGGAAAAAAGTAGTCATTTTTGGTTATGAACTGAACCGGTGGCATTGAAAGTGGTCTTGTGTTCTTTTTATTTTATTATTTATTTTATGCCTCCCAAGTAGCTGGGACAACAGGCATGCCCCACCATGCCCAGCTAATTTTTAATTTTTTTTATAGAGATGAGGTCTCACTATGTTGCCCAGGTTAGTCTCAAATTCCTGGACTTAAGTGATCCTCCTGCTGCAGCCTCCCAACAAAGTGCTGGGATTACAGGCATGAGCCACTGTGCCCAGCCAGTTCTTGCATGCTTAAATTATTAGGCTGCACAAAATGACAAAGAGAGCCGAGTGAGTACAGGGAGCAAAGGTATCAGGCTTGCTGTTTTTGTTTTGTTATGGTAGGGTCTACCTGCACACCTATTTAGCTTCAGATAGATTGATGTGGTTTGTGTCACCACCCAAATCTCATCTTGAATTGTAGTTCCCATAATCCCCACATGTCGTGGCAGGGACCCAGTGGGAGGTAATTGAATCATGGGGACAGTTACCCTCGTGGTGTTCTCTTGATAGCAAGTTCTCACAAGATCTGATGGTTTTATGAGGAGCTTCCCCCTCTTTTGCTCTGCACTTCTTGCTGCTGCCATCTGAAGAAGGACATTTTGCTTCCCCTTCTGCCATGATTGTAAGTTTCCTGAGGCCTCCCCAGCCCTGCTGAACTGTGAGTCAATTAAACCTCTCTCCTTTATAAATTACCCAGTCTTGGGTATGTATTTATTAGCAGTGTGAGAATGGAATAATACATAGGTACATACACACACACGTACATTACACATGATTTCCTGTTGGAAAAGCATTTAGAGGCCCCACTGCTATGCCTGGCAGGCCAAGGGGTTCAATCGTGCATCACCTTTTCTTAGGCTTTCAGCATGGGCAGGGCAAGAGCTGGTGTGGATACCCAGATGTGAGAAGTGAGGGTGGCACAGCTCACACAGTAGGTTCTTGATCAATGTGCTTTGACGATAGTCTGGGTGATGACTCAGGTTTCAGCCACTGATGGAAAAAGCTTTCAAGCATGCAGAGTTGGGGCACGTTAGCCATTCTGCTTTTAGTGTAAACAGGGTTTGGAGAATGGCCACTTAACCTAAGAACTTGGTAATTTTTTTATATGCCCCCTGTAGTGGGGATATTTTGTAAATAAGTGAAGGCGCCAGGCCAGGAGGTCCCTAACTTGAGTAATTTATTACACACTGGTTCTCAGAGCTGTATTTGTTGATGGTTTGTGTTCACAAAGTCAGGTGGAAGACAGCTTGACGCCACCAGGAATAACCTTGTAGCATGTGGGAGTTTTGTCCTCTGCAATTGCGTGGGATGGGGAAGGAGGCTACTTTTCAGGGACTCCTAGTTGGAAGCAGGAATTTTTCCTTTTGTCTACCTTTCTCCCTCTATAACTCTTGCCAGGCTTCATTTAGCTGCATTGTTTTTTATGCAGCATTACTCTCATATCTCACACAATTGGGTACCATCTGTGTGCTAGGCTCAAACACATGTAAATGGATATTTAGACTTATAATAAAGCACCAGTTAAATCTTCTCTGGTCATCACTGAAGATGGAATTAGGAACTGATTCCCCATAAAGTCTTTAGGGAATTTAATATGGTGATTTACCATATATAGAGCGCTTTCATTTATCATCTTACTTGATCTCACTTCACTCAATGGGAGGTGGGGCAGGACAGGTGATACTATCCCAGTTAACAAATTCAGAGAGGTGATTTGGCCCAAACTCCTACTAACTAATGTGTAGCTTACCTGGGGTTAGAATCTAGGAGTTACAGCTTAGTCTGAAGGTTAGCCCTGGTGCTTGCTATTTCAGACTTCAGAGAGCATTGTGGGGCCTGTAAGTGTATTATTCGGTTCTTAAGTACTAGTAAATGGCCTTTGCTTGGAGCCAGTGTTATTTACATTCCATGCAAGGAAGGATCTTGTCCTGCAAAATGAGCAACTATAAAATGAGCAGGCTGTAAAAAGAGATGATCATTTACATTGCAGGAGTTCTCCCTATTATCCTAAGAACTTTTTAAGTCACACCCAACCTAGAGCCGCAGATTGCACTGAAGACTGTATGTATGTGGATGTAGTATGCATTCTCATTATGCATTCTCAGCAGATGACCCAGAAAGAGCAGGGAGGCCCAGACTGCTGGAGAAGGCATGTGGGGCAGAATTTCCTAATGGTTGTCTGGGAGAGTGGAAGACCTGGGCTTGGTGATGTAGGGCTGTTTTCTGTGTGGAAGGAGCAAGATGAGATGTGTGAGTGCTTGAGGTTGCTCCTGGTGGCAGTCTGTTTCCAGGCCACCCCTGTGCATCCTGTGTGCTCTGATGCTCAAAGCCAAAGATAGGCAAGTCTCAGCCAAAGCCATCAGCCTGCTTCTAGAAACGTGTCAGTGGATTAACTTACTAGCTTTCCCCCTGAGTGGCATTAGCTCTCACCCTGTCTCATGCTCACCATCTGGCTTTGAGTAAGAAGTCTTCGAGTGATCTCTCTTCACAGCCTGCTTTGCGCCAGGGCTTTCCGTAGGGCTGTGCAGCATTCTCCCTCATCAACCCTAGGGCCCAGTGCTCTCCAAGAAGGGGAGGTCAGTGTGCCGTGTCCACACATATGCATACCTGGGATCTGAAGACTGCTTTAGACCTCAAAGGAAAAAACCCGCTCAAGGGAGAATGAGTCTCCATGGTTAGTGACCTGAAGTCTTTTTGTTGTCAAAACTAGCAAGTGGATCTGTTATTAGGTTAGCTTTTAAAATTGAGTTGCTCCCACCACAGAGAAAGCTCTTTTTGCCAGTGAGATGATAGTTTGTCCGGATTTTGGTAGAGAGAGATTCAAAGGGGCTGGGATTTTTCTTTCTCATTAGAAAGCAAAGCCCGGGGGTGGAGGTGCTTAAAGGAACCACCTCCCTTCCTCCCAGGGAGCTGGCTCTCTCCTCCTAGGTTAATATACATTGAATGGGGCTAAACGCCTGGTGCTTCTGGACAGAGTCCAGCCCCTCAGCTGAGCAGCCGCACTGTGAAGATACAGCTGCTGGCATTAAAGGGCTAAGCCCTTTCCAGCTGCTTTGCTTTAACGGGAATCGCCTGCAGTCGGCAGCTTAGCGGAGCTGTCTTAGCCCGATTAGGAGGAAATGACTAATCTCTGCATCTTCTCATGACACTGCTCTGGAGGCTCGGGGGAAAATGACCCAGTGGGGTGGGAAGTGGTTGGATAAATGGTGCTCGAGTGCGAGGCTCTATCTCCTTAAAACTGTGGTCCCAGCTTGGTGTGATTTGTGTTTGTTTTGCCTCTGTGAAAAAAGGGGGCTGGCTTCTCTTCAGTGGACTCCCTGGCACTGAGGGAGAGGAGACATTCACTGTGAGGGGTGGCCTGGGTATTTAAAAGCTGGTACAGCAACAGATGTGCAGAGTTGAGAGCGTATGGGGGCAATGTATCCATTCCCCTGGGAGGAGGAAGACACCTAAAATGGTCCTCACTTCAGCCTTCCATTCCTCTTTTCATTAAAACCCGATGTAAAGAGCCAAGATTTAGGCCGGGCACAGTGGCTCACACCTGTAATCCCAGCACTTTGGGAGGCCAAGGCAGGCGAATCACCTGAGATCGGGAGTTCAAGACCAGCCTGACCAACATGGAGAAACCCCGTCTCTATCAAAAATACAAAATCAGCCGGGCGTGGTGGCATGTGCCTGTAATCCCAGCTACTTGGGAGGCTGAGGCAGGAGAATCACTTGAACCTGGGAGACAGAGGTTGCGGTGAGCCAAGATTGCACCATTGCACTCCAGCCTCGGCAACAAGAGTGAAATGCTGTCTCAAAAAAAAGAGCCAAGAAATGATCATTTCATTGATTGAAAAGATGCAGTTTAGAAAATATTGTTAATATCTCTGAGAATTGGGACATCTTACAATCAATGGCATCTTACTAATATAATGCAGTGTTTCTCAGTAGCTCATGATATAGTAGTGTATCTTGTAATCAATGTTATTTGGGTTGGAAGTGTTAGCTATTCACGTGAGATAGACTGTTGGACGGACTAGCTGTGCAGGCCAAGAAAACAGCGACTTTGCTGTGGTCAAAGAGAGATTAAAACAGGAAGTTCCCCCTGGTCTGAAAGGAAGTTACAGTATAGGAAAAGCAGAGAAATCAAGTCTCAGTCCAAGACACATAGCATGAAGAAGCAGACAAGCAATGTGTGGGGCAGCATCAAGATTGGACCCAGTCATGACCCCAGAGCCATCAGGGGAAAGCCACTGTGAATCAGTGATGACCTGACCAAAATAACAGTACATCCTGGGGGATGCCAGGCTGCTTTAACACATGAGAGATGAGAGGTTTTAGACATTCTGTTTTGGCTGGGTTTTGGGAATGTATGCTGCAATCCTTTGACCATCTTACTCATCAAGTCTAGAATATCAGAGGAAGGTCTTTCCTCTTTTGAAACTGAAAGGCCATGATTTGGGGGAAAAAGGAAGCCTGTCTCATAGGACAGATAGTAAAGATAAGGAATATATTGCCCTGAAATTAGAAGTAGACTAAACATATATCATTTTGTTTAAGGAGATATTCCTGTTAGAGGCAGATGTTTGAATAACTATGAAGTCAAGTGTTCAGTGCCAGGATAGAGGTGGTGCAGAGTGCTGGGGGAGCTCACAGAGCTTTAAGGTCCTGACATGAGAGCTAGGACTCGGGCTGTGCCAGGCAGCTAGGGAGGGACAGAGCGTATTTCCAGACAGAGAAGCCCCTCCAGCCTGCTGCTTCAGAACCAAACGCCCCTAACTGCCATCCTGGCCTCTTCCCTCACTACAGGCTGGGCCCTTGTTCCCGGATCAAACCCAGGGTTGGGATGCTTATTTTCGTGGCCCAATAATGAGACGCAGGTGAACTGGGAGAGAAGGGAGTTTTCTGTAACCGGTTACGGGGAGAAGGCCTGGAAATTGTCACCATACCGACTCAAAATTACAAAATTTTCCACAACTTATATACCTTCTAAGCTAGATGTCTGTCTGTAAGTGTGCATTCATCTAAAGACATAACTTCTTTTAATCTACAACTGGGATCTGAGTCCTGAAGACCTTCCTCCGGAACCTCAGTAAATTTACTTAATCTAAATGGGTTCAGGTGATGGGGTGATTACCCTTCTCTCCTGCTAAATCATGGAGGTTTGGGGAGTTCCTTCAGACCCCCAATGAACTTGTTTAATCCTAAACAGGTCCTGTTAAGAATTCCTTCGTTATTTTGTCATGCTTTAAGGCCTAGGAAAGGCCTAGGCAAAACTCTTTTTTTTTCTTTTTGAGACGGGGTTTCGCTCTTGTTGCCCAGCCTGGAGTGCAGTGGTGCGATCTCAGCTAACCGAAACCTCTGCCTCCCAGGTTCAAACGAGTCTCCTGCCTCAGCCTCCCAAGTAACTGGGATTACAGGCGCCCGCCACCATGCCTGGCTAATTTTTTGTATTTTTAGTAGAGATGGGGTTTCACCATGTTAGCCAGGATGGTCTCGATCTCCTGACCTCGTGATCCGCCCGCCTCGGGTTCCCAAAGTGTTGGGATTACAGGTGTGAGCCACCACTCCCAGCAACCTAGGCAAAACTCTTGGCGGCCTTTTGTTATATTCCAGCCTTTGTATAAGGGCACTGCCTCTCTTAGCTTTTAATATTTAACCACTCAGTGAGTACCGAAACAGTTGTTATGGAGGCCTGCGTTAGTGAGACCTGGCCTGCCACACCCTGGCCTGGCTAGAGCTTGTTTCATCTGTCCATGGGGGTGGAGCGGGAGTTATTTGTCCCTGCGTCTGTCTCTGGCCTCCTCCACCTGCAGCTCTGGCAATAGCTGCCCCTTTATGGGTTTTAATCAGAGCTCTGAAACATTGTTTTTCATTTCCCCCTTTTCCGCTAATTAACTGCAGCCTATTAATTAGTGCTATTGGACTCCCCACTCCCATAAACCCCATTCACTAACCATGCTTTGCCTCCCCAGCTTTTGCTAAATACATGACTGCGCTGTAGTGTAGCTGCCTCTCCGTGAGAAGTGATTACAGATCTTGGCTGAGCTGACCCCCTGCCACAGCTGCCCAGAGAGGTCACAGCTTGGCCGGATGCTTCATCTTGATTAGCCCTTAACTTCTTCCCTCCCTTCTTCCCTCCCCATCTTCCTCTCTGACATTGAGAGGGCCTGCACTAAGCTGTAGGTTAAAATCCCTCTCAGTATAAGCATTGAGCTCTCTTCTCCTTGGGTCTGTTTCCTGCACTCCCAGGTGTTGCTCCGGGTCACAGAAAACAGCACTGTGGGGCCAGAGGGACTGAGTTGATCCCCTTCCCTGACCTGGTAGAGTCTCCCATCAAAACCCAGATCTGCTTGTTTCAGATCACTTGACCTCATTATCGATCACAGTGATTTTGGTCTGTGTTACCCATTTAACTCTCAGCTCTGATGTCAGCTCCCTTTTTGTTTACTTAGCTTTCATGTGAAATTCCAAATCTTCAAAGCTCTGCTTCTTTTCACCTCTTTTCCACTCCACCCAGACTTCTTACCCCCATTCCCGGAGTCTCCCAACTCTCCCAGTGTGATCACTTCAGTGCTCCACTTCTCCGTTATGATAGGCCCTTATTTCTCACTCTCCTCTTTTTTTTTTTTTTTTTTTTTTTTTTTTTTGAGACTGAGTCTTGCTCTGTCGCCCAGGCTGGAGTGCAGTGGTATGATCTCAACTCACTGCAACCTCTGCCTCCAAGGTTCAGGCAATTCTCCTGCCTCAGCCTCCCAAGTAGCTGGGATTACAGGCGTGTGCCACCACGCCCGGTTAATTTTTGTATTTTTAGTAGAGATGGGGTTTCACCTTGTAGGTCAGGCTGGTCTCAAACTCCTGACCTCAAGTGATCCACCCACCTTGGCCTCCCAAAGTGCTGGGATTACAGTTGTGAACCACAGAGCCCGGCCTCTTTCTTGTGTTTAATTCTGATGTTTTAATTCTTGACCCCTCTTCTGTCATTCCCCCTTTCCTCCAAATACACACATACACTCTCTCCTCTCGTCCCCCCTCAGCTCACGCTAAGCCTGGGTTATGGGAAGGATGTGATCCCTTCTTTAGTAATAGCCCAGGCTTCATTAGAAACTGCAGGGGAAGTAGCTGAACTTATGGAAGACAGAATGCAATCTACCACGATGATGATGGTGGTAAAAATAGCTACCACCGATTGAGATCTGACTGCACGTCAGGCATGGTGCGAAACACACACATATCTCATGTAGTTCTTCCAGCTCCCTTTTGACTGTACTCCATCCTCCAGATGAGGAAAGTGAGGCTCAGGATCGTTAAGTAACTTGCCCAAGTTCACACAGCTGCTAAGTGCCTGAGCCTATATTTAAACTCTGTTAACCCCTAGTCTACGTTTATGCAGTTTTGTTTTTTTTTTAACTTTGGTCTGCACAATCCTTTAGGTGAAAGTTATTTTCTTTGGAATGTAAAAGCGCCCAGATCATGGTGTGACTCTGCTATTCCTTCAGTCCTAGGAGACCAAATGTGGCTCAGAGCCTGACCCCTTCCTGGCCTTTTCCCCCTTGCACAGTATGGCCCCAGATGAGGCCTGTCCTCTTTATATCTGGAGGGAGTAGGTTGAAGATGAGCAGTGGGGGTGGGAAGTGGAGAGGGGCTTCCCGCCAGCCAATCGGGAGGCGACCGCCCAGACTCCCAGCGCAGCATCATCTGCTCCTGCTAAGACAATCATCAACATAAAAGGCTAATTGTATTAATCACCAAGGCACCCGGCCTGAGTCCCCCTCCCTTTTGGGAGAATTATGAATTGCAATTGCAGATGGCTCCACTGATTGAAGGCAGTGCTCAGCAGGGAGAAGGGTCAGATCAGATTACACACCATTAATTAAAAACTTCCGTGACAAACAGGAGGAAGGGAATGCACACCAAGGGCTGGCCTGGTTGGGTCTCTGTCCTCCCCACGTCCCCTGCCCCCACCCAGGCCCAGGGGCTATGCCAATGAAGCCTGCTTCCCCCAGCTGGAGCCACTGAGATTCAGCTCTCCAAAGGCCAGCCCTTCCCTCATTCAAACAGATGGCCTGCTGTCCTATTAAAGGGCTCCAGAGAAGGGGAAGCGAACCTTTGGTTACTTATTTCCACATCTAACCTTGGATGCTCTTCAGAGGCTAACCTAATTCCCCACTTCTCAGGAACCTTGTTTCCTCCTGCTCTGTCCTGACAGAGAACTGCTTTGAAGAACTGTTAGTGAAAATAGCCCCTCGACTTTCTCTTCAGGCAACCCCTCATATTTTGACCTGTAAGTTTCTGGGACAGACGTTGTGAAGCCTGCTCTGAAATTGTGGGTGGAACAGCAAATATCTGGCGATGCACCCTCTCCCCAGCCAAACCTGGAAGCATAGGCTTCTCAGCTGCTGTCATACTGGCTTATCTGGAACTGTAACTCCTGAAATTTTCTCCTCTTGATCTATTACTGCCTCCCCTCCTCCCCAGCTGCCCAGCCTTATTCATTTATCAAACTTATATTGAGCACCCAGTGTGTGCTTGGCTCTGGGGACAAAAAGCAGTGATCATTTGTCAAGGAGCTTAAGAGCCTACAGTAGGAGCTCCACACCCCCATCCCCTTCAACCCTCCAGTTCCTGTTTCCTTCCTTCCTGGGGCTGCAGCTTGTATGAGCCCCCCAGGAGCTCTGTTTTGGAAGATTCTAAACTGGGAGTGGGGAGACCTTAAGTGTTTGTGCTCCTGAACTGGCTGACCTTGAGCAAGTCAATCATGTCCTCCGTGTACACATACGCTCTCATACATGCATACATACAGACGCCCAGCTCTCCCTGCTCATAAAAGGACATAGGCAGCCTTGGGCTCTGAGAGATTGTGAACACGGATGAGTGGGGCCCAGCTTGGAGAGATATGAGTAGCATCTGCATTGATATTACAGAATGCTGAGCACAGCTACGGGGGCCATGAGCACCAGGGATTCAGCTACTGCACTGGTCACAGGCTGGGCCTGTCACGCTGCCCTTGGAAGACTTAGGCAGCCTTTTCCCCATCCCCAGTCCCTCAGGAGATATCATTAAAAAGGATCTATCTTTTGTTTGTATTATAGTTTAATTTTTCATTTTAAATAATAGAGATGGAGTTTCGCTATGCCGCCCAGGATGGTCTCAAACTCCTGGCTTTAAGCAATCCTCCTGCTTGGGCCACCCAACGTGTTGGTGATTACAGGTGTGAGCCGCCACACCTGGCTGTTTTTAATTTTTTGTAGAGGCAGGGTTTTGCCATGTTGTCTAGGCTGGTCTCGAACTCCTGGCCTCAAGCAATCCTCCCACTTTGGCCTCCCAAAGTGTTAGGATTACAGGTGGGAGCCACTGCACCAGGCCAGGACCCATCTTTTTTTTTTTTTTTTTTTTTGTGAGACAGAGTCTTGTTCTGTCACCAGGCTGGAGTGCAGCGGCATGATCTCGGCTCACTGAAACCTCTGCCTTCCGGGTTCAAGTGATTCCCCTGCCTCAGCCTCCCAAGTAGCTGGGACTACAGTCACGTGCCACCATGCCTGGCTAATTTTTTATATTTTAGTAGGGACAGGGTTTCACCATGTTGGCCAGGATGGTCTCGATCTCCTGACCTCGTGATCTCACCCCCCCCCAGCCTCCCAAAGTGCTGGGATTACAGGAGTGAGCCACCGTGCCTGGCTGCCAGGCCCCCATCTTCTATATGAATTTGGCTGCTGCATCTTAGGGTACTGTGGTGATGGGCGTCATAGAGATAAGAACTGATTTTATTGGCTCGCCTCTTCATTCCAGGGCCCTCCCACAGCCCCTCACACCCACAAAGACCCAAGGTCAGCAGACCCAGAGAAGAGGAGACAGGTCCTTGGTTAAGTAGATCCAATGATGTGAGAGAAAACCCAGTCTCTCCTCCTTCTCTCTCAGTCATCTTACTGTCTTTTTCCCTCCTCCCTCTCATTACCAACAGCAATTGTCTTCAAACCCAATAATTACAGTAACAGTAACAATCATCATCATTTATTGGGGTTGTTTTTCTAGCATTTTAACTTCCAAAAAGTATTTTCCAATTTCTTGATTTCACAGCAGTGCCTGGAGGAGGATTGTGTCCACTTTACAGCTGGAGAAGCCGAGATCCAGATAGGACCCCCAAGTTGTGGGCAGAATAAATCTATAGCAGCCTTTAAATATTAAACCAATTGAGACTTTGGTAGTCTTTCAGAGGCACTGAATCTCAAATCTCAGTTTCCTGGGTCCCTCCTGGATTCCTACCACCCTTAGGGCTTATTCAACAGCTTTTTGGGGATCCTGTAATGCTGACAGAGAGGCTGGAGATGGCTTCTTTGACCCAGGTCATGAGTCAATGGCTAGATGGGCACTTCCCTCTAAGGATTGTTCCTGCCTGAGAGTGGGCTGTGGGGTGGCAGCTGGGGCAAGCACCTGGGAGGAGGCTTCCCTGGGAAAGGCCTGCCTGGCTCAAACCTCCCTTCCTCTATCCCACCCCTCTACCAGCCTGAGAAAATGTTCTCTGTGTCAGCTGTTCTCAAGGGTGGGGCCCTCTCCAGAGCATTTGGAGGAGTGAGGAATAAACACCTATTGGGAGAAGACAGGCGTGATGGCTCACGCCTGTAATCCCAGCACTTCGGGAGGCCGAGGTGGGCAGATCGCCTGAGGTCAGGAGTTCAAGACCAGCCTGCCAACATGGCGAAACCCCATGTCTACTAAAAATACAAAAAATTAGCTGGGCATGGTGGCAGGCGCCTGTAATCCCAGTTGCTTGGGAGGCTGAGGCAGGAGAATCCCTTGAACCCGGGAGGTAGAGGTTGCAGTGAGCCGAGATCACACCACTGTACTCCAGCCTGGGCGACAGATCAAGATTCTGTCTCAGAACAAACAAATAAAGATCTATTGGTAGAGCAGTCTCTGTCCTCAGGAAGCCCCCAGTCTGAAGGAGGAAATATAGCCCCCAAAATCACACCCAAGGGCAGAGAAATCCCCCCAGAAGCTCAGAGGCTGTCCCAGGGCCTGATTCCTCCAGAAGAGCCTGTCCCCTCAGGACCAAGGGTTTCCTGGGTGGGTACGAAGTTGGGGTTCCCTGAGGTCCCTATAGCTCCAATGTCTAAGCAGAGTGGCTGTCTGGGCTCCCATTCCTTTCTCCCCCAAGACTCGAGCATCTGGGGGTTCAGGACTCCCACAGGGTCCAATGGGTGAGAGGAGGGGAGGGCGGTCCTAAGTCCCCTGCCTTCCTCTGTTCTGTCCCACTGAGAGGCACGGAAGCCCTATGGAGAGGGAATGGGACAAATTCACTCCCAGATTCTACCTAGAAATGTAATGCCAGGGACAGGGCTTGTCCCCTCCGGCCCACCTGGTCAGGACAAGAGGTCAAGCCTCCCCCTCCCACCACCCCCAGGGAGAACCTCCATGCAGGCCCTGCAAGGCAGGAAGCCCAAGGGTGCAGCCAGGCCTCGGCTGTTTCACACACTCTCCATCTCCACGGCTCCCGAACTGGGTTGGGATTCCTTCTTCGGGGGTTCCGCCCCTGCCCCTGTCCCTGTCCCTGTCCCCACTTCTGCAGTGCCTGTGAGGATAGCCAGCCGCTGGGCCAGGGTCTTGGTGTCGGGGAACAGGATGAAGTTGTAGATTAGTGAGGCCAGGAGGGCTCCTATCAGGGGCCCCACCCAGAAGACCTGAGGAGAAGGATGTCGTCACCTCACCCAGGAACCATCAGGACCACAGGGTGGCTCTGGGACCGCTGCCTGCTTCCCTAGTGCCAACTTGATCTCCCAGGTCTCCCTCAACTGTCTGTAAGGTGCTAAATTTGAGAACCACAAGTCATGCTTCCCAAGCCCACAACGTAAGGGGACCTTGCCCCTTGCTCTCCCTGCCCTCCCTGGGGCTGAGCCCAGGCTCTGCAGCCATGGCTGGGGCCTGGGGCCAGTCTCCTTACCCACCCCCGCCTCTTTCCTCTCGCTTCCCCCATTTTAGCCATGAGTCCTGGCTATTGCTGTTTCTGTCTCTGCTGGTGTGTGTCTATTTCTGTTTGTCTTTATCTTTATCCAAGTTTGAAAATTGGTCCAGCTGGAGAAAGTGAATAAGGAAACAGCCAGGACTTAAAAGTCTGGGCCAAGGCTGCAGCTCCTGCCCTGG
Source organism: Theropithecus gelada (assembly GCF_003255815.1). NCBI lineage: Eukaryota > Metazoa > Chordata > Mammalia > Primates > Cercopithecidae > Theropithecus > Theropithecus gelada. The sequence continues at coordinate 9,161,062 of NC_037679.1, read as the reverse complement.
CCCATTTCTTGCCAGTCTACTGGGTATCCCGGGCGACTGAAGCTGAAAAGAATGGAAGTCCCAGCCAGGACACTCACCCTGGCCTTCTGAGCTTAGGGAAGGCTGCACTTCAGGCTCAGAAAGGTCTTGGGCCCCCATCACCCCGTCTGTGTGGACCTGCTGCGAGTGAAACCCACCATCTATCGCCAGCTCAGGCTCTCTCCCTTCCCCAGGGCTGCTGGCAGAGGGGCTCACCCAGTGGACTGTGAACTTCCCAATGATGACAGCAGGGCCGAAGGAGCGGGCCGGGTTCATGGAGCAGCCAGTGAAGTGGATCTGGGGAGCAAGTACAGGGTCAGGGTGGGAGAAGGTTTAAGGCAGGCCTGAGAGGGAACCATTTCTCAGTCCTGGTTCAGAGCCTTAGCCGCAGCCACAGCCTCTGTAGTGCCACATCCTGGGCCTAGAGTGCAGGGGGTACCACTTTGGCTCCAAGGCACGAGGGGCTCAGGGAGGGACACTGTCTAGCCTTCAGGGCTCCACAGTTTCCCCAGGGACGGACCCGGTATGTGCATGTGCACAGTGTCCCCTCTGCTCCTTACCCCAATGAGGTGGCCCAGTGCCACAGAGATCCCAATCATGGTGGCCGGGGAGCCCGATGTCTGACGGCTGTCAGTGGAAGCGAAGACACAGAGCACCAGCTGCAGGGTCAGAAGCAGCTCCACTGCCACCGCCTGGCCAGTTGAAACACTGTTCCGGACCTGGGCAGAGGGAGTTACTCTGGACTAGACGTGGGCTCTGCCCACGGACAGGCAGAGAAACCCCTGCCACTGGGCCTGGTCTCCTCAGCTGGAAGTGGGTGACACCTCACTGCCGCCCAGCTTCAGGACTTCAGGAGGTCTGTGCAGAGGAGTCCATATCTGCTGTGGACCCTTGCTCCCTGTAGAAGTGAGTGGCAGTCCTCCCACCCCACCAGTGGGTTGGTTGGGGCCAGTGGTTCAGGAGGCTTGCTTGAGAGCAGACTGGCAGCAGGTGTGGAAGGAGATTTGAGGGAAGAAGGTGGAACACAGATGGTTAGGAAATGGGGAAGGGGGGAGTGAGGCAGGCCTTGAGGTGGAGGGAAGAACTTGGGAGCAATTGGAGAGCAGAGGACGTGGGTGGAGTCTGGGAGAAAAATGAAGTCCTCTCTCCCCTTGAAAGTGCTCCCCAAAGTCAAGGCGAAGATGCAGAAAGCTTATTTTGCTTTCTCTCAGGCTTTCTCTCTGCCCACAGTCCCCACACTCCCTTGGCCGCGTCTACCCTTAAATGCCTGGTCCTTCTATTCCTTCTCCTTTATGTGGCTTCTTCCTTCTCCACCTGTTCTTCGTGCCGCTATCCCATTTCTATTCTGCCTAGACTGAGGTCAAAGTCTCAGTCCTCTGGGTCCTGGGGCCCAGCCTGGGGGGATGTGGAGCCTGCAGCTGACTTGTTTCCTCCTCTGCTCCCTCGCCTCTGTCCTGCCTCCGCCTGCACCACCTGTGCACATTCCCACCTCCTGGCCCTCCAGGTGCCCCTCCCTGCACCTACCACGTTGATCCCAAGGGTCTCTCGGATGTCTCCTGGCATGACTCCATAAAGCAGAGCAGCCCCCACCGTGGCCCCCACCAGCTGGGCAGCCACATAGGCCACAGCACGGGGCAGAGAGATGTGGGAGCCTACGAGGAAGGCCAGCGTCACGGCGGGGTTGGCGTGGGCCCCACTGGCCTTCCAGGTGACCTGCACAGCCATGGCGGTGACCAGGTTGAAGGTGATGGCAATCTGCAGCACGGAGGGAAGTGCTGTGGGCCAGCGCATGACAGAGCCCACGCCAAAGAACACATACAGCCCCGTGGCCAGGAACTCTGCAAACAGCGCCCTGCTGATGGCTCTCCAAAGCCTGCATGCCAACACGTTGGCCCAGCCACATCCCCCTGGATCCACTGCATCCATGTCCTGGTGCCTTGGCTGTTCCTTGCTTTGCTCTGAGGCCTCTTGTCCTTCCTCTGGTCTCTGATCTCCTTTGTCTCTTCTGGTCTCCTGTCTCTGGCTGACCTTGGCTTTTGCTCTCTGTGGAGGCTTCTCTGGCCCCCACCTGCAGCTCCTCCACCACGCTCTTGTCCCCAGGAATGGGCTGGTCAGACTGGCAGGGAGCAGGCAGATGGGGTTATGCGTGTGTAGAGGGGTGGAATGAGGGGTGTTGCTCATATGCCTGCTCCAGCCTGCGCTTACCTGATGGGGTGGGATGTGGGGGCTGTCTCTGGGCACTGAGCTGGAACCTCCTAGGACGATTTCCAGGGCAGGTTGGGCCTGACTCGTGTTGTAGACAGTCCAAGGTCTGGCCTGAGGGTCGCAGGTTCAGGGCAGCGGGGGTCATGGGATTTCAGACTGTTTATGTTCCAACGTCAGCTTAGATACAGCAAGATCACTCAGATCCCCGGCCTGCTTCAGGGGGTCCTGTGCATTCCCAGGTCCTGTTCGTCTGGCCCCCTCCATATCTAGGCTTTGCTTCCAAATGGGCTGACACCACACCATGCCTGTAAACCCAGAAAGTAAATCCTCTCCTCCACTCCCACCTATACCCGCACTCACAGAATGCAAATGTGAATAGAGTCCACTTTACCAAGGACACTGTGGACACTGCGGCCTGTGGGGTTGCAGAGGGGCAGGTGGAGAAGGGGTTTATTCCACAGCAACTCAAACCACATCAGATCACAAGGCCATGGGCACCTCTGCTGTCCACCGGTGGGAATTTCCACTGGCCCTTCACTCACTTCCTCCTGCCTCCCTGTCCTCCCCGGCGCTCCCCTCCCTTCTCAGCCCCTCCCTCTCTGCTCTCCTCCTCTCAGGAGCCAAACAGATTTTACTCCTTTCTCACACAAGGCAGCTTAACCATTTTTTTGTGGCTACACTGGCCCTACGGTCACCCATGCCCTAGGCTTTCCCCTTTTAACCCTAGCAGATAGCAAGGTATTTTCTCAAACAAAAGTGTTCTTCCCTAAGAAGAGTCTGCCAAGCTACTGAAATAACAGTCTTCCCCTCTTAACCACAGCTGGGTGTCCTGACCTCATCCCTGGCATATCTACCTGCCCACAGATGTACCCTGGTTGTTCTCAGGCTCCTCAAATGCAGCCTGTCTTCAGATGTGATCCTCCTGTCTCCTGGTACCCCCACCCTCAACCCCCATGTTCTCCTCTTGTTTTCTCCAGCTCAGCTGGTGGCATCTGGGAAGCATCCTTGACCCTTTTCTCCCTCCTTCCCCCATCCAGGAAAAGCATCAAGTCCTGCTGATTTTGAATCCTAAATATCTCCTGACTGTGCCCTCTTTTTGCCACTCCTGCTGCCCTGCAGCCTTTAACCAGTCTCTCTGTCTGCTCCCTTGCTCCGTTCCAATCAATTTTCCATACTGCAGCCCAAGTGCTAAAATGCAAATCTGATCATGCTGCTCCCCTGCTAAAATCCTTTCCAAGCCTCCCATCCCTTTGGAAGCTCTGTGCCTGCCTTCAGGGACCCTGCAGCTCTACCTCACCTCTCCCCATTCCGTTACCCTCTGGTTTCACCAAATGCACACCCTTGCTGGCCTCTGCTTGGAGAAAGTTCTCTCCTCTTCTTGGAGATCCCTTGCACTCCCTTTGCTTGGGTAACTCCCATCCCAAAGGTTTAGCTTTGACATCGCTTGGTCCTTTCCTGGGTGGGGACCCTTCTGCGTGCTCCCACCACACCTAAGCGTTCTCCTACACTGCAGTCACCACAGGGTGCTGTCATGGTGTGAATGTGTCTCCCCAGTGAGGCAAGGCAGGAAGGCCTTTGCGGGGCAGGAACCAAGTTTTGTTCACCCCTGCATGTAGTGTCTTGCACAGAGATTGGCATAGTAAATGCCCAAGAAATATTTGTTGAATGAATGAATAAATGAATGAACAAAACTTCTTGACTTCCCAGGGCAGATGACTATGTCTGCTCCATTTCAGCCTCATACTCATACCTTCCCCCACCGGGGACTGATCCCTCTGATATCGTCCAGAGAAACATCTCAACTCTGGACCACAGGCTCTGTTCCTCCCGATCCCTGTCTGAGTCCCAGTAACATCCCTCACTCATTCCCTTCTGTTCTCCCTGCTGTCTCGACTTCACCCTGTCCTCTCCAGGGAACTCCTGGCCATCTTACCCTGAGCAGGCTCTTGCCAGCACCCCATGGTCCTGGCTCCCTGTCCTCTCCACCCCGTCCCTGCTGCGTGTCTCTGTTCTCATCCTCTTCCATGCCTTTCTGCCCTCCATCTGCGCTACTGAGCACTGCTGGAGAAACTCGCCCAGCCGTGCGGACTACTGCCATGACAAGTTCATGGTCTCTGGCCCCAGTAGGGATCGCAGCTCTGCTCAGCAATCCTTCCACAGCTCTCCCCCCATTCTTTAAACCTCCCCCACTCTCTTCAAGTACTCGGCTCACTCTGGCTTTCTCTCAGCAGAGCACCCACCCTTGCCTCCCACCCTACCTAGAAAGCCAAGCTACCAGGCCAGACTTCTTCCCATCCTCCCTCCCAGTCAAACTCACCTGCAGCCGCCCCGTGTCCTTGCCAGCTGCCCTGTGGCCTTGAAGTAGAGGCAGCCCTTCTCTGGTGTACAATTTGGGGTCGGGGAACCCTCCTTGGACTTCTGGCTCCCTTTGAATGACTGGGACCCTCTCTTGGCCATTCCCAGTCTCACCTGTGGCTTTCAGGCTTCCCCTTCTCTTGACTTCTTCCCTATAAATGTGCCTGCGTAGTCGCGGAGCAGTGGAAGGTCATGGTTTGGAGTCAAGGTTCCAGTCACATATCAACTGCACAACAGCTCCCAGCCCCCGGCTACTGAAACCGCTCTGGCAGAGGCCAGCATGATTTCCTCTCCAGCCCACTGTGGCTGCCGACCATCTCCTTCCTGACGCCTTTTTCCCTGCCTTTGAGGCACATCTCCTGGCTGTCCTCCCACCTGTGTGAGGGCATCTCTGCCTCCGTGGCTGGCTCCTCTTCTGCTGATCCTTAAGCCCAGGCCTTGTCTACTCCTGGCCAATGGCCCCTCACTCCTGATGAATGTGCCTGGGCAGCCCTGTTCCCACCTGTGACTTCCACACCCTGCAGATACTGTCGACTCTCAACACTGCCTCTGGCCCAGATCTTTCTCCTGAACACCAGACCCACTCACCTTTCACTGGACCCTCCGGCCTGCTTCTCCTCACCCCACTGTCACTCAGTTGCCCAGGCCAGAACACAGGAATCATCTGATGCTTCCCCCTCCCCCAGCCCGCAGCAAACAGGTTCCTGGTACCAGGTTCCTGGTAGCTCTTTCTCACAGCTCTTTCCATCCCCACTTGCCACTGGCCCAGTGCAGCCCTTATCATCTCTCCAGGATGACTGCATTAACCTCCTTCCTGAGCTCTCAGACTACACTACATATCTGTGCCCTTCCACACCACTCTCCTTTCCACTCACTGTCAGAGAGATCCTTCCAAAATGCAAAGCTCATCACGTTACTCCTCTGCTCAAAAGCTTTCAATGGCTCCCCATTGCCTCAGAATCAGGTCTGAATACCCATGTTTAACATGCAAGGAAGCCTCCCCTCCCACTGCCCACCCTGCACCCTTTACTCCAAACAGACCAGACATAGTTCCCCAGAACGAGCCCTTTGCTATGGAGTTTGGATGCCTCTCCTTTTTGTCTCTCAAGACTTTGCTCAAGTGCAGTTCTTCTGTGAAGCCTGCCCTGATTTCCCTCTCCAGCAGAATCAGGGCAAGCTTCTTAGAGAAGCAGGACTTGAGCAAAGCCAGGGGCTGTTGTAGCCTCTGCCTCCTCAATGCCTCCACTGTTCCAGCAGACTTCCATCCCTGGCTGGCATAGAGGAGTCATTCAATAAACGTTCAGGGGATGACAGGGCATGGCTGTGGGGGCAGCGTGGGCACTGTTCCTCCCTGGCACAGAAGGTTCCCTGGCTGGGGGCTGTCCCAGGGTAGTTCAAGGGCACTTGTCTGCTTCCCTCACCTCAAGCAGGGCCAGTAGAGGGCTTGGTGGACAGGCACTTACCAGTCCTTTCATCTGACCTAGCCTCAGTTTCTGCCCTTGTTAAATGGGCGCCAAGTGGCAGTAACGCTGACCTGAGAGCTGCTGATGAGGCCAGTGAAAGGACTGTGAACACTGCCATGTTTATTGCACCCTAAGCAGTTGCTTAACCTCAAGATCCTCATTTATACAATGGGGATGATGCTAATAATGCCCTCCTTCCTGTGTGTAGTTAGGAGTAAATGTGCTGATACCTAGGAGAGGGTCTCCGAGTCAGAAAATGTGAATGATTAGGATTGTAACTTCCCCGCCCCCTGCTGTGAGACAGCTGTGGGGACGGGGCTGCAAGGCCGCTCCAAGACAGGCACCTCAGCACCTGCCCTGGGCCCTGGAGCCTGAAAGCGCTAAGTGCAGCAGCAGCCCTTGTCCCCAGCTAGCCCAGGGCTGAGTCTCCTGACCTCTGCCGGGCCTGGGACAAGGTCCTTTACCTCCTGAGGCCAGGTGGGCATTGACCAGGGCTTGCTCCAGGCCTGGCTTCCTGTCCTAGACAGCACCTGCCCAGACCCAGCCAGCACTGGGCTCTAGTGCCAAGCTTTAAGCTCACTCATGCTCAAAAACCTTTTGCCGAGGTTCCATATCTGGCTGCCTAGGGCTGCCTGTCAATGCAGCTCTGACTGAGGTCCTACCAGAGATTGGGGAAAGTAAGGGGGGTGAAGGGGAGGGGAAGGAGGAAGGTACCGGGAGAGAAGAGGAGGGAGAACACAAACTGATGGGGAGGGAATTCAAGGTGGCTTCCCGTGCCTCATCTCACCGATCCCCACAACACCTGGAAAGGTCAGGAGGTCTGATGTCCTCATCCACACGTGACGGAGGAGGAAGCTGAGGCCAAGAGGAGCGGAGAGACCTGGTCCTCCCAGCCGTCCTTCCTCCTGTCCACCCATCTCAACAACCAGCCCCCTCTGTCCGCTCTCCCCCTCTCCTCCGGGTCCTCTTCCATCTCTCCCCATATCACCTTGTTCACCTCCCAGCTGGTGAGAACTGGTAGCCCCTGGGGAGAGGAATAGGAGGAGAAAAGGGAAAGGAGCCTCCCACAGGAGAATCCAGACTCTCCCCAGGTTCCGTCTTTAGGTGCAGCAGAGGTGACGGGGCCTGTGTGTGCTTGTGTTGGACGGCGCGCAGGTGTGCCTCTGAGAACCCTTGGAGCCAGGCTCATAGGTGTGGGCCTGCGGTGGCCCTGTGAGCGAATGCTGGAGGAGGGCTGATGTGGCTTTGCACACTCGAGTGAGCGTGCAGAGGGAAGGAGATGCTCACACCCAGAAGATGCAGCCCTCAGGCACGACCGAAGGTCAGTGTGTGGCCGCGAGCCCCGGTCTGTGTGGGGTGTGTGCGTGCGCGCGTGTGCACGGGAGTTTGTGAGCCGGCAGACCTGTCGCGCCTGCAAGATCCGACACGCAGACACAGCGACCCCTGCTGGCCACACCGCCCCAACCACGGCACTTGTCAGCCCCAAGCCCCTAGCTGGACACTTGTTCGAGGGCCAGGCGAGGCAACCTGCAGGAAGCTCAGGGCCGGTAGCCCCCTCTGACTGGGTGCCTCGCCCACCCCCGCGGGTCTGTCTCCCAAGGGTCCACTGTCCACCCTGCCGTGGTCCCCATTGGGCTGGTGGAAAAGCCCAGCCTCCTGGTCATGGCTGTGTCTGTACCTTAGTCTCCTGAAGACTGAGCGGGGAAGGGCCCCCCTCTCTTCTGCGCCTCACCCGGATAGTGAGGCGGGGGTGCATTGGGATAGGCTGCCTCAAGGTGGCTCCAGGGGACTCAAGCATGAGGGACTCCCTGTGTCCTCCACCCCACCCCCATCTGGCTAGAACCCAGACCCAGGACTTGTGGACGAGGAAGCGCCACCCTGTGGATTCGGTGGACGACGTCTCCCCCTACTGGCCAGAGCTGGCTCTTGCAGCCCGGCTCCCCCAGCCTGGGGCAGGTTGGAAGAAGTGGGAAGGGACACGGTGGGTGGGGGGCTGCTCCTTCCCTGGGCTCTCGGGGTTCTCATGCACTACCACGTGGTGTTTACTGTAAGCCTATGGGGCGGGCATGAGTGGCTGACCTCTCACTTGTAGATGCTTAGACTTTAAGTGTGGAGGAGGTTGGGTGTCTGCCGCTCCTCACCCCAGCGCCTGGGACTGCCTCTCAATGGCCAAGATCTACGGTTTCCCCCATCCCTTCTCAGTCCATCTCCTGGCCCCGCTGGACAGGTGCTTAGGCCCAGACACCCCCAGGAGGGCAGAAGTATGTGGCTGGGGCCCCAGACTAGGCAGGTACGTGTGGGTGTCTATTCACACCACTTTACTGAGCACTCACTCCAAGGCGCCTGACCGTTTGTACAAGCGTTTTACCTCCAGGCATGGTCTCATTCTCATTTTCTCCTCACGACAGCACGTGAGGTCGGGAAAAGCACCCCTGTTTTGCAGAGAAGGTCCTTAAAGCTCAGAGAGCTTATTTTGCCCCAAGTTCCGCGGCCAGATTGGAATTCGGGTAGTTACTGACTCCGGGCTGGGCTCTGTGCGGAGCTGTTCACTGCATGACCTCCGCCTTTTCCTCACAGAAAGCTGACCGGTCCCGGGCATCTCATGGCCTCATCCAGTCCCCACAACTATCTTGTGAGGAAAGTGATATTTTATCCCCATTTTACAGATGAAGAGATGGAGGCTCTGAGAGTTTAAGGAGATTACCCAAGGAGTGTCAGTGACAGTGGGACAACAGCAGGCTAGGGCAGAGCTCAGGCCCAGAGGAGAGGACGGTGGGGACACTGGTGGGCCGAGGCATGAGAGAGAAGCCCTGGAAAAGGGGGCTGGGCCACATGTGGCTTTTGGGGGGATCGGGGAGCTGCTCCCTCTGGGCACAGGCTCCCAGGAGGGCACCTTTTTGAAACGTCAAAGTGCAGAGAAAGGAGCCCAGGGCTGTGATGGAACCTGGCTGGTCACCCCCTTGCCATCTCGAGGGGCTGCGGTTGGCTCACTCCTCCTCCACCCTGCCTGTCACACCCTGGCACTCCCCTCAAGTGCCAGCCAAACCCTCCTCAAGTGGCAGGGACTTGACATGGCTGAGGGGGAGGGGTGGAGGGTGACTGCAGTGAGGACCCCTCCTTCCTGGCCTCTAGCTCTATTTTGATATTCGGTCTTCTCTCTCTCGGTCTCTCCCTGCTCTGTTCCCATCTCTCTGATTCTCTGGGCCTCCCATGGCCTCAGCCTCCCTTTCTTCCCACAGAGCACTTGTCCTGGGGTCCCCTGGTATCCCATGGAGATCGTGGTGGAGCATGTGGGATGACAAAGAGGAGAAGCAATGGGCCAGAGTGTCTCAAGGCACTCTGGGGACAGACAGAGGCGGAACGTGAGTTATCAGAGATTTATTGGGTAGCCCCCACTCCAAACACCAGCAGCCCCACGCATGCATCCTCACTAGAAATAAATAAGGCAGCATTCAATGAACCAGTCTGTCTTCTTCCTAAGGAGCTCTGGGGAGGGTCTGCCACTGCCCACCTAGGGGCTGGGATCCCTTCGGCTCTTGAGCGGGGGTGGGGGATGCAGGCTGCAGGCTCACTCTTTTCTAGCTTGGCCCTTGCAGCCTGTGAGCTTGGCACTGTGTTCACAATCTCTGAGGTCTGTCCCAGAGAGACCCATCCCCAGCAGACCCTAGCCCCTGGCCCCTACCCCAGGAGTTCCACCATAGGTTCCTTCTCCCCTCTCTAACTGTGTAGCCAGGGGGACCGGCACCTCCTCCTCAGCCAAGAGGACCGGTTGTGCAAAAAGGAAGCTTGTGTTAGGTACTTTTTCTTTTTTCCCCCCTTGGCTCAGGGGCTGAGGAGCTGGCCCCTGCCTGACACTGGTCAGCGGGCAGTCAGCTCCATGGTCTTCTTCCGCTCCTCCCGCTGCTCCTCCCAGTCCTCGTCAGGCTCATACGTGCCTTTGATGATGTCCACACGCTCACTCAGGCTCAGGGAGTTGGGGAAGAGCAGGTAGAAGTAGAGGATGGCAGCGAGGACCGCCCCCACGATGGGCCCTACCCAGAAGACCTGGTGGAGACAGGGCAGGAGTCAGGGCGTTGAGCCCTAGACCTCGAAGACCAGATGCCCCCCACCCCACAGAGGACAGACCCATGGACCCTGAGAGGGGACAGACACACAGACTTTCAGACCTTCAGGAAGAAAGACTTCCTCCCACCACGGGGACGGATATACTGACACACCACTCCCAGGGAAAGAGGCATGGACCACAGACACCCAGACCCTCAAAGAAGGCAAACAGATTCCCAGAGGGACAGGCCCCCTCCAACCACACCCGAAAGAGAAACAAATAAACCTTCAGAGGGGACACGTGGGTCCTCAGAGAGAGAGATGAACAGAGCACCTCTCCCCTCCACATAGGGATAGAAACAGACCCTGGAGAGAGTGACCATGAGCTCTCAAAGGAGGGGGCAGACAGACTGTCCACAGGGACAGACCCACAGGAAGACTCTCCCAACCCCCTCAACAGGGACAGATAAATAAAACATCAGAGAGGACCAGCACACAGACACCCAGAGCGACAGACACCAAATCCTCAAGGGAATTGACACAGAGCCCCCCTGCACCTCCAGCCTTTTCCCTAAGGGGACAGATACTTATACTCCCTGTCCCCAGGGGTTCAGGCCATACAAAGCCATCTCTGCCCCTGTGGCTGAATCCCATCCCCTTTCTCTCTCAGCCACCGCTCCCTGGCCCACCCCCAAGCTCTGGGCCCACAGAATCCAGAAGATTCTGTGGTGAGCTCTGAGCTGCCACTGCTGGGTCTCCAGGCCCTCATCTCCAGGGAGCCAGGGGAGGGGACAGACTCACCCAGTGAGCGGGGCTGAACCGATTCATGACCACTGCAGGGCCAAAAGAACGTGCTGGGTTCATGGAGCAGCCAGTGAAGTAGATCTGGATAGAGACAGGGCGGTGGAGAGAAAGGCAACATCCCAGTCCACTCCCACAGAACCTGGACTCTCCCAAGGTTACACTGCAGTCCAGGGGCTCAGCCAGGTCTCAAACTCAGGTCTCCTGATTGCTGGGCTGGCAACCCCTCCCTCCAAGGATCCCAGCTGCCCGGTTAACCATGGACCCTTAACTATGCCCTCTTCTCTTCTCTGCTCTGAGGTTGGGTTTGATTCCTGTCCCATCCCACCTCCTACTTACTCCCATCTTTCCTCAGCCCAGAGGTTCTCGGGGGATCAATTCTGGGGCCCAGTAGGGCCAGAGTCCAGCAGCCCTAAATCCAGGCCTTAAACTCTGCTGGACTCATCAATCTGAAGTGGGCTCCGCTCTGGGGCTCCATTATTTGCCTTGAGTGCCTGCCCCACCCTCACCACAGCCCAGTGTCAGTACTGCTCACCCCGACAAGGTGGCCCAGGGTGACAGACAGGCCAATGGACAGGGCTGGGGAGCCCACAGGGCTGGTGCGACGGGAGTCAGTGGAGGCGAAGATGCAGAGTGCCAGCTGGAAGGTCAGAATCAGCTCCACCACCATGGCCTGGCCCTGCGTTGTGTTGTTGTTGAGCTGCAAGGGGATGGCGGGTTAGGACCCTGGCCACCTTCTGGCAGTATAGCCAGGGGCTCTGGGAGCAGGGCTTTTTGGCATTCAGGGACACTTAGAGCAGCTTGACACCTGGAAGCCAAGCCCCGTGGACATCACCCCAGCGAAATCATTTGTTAAAACACTACATTTCACAGTTTGCACAGGCTTGAAGCTCAGGCCTGTAGCCAAAGGGCAGAGTGTCAGGGGAGCTTTTCCTGGACATGGTCCTATCAATGGCTCTGCCCAACCCCCAGCCCCCATAAGCTGGCATTTACCCTCCATCCTGTGGGCAGCTGCCCAGTTTGCCTGCTTCACACCCCATTCCCACCTCCTGCCCGTGTCTGGCCCCATGCCAGTGCCAACCTTAAACCCGTCTCTCCAGTGCGGCTGACTCACGGCTTGACAATGGCCGAGCAAATCCTTCTCTGTGTTTGATTAATGAACCCAGTTTGCATGGGGTTGGGGGCTGACTCTGGGGCTGCAGGAGGTGGGAGGGAGGCAGGGATGTGGGGTTGCGGGGAGGAGCACAGGTTGGGGAAAGCGGAAACCAATACTCAACGGAGACTGCTCTGCACTGGCACCACGTTAGGGGGTTCCTATCTATGGTTTCTAAATGTGAGCCCCTTGACACCTGCTGTGGCAGGCACTACCATCCCCATGGAGGGGCTGAGAACAATGAAGCACAGACAGGCCAGGGTCACCCAAAGCCAGGATGACAGCCCGCTTCTCTCTGGTGGTTCTACTCAAACGCTCCCCTGAGGAGATGGGAGAGGTGAGGGGCCCAGGAGGAAGGTGGCGCTCAAAGGTGAGACAGGAGGCGGCAGAAGTTTCTGGCAGGAAAGGAGGGGCAGCAGGCATTGGAGAGAGACGAGGGTGGGCCAGCATGTGGTGAGGGGCAGAGGAGGTGGGCAGGAAGGGGGCGCACATCAGCCTGGAGAGTCGCCTTCCTGGCCTCTGGAGGCTCTTGCCTTCCTGGTGAAGGGTGTGGGCTGGACCACTCTATGACACCCCTTTTTCCAGGTGAGGTAAGAGGCCTGGTCCTGAGCCCACCCCAGGGTCGCGACTCCCACCCCCCCAGGGCACTCACCGCGTTGATGGCCAGATTGCCCCGGGCATTGAGCGGTGCCACACCGTAGAGGATGCCGGCCCCAGCAATGGCGCCCACCAGCTGGGCCGCCACGTAGAAGAAAGCCCGGAGCAGCGAGATCTGGTTGCCCACCAAGAGGGCCAGGGTGATGGCAGGGTTGATGTGGCCGCCGCTCACGGGTCCCAGGGCCTGGGCCAGCGTGCCTATGGCCAGGCCAAAGGCCAGCGCGATCTGCAGGATGGTGGGCAGCGCCGACGGCCACTTGAGGGCCGAGCCCAGGCCGAAGAAGACGAAGATGAGGGTGGCCAAGAACTCGGCGAACACAGCCTTGAGGAAGGCCACGGAGCACACCTCCTTCTTCATGGTGGCCGCGGGGGCCCGGCGGCGGCGGCCGCGGCGGGGGGCGCCCGTTGGGTCGCAGGCGGCTGACGAGGTGGAGGCGGCGGGGACGGGGGCCTGGCTGGGTGGCGCCGCGCTCTGTCCCGCGCCCACTGCGAGGCTGGCGGCCTGGCTCGGGCCCTGCTGGGGCGCGCTATATAGGGGGCGGGGGGCCGGGCGCGGGGCCGGCGCGGGGGGGGAGGGGGCGGCTCCCACGCTCAGGGGCCAGCGCTGCGCACGGGTTGGGAGGCTCCTGGCCGCCGCGGGCCCGCCGCTCCCCGCCGCCCAGCGCAACCTCGGCGCGACCCCCGCCCCCCTGGCCGGGCAGCCGCCTGCCCGTCCGGGCCACGTGACCCAGGCGGCGGTGTAGACGGGCCCCGCGTCCCGGACCCCGCGCATGATGCGCCCAGGTTGGCTCCCGCGCTCTCCTCGGTGCAGTGCGCCCCGGACTCCCTGGGAGACGGGGCTCGGTCCCGGCGCTTAGCTCCTACCTCCGGGCGTCTAGCTCCTCCGGCCTTTACCGCGCTCCGCGCGCGGGCTTCCCCTTTTCTTCTCTTCGGGCTTTTGGTCCAGCTCCTCCTTTTCCTCCTGCGACCGGAGCATCCTGACCCGCCTCACCCCCGGCTGGGTCGGAGTGATGCTCGTCCCGCAGGTCGGCGCCGCTCACCTCCCTCACCGCCGGCGGCGGGGGCGGGCGGCCGGGCTGGGTCCTGCAAGGCGGTCCGGCCGGCCGTCGTGGGCCGCTCCCGGCCTGGGCCGGGCGGGCTTCTGGGCTTGGAAGGCTGGCGTTTTGGGAAAAGTGGGCACCGTGCCAGCCTGCCCCGATGCTTTGCAATCCTCGACGCCCTGTAGCTGGGCAGTACCTGCACTAGGCAATGGACCCCTGGAGGCGCCCTCTCCCAGGCCGGGTTCCCCTTGTCGACTTGACGGGAGGGGGGTGTGAGGCGAGGCCTTGAGACTATGGGAGTGGGAGAGCAGGGAGGGTAGAGGCACACCACTGACCTCCCAAGCGCGGTCTTGGCGTCTCCCCTCTTCCTGCTAGAAGCCCCTCACCCCGGATCTAAGACTCTCCTTCTCTTCCTCCACCTCCCCTCAGTCTCCTTCAAACCCTCACTTGGTCTTGGTCTCTCTCCCCTCGAAATCTGTTTCTGCCAGTCAGTCTTTGCAAAATCTTGTTTCTCTTTTTGTCTCTGTCTTTAGTCTCTGTCCCTCTACCTCTGCCAGCCTCTTCCTCTCGGTCTCTCTCCGTAGGTCTCTTTCTCATTTCAGTCTCTCTGTTTTCCACCTCTCCCTCTCTCTGTGTCTCTCACACCTTCTCATTTTCTGTTTTTCCTTCCTGCCTTTTGCTGTCTTAGTGTCTCTGTCTCTTTCTCTCTATTCATTTATCTCATCCTGCAGTTTCTGTCTCCTGGCTATTTTCACCTTTCCTCTGCCTCTTAGTTTCTGTGCCTTTGTTTGTTTCTGTCTGTTTCTACCTCATTTTCCATGTCTCTGTCTTACATGTGGTCTTTTTCAGTTTCCCCAAAGTCAAGTTTTTCTACCCCTGGTCTGGGTGACACTTTCTTCCAGTTCCCATCTCCCTTCCCTCTGAGCTTATAGCCCCTCTGTGACCTGCTACCTCCTTCCATACCACCCCCTCCCTCTTCCCACCCACTCCAGGTCGGGCATGTGGGAATGAGGCTGGAGGGCTCTCCAGGGCTTAGAGGAGGGGGAAGACCCCTAGGATCCCGGGAGAGGAGCTGCATTAAAGACCTCCATCCCCATGTGTGTTAGAGAAGCCCTTAGCACAGTGCTTGGCACAGAATAGGCTTAGTAAAGTCTCCTTACATTGTGACTGTTAATTTTAAAAGCCCCTTGAGGGTTTAGTGTGGTGCTAAGCTTGGGGGAAGAGTCCAGTGGGAGGGTACAGAGGGAGTAGAGAACAGGTGCCTCCCCTGTCAGTCAGGCAGGGCTGAGGGGAGGAGCCTGCAGGGATGCTAAGGACTTGGAAGAGTGGGCTCTGGGCTCCGTGGCAGCTAAGATGCCAAAGAAAACAAGGGCCAAAGAAACCCCGCTATTGTTCCTGCCCAGTTCTGGCATTTCCTGCTGGAGCAGCTCCTCCCCCAAGTCTCTCCTCTTAAGGCCAGAGGTCCGTTCGTCCTTTCTTCCATGAGTCCCAGCGCTCTGTCCCCAGCCAATCATGCCAGCTGTATGCAGGATTTTCTTCTGGGTCTGAGGGTTGGGCTGGACAATGACCCTGATGACCCCAGAGATCATTGGGGGCCAGGCTCCTTCGCTGCTGAACTTGCCTCCAGTTTGCACCCTTCCACTTGCTTTCTCATCATCTCTCAAGTGCTCACAAGTGCTCACAAGAGGCTAGGTTACCAGGGGAAGCTCCAACCTGAAGATTTGAGCTAATGAGGGACTGTAAAGGCCAAGACCTTGTTCTTGCCATTTTAGAGATTCAGCATATGATCTACAAAGTTAGAGATTATAATTGGCCTCCACTGTGTGATTTCATTCCAAGCTACCCACGAAGAAACCCAGACTCAGAGATCACTTGCCTAGGGTCACACAGTGACCTGAGATAGGAACTACAGGTCACCACGCAGACTTGGTCACCAGAAGTGGGCCTGGTGAGGCCAAAGAAGGAGACTTCATCTGTCAAGGTTACTCACATTGGGCAGCTGATTCTGTTTCCCAGGCCTGCGTCTGAGGCCCCTCCATCTCTCTAACCACTAGAGTCCCTCTGTCCCCAAGTCATCACAATAAACTCCTATTATGGCTTGGAATTATCTTTGCTCAAGCACTCAGGCCCTGCCCTGTCACCTCCAGAGGAATGCCCGGGACCTTTCTTAGTTGAGAGATGGGTCTCCCCATTGGTGGCAGGGGGAATTTGAATGTCTCAGGGAGAGCCCTTCCCCTCCTCTCCTGATATGGGGACCTCTGAGTTCCCTGGGAGAACTTGAGGGCTGGGGTAGAAATGGTAGGGAGTTCTGCCTGTCTTCTGGTACCTTGGACTGTATTTGTATTGACCACTGCCACGTTGTGGAAGAACACTACTTATTGGCAAATGAGCATTTATTGAGTGCTTATTATATGCAGAGCAGTTGAAGGAAGGTAGATAGGAGAATGCCATCTAAGAACTGAAAGCAGCCCTGTCCCCAAAGGGCTTACAGTCTAGCTAGGAGGCATCGTATATATACAACATCACAGCTTAAAGATACAAAACAACATTGAAGCACCATTTGCAGGTGCAACGTCATTTGGCACAAAGTGGGAGTATGGGACAGCTCACAACCTTCTCTGTGCCCAGCTTGGGGACCTGGAGGTCTGTCCACCTGTCTCCACACTGCCCTGCCTGTATGGTTTGGTGTGAGTGATCTCTGTTCTCTGACTAACCAGGTGCTCTTCAAGGGCAGAAACCAGCCCCACGTTCTTTGTCCTGTCTACCTTGCTGCCCTCGCCAAGGTTCTCTGTCCACTGCAAGACAGTGGGTTGGGCTGGAAAGGTCCAGCCGTGTGTTCTGGCTTCTGCAAGGGCCTCCCAGGAGGAGCCTAGGATTTGCCTCAGTGGAAAAATCATGGGATTTTGCATAAAAAGCTCTGAGTTCAAGTCTTGGCTCCACTATACACTACCTGTGAGACTTTAGACCAGTCTCTTAGCCTTGGTTTCTGAACCTGTAAAATGGGAAGAACAATATTTGCTCTACCTTTGTCACAGGGTTGGGAGATAATCACAGGGGACGATAAGGGGAAGCTTTGGAAATAGCAAAACCCTTTATGGCTGGGGGCCTTTGTCCTTCCCTAACCTATCAGAAGTTTGAGGAAGATTAGATGAACCCTTGCATGCAAGGCACCCAGCACAGCAGCTGGTACACAAGAGATGCCAGGAACTGCCAATTTCCCTTCACTCCTGGAGTTCCATCACTTGGAATCCTTTTTTGACCTCTGACCCCAATGGGCAATAGAAGCTGGAAGTGGTAGGGATTTCATATTTAGTTTTGGGGGAGATGCAATCCAAGAAGTGAAACAGACATAGAGATAAATTCTTGGCTTCTTCTAGAGGAGTTTGTTGGGGTAGGTGGGGTGGGGACGAGGTGCCTGAGACACATCCATGATGGGCTCATAGCTCACTGCCTTGCTGCCTTTGAACCTCTAGAGCAAGGACACTCAGGTGCCAGGAGGACAGCTGTGGAGATCACTTCGGTTTCTGACTCCCCCACTCTTCTGGTAGTGAGGCCAAGTGGCTGTCACTAGCTATTGGGGGTTTGGGAGAGTCCTCTCCATAGCACCTATGGCCTGGGGCAGCCTTTTTTGGACCTCAAAGAGAGCTTTGGTCAAGGAAGACAGTAAAGAGCATAGATCAGACACAATTACAGAGATGTTCCTTATACACTGTCTTTCTTGGATGGAAGCAGAAAGGAGAAAGAGGCTAGAGACTCAGTGCCTGGCGCACAGTGGGTGCTTGGTGCAGTGTGAGCTAGATATAGACAGAAGTCTTGAAGGCATGGAGGCCACAGAGAGCATGAGGGTGGGGGATTCAAGGTATGACCCACATATTACTTATACAGCAGGCTGGAGAGGGAAGGAGAGAATGGATGGGGCTGGGTGGTGGGAGGAAGGAGGTGGGAGAAAAGATAGGGCACACATGCAGGGTAAGGAGAGGTTAAGAGGCTGGACCAGGATGGGGCCAGCCCCAAACCCATCTCCTTCTGCCTGGATCTTGCAGGCTCCCAGGACTCTCCTTTGCTTTGGCCATCAGTGAAAGGAGGTAAGGGATGTTGAGCATCAAACTCCTTCTGCATCCTTCCCCCAGGAAGCAGAAATAATGAAAATGATTCTAGTAATGCGTGTTAATGGTATTAAGAATTACAGTTTACACAGCATCTTTACATGCGTCATCTCACTTAATCCCGGTTAATCTCATTTGAGAACAGTCATACTGGCCTAGAAATTTAGAAGCCTGGGTTCTAGACTCAGATCTGCCTCTGCCTGGAGAAGTCATTTCCCTTCCCTGGTCCTGAGCGCAACAGGCTGCTCTATCCACAATGACTGTTCAGTGGTAGGAGCCAGAAGCAGAGAATCACAGGCTGTGGAGAGGCAGAGAGAGAAGGAACAGAGGTTCCTGGGGCAGAGGAGCTGCTGCCCGAGGACTGGGGAGAATGAGATGGGTGATGAAGGGGTGTTGCCTGGTGCCCATGGTTGCATGCCTGAGTGCCTTGCCCAGCCAGCCATAGGTGTGTGCTGGGCAAGAGGGCTGACTTGGGAAACTGAGTGTCTCCTTTCAAGAAGTGTCTAGTTGCAAATCTCCCCCTCTCCCAAGACAAAGGCCCGGGTCCCACAAAGGGCTTTTGTTTTCTCTGCGGAAGTGGGAGGCTAATCTCTGGATCTGGGGCACCCCTGGAGATGGGGGTCCTGGGCACACACAGCATACACACACGTGAAGGTGTGCACACTCATATGCCTGCTTCCTCTTTGGAGAGGTTCTCCCTCACCACAGAAAGGAAATCTTTGGTCACCAAAGCGCTGGGGCCCAGCGCTGCAGGTAGGGGACATTTTCCAGGAGAAGCCAGATTGCAGCTGGAAATCAAGGCCCTCCCTTCAGCCCTCTCAAAGTGGCCTCCTTCCCTTCCCCTGAGGATGACTGGCACCCACACTTATCCACTGCAGAAGTGGATTTATTGCAGGTTGGGGAGGAAGGGGTGCAAGGGGAAGTGAGAATTCCCCAGCCATGCACACTTGCACCAACGTAGGCAAACCTGTTCACACTCAGGGGCATGCACAACCCTGCATGTGAGGACAAAGGAGAACTCGGGGATGAACACACTTGCACACTAATAAAACCAGTTGCACTCTTTCCAGAACCCCCAAGGCAGGGGTCTGTACACTCCCCACCCGGTACCTGGGTGCAGGCTCTCAAGAGTTTCGCTCTTACCACCCACCTGCCTCCCTCCGCAGCTCAGTCCCCCAAGTTCCCAGTTCCCTGCAAAAGGCTGGAGGATCCACTACTGGCTGCTCACAGCCTCGGGGCAGGGGGCCTGCCAGGCTCAGGGCTCCCTCCGGCAGCCTCCTCTACGCTTGCTCACAGCACTGGCCTCGGCGCGCACGTACAGGAAGCAGCTACTCTGCGCTGGGGGCCAACTTCAGACCTGGGGGAGAAGAGGGACGGGGTGGGCCCTTCTGCTTCGGGCCTCACACGCGTCCATCGGGGCCGTAGAGGCCGCTGACGGCCCTCAGGCCTTGGTGCCCCGTGGGAGGCTCTGCGGCGAGTGCAGCTCCACCGACTGCCGCCGCCGCACCTCGCGCTCCTCCCAGTCTGTGTCCGGCTCCAGGCCCTTCAGCACTGCCAGGCGCTCCGACAGGCTCTTGGCTGGCGGGAACAGCACGTAGTTGTAGAGGAGGGAGCCCAGGATGGCGCCCACCAGGGGTCCGATCCAGAAGACCTGGGGGCGAGCGGAGAGAATGGCTTGGCACCCGAGCCTACACCGGCACGCGGAGCCCGCAGGCCCCGGTGGCACACTCTGCGGCCGCACCCCTCCTCCCCGCCATTAATCTAGTGAAATGCTTATTTATGTAATTAGCAACGACAACGCCAGCTGCTGGGGAAGCCTTATCAGTGCGAGGTTAAGGGTGCGAATTTTGAAGCCACTGCCTGTGTGTGAATCCTGATTCCACCACTTAGATGCTGTGTGTACTTCAACAAGTTACTTACCATCTCTGTGCCTTTCACTATAAGAATGCCTATCTCCTAGGGTGGTTGTGAAAATTGAATGAGTTAATGTTTGCAAGGCACTCAGAACAAGGCTCACCACATTCTAAGCATTAGATAAGTGCTAAATACTACCACTTGTAGAGTTCTAAGTGCCAGACACTGCATTATCTGGGTTACACCGGTAGCCTCACTTACTGTTCCCAAGAAGCCAGTGAGGTAAGCTGTTGTCATCCTCATTCACAGTTGTGGAAACTGAGTCTTTGGCATCAGATCTGAGGGGTGAAACCCAAGGCTCCCCAGGACCAGGAGGAGTGTGGTGGGTTTGAGGTACCGCTGCTGAGCCCCAATCCCATGCTATTCCAGCTCTTGTTCTCCCTCTAAAATGGGCTTTTAGGGAAGGGGAGGGCAGTGGGTTTCAGCCATTACCCAGTGGTCATCAAATTTGCCAGTGACGACAGCTGGAGCCAGGGAGCGGGCGGGATTCATAGAGCAGCCGGTGTAGTGGATCTGCAGTGGGAGGAGGGTATCACAGAGAGAAGGCAGGTGAGGACAGGGCAGAAAGTCCTTGTCCCGCACTGCAGTGCTTGACCTCAGCCTAAAGGGAACCCACGTGATGGACAATTAACTTCACGTTTTATTTAAAGAGCTCTGTATTCTTTGGGGGCTGGAGTGATATCTGTCCCTCTGGGGTATCTGGGAGTCAAACCTCTGGGGTGTCTGTTCCTCTTGAGAGTTCTGTGTATGTGTCCCTCTTGGGGTCTCTGTGTCTGTCTCTGGAGTGGTCTGTGTGTCTGTTCCTCCAGGGAGGCTGGAACCTATGGCCATGACCTACCCCCAGGAGGTGGCCCAGGGCCACGGAGAAGCCTATGGAGAGAGCAGGGGTGCCCGGGTTCTCTCCACGGCGCTCATCGGTGGAGGCAAAGATGCAGAGCACCAGCTGCAGCGTCAGGAAGAGCTCCACAGTCACCGCCTGGCCAGCTGTCGTGCTGTTGCTGAGCTGGGGACAAAGAGGCAGGTAGGGGAACACTGAGCACACTCTCCTCTCTGGCTCCATCTTCCTGTCCACCTGCAGTCAAGGCACCAGGGGGGCCTCTGGGCTGGGAACCAGAACACCTGGGCTTGCCAGACACCTTAGCTGGAACAACTGATCCCTTCTTGTTGGGCCCTGGCCCAAAGGCAGCCCATGATCCCCCAGGATGCCCGTGGTTTCCCTGCCAGAGGTAGGAAAACTGACTCTGTAGCCCATTAGATTGGGGGTGAGGTTGGGATCCTTCAGTGTGAGAGAAAAAGGATGCTGAGATCCAGAATTTCTGTTTCCTGAAGAACAAGAACGGAAGAGGTTTCAACGGCCTCAGGAAGCTTTGGACTGGTTAGCAGGAAGACCTTCCCCTCTCTCTAGACCATCAGGCCCTGGTGCAATGAGAGGCCCGTGGTCTGTCTTCCTGAGGTCAAATGGCTCCCAGGGACAGGACTTGGGTCTAGGGGATGGTCCTAGTGTGCCCCTTTCTGCTATGAGTCCACTATACACCTTTTTCCCTAACCCTTGTCTATTCTCCACTGCCTTTCAGGCCTCAGCTTTGCCCTGTTGGTTTGCTCCCTGCACATCCTATGGAGGTTGGGGTGAGGGCCCTGGAGCTGTGTCGGACAGTGCCTCCACACCCATGTAGGTTGCCCATGGTCTCAGCAGACCCTGCCTTGGGTAAGGAGAGAACTCGGGGCTGAGTAAAGAGGTGATTTCATAACTGGGCCACACCCAGCACTGGATTTCTCCTTGGGTTTTGTCACCCTGTGCCCTACGCCCTGCCTTCTGGGACTGGGCACCGTGCTGGGTGGAACAGTGACAGCTCTCAGCTCCCACGCTCTTTCTCCAGGCCCTGAACCCCCACCCCTGGGTCCGAGACATCAGGTCAGAACCCTTGGGTCTCTCTAGGGTCTAACCTCAATCCCTCCTGTTGTTGTCCAATGCAGAGTCTCTAGAGGACAGTGAAAAGAGCTTTGGAAGCAGACACTTTAGAGGCCTCTGACTTGCCATGAGACTATTTAATTTGGCCTCAGTTTCTCGTTCTGCGAAATGGGATAACAAAATGGATTCTGGAGGATGGTGGGAGTACTGGAAATGACTTATTGGTTCTGTGACTTGGATCAATTCACTATTGAGCCTCAATTTGCCACTCACAATAGGGGGGAACCACAGAATTTCCCTTATAGCATTGTACCAATGATGAGATGATAGCTGGCCTGGCACAGGGCAGGTGCATGTCAATGATTAAATTCCTGGTGGCCAGGCTGGCTCTTAGTGTCCTCAAAGGACACATGGGATGGTCTTGAGGATCATCTGGCTCTCTTTAGCCTCAGGGCAAGTTGGTCCCACCACTGCCCCATTACATCCAGGCAGGGTTCTCCCCAGGTCCTCAAGGTGGTAAATGCTGAGAAGTGGCATGGAGGAGTCCTCCCAGACCTTTCTCTTCTGAGGGCCCCAGTCAGTTGTGAAATGATGGAGGAGGAGGACTGCATGTTTCCCATGGCCTCTCACTCCCAGTGCCCTGCTATTACAGAAGAACTTCCTGGTCATGCTCTCAGGAAGTTCCTTTTTCAGTCTAACTAGACCTCTTCTTGCTGTAAACTGAACTAATTTTGTTCTCAGAGGAAAAGAGCCCGCTCCTCTGCTTGCCCACCTAGCCTGTCCTTGGCCCCTGGCCCCCAACCTTGTCACATTTTCCTCTTTAAAGAACAGAGCCTTGGTGTGGTGGCTCATACCTGTAATCCTAGCACTTTGGGAGGTGGAGACGGGTGGATCACTTGAGGTTAGGAGTTCGAAACCAGCCTTACCAACATGGTGAACCCTGTCTCTACTAAAAATACAAAAATTAGCTGGGTATGGTGGCACATGCCTGTAATCCCAGCTACTCGGGAGGCTGAGGCAAGCGAATGACTTGAGGTGGAGGTTGCAGTGAGCTGAGATTGTACCATTGCACTCCAGCCTGGGCAACAGAATGAGACTCCATCTCAAAAACAAAACAAAACAGAGAAGTTCCCTAACTGGGATACCCCTGTCCCACAAATGAGGAAGGGCTACCTGTGCAGAGACGCGGGTGGCCACAGAGATTGTGCAGGACTTGTCAGAGACATCAGGACTCTTGTCCAGTGGCCCAGGGATGGAACAGGCCAGGAAATACTGGAGACTGAGGCACAAAAGAGGCACTTGCTGTCCTGGCTTAGGATGGGGGTATAGAATGAGAGTTGGTCTGTTGGGAGCACAGGTCGTTCCTCCACACTCATGTCTCTTGGATTCACAGGGCCCACACAGACCTAAGAGGGGAAGGGGGTGGGACATGGGGGAAGGGACTGTGGCACCACCCTCAGCTCCCGAAGGGCCCACGGGGCCCAGTTAGCACCTGTATCGTGTAATCAGCAGCCAGCTTATGGGCTCCGGGGACCTTGTCAGGGTTTGGAGAAGGAAGTATGCCCATTGCTGCTTGTAGGGCTATGGTGTGTCTGAGCCTGACCTGTAAGGAGCACCTGCCATAGGGCCTGCAAACCCTCAAAGCAGAAGAAAGGCTGGGCCCCTCTTCTCTCTTGAGGACCCTGTCATGAGCACTCCAAGGCTCCCCGCAGCTTGGAAAGCATGTCTGCTTGGGACACTAACCCCTGCTGAGTTACAGCCTGGTCCTCACTATAACAGAGGCATTGAGTCCAACAGAAACCCAGATGAGGCTTTTCCTGCACGACGGTCAGGGTGGAAGAAGCCTGCAGTCTGTCTGCATCCTGCCTTTGCTCTGGTACCATTGCTCCTTTCATCCTGACCCTCCTATGGTGGCTATGTTCCTGACTCCAGGCTCTGTCTCTCTCTGTCTCTCTGCCTCTGTCTCCATCTCTCTCCCCACCTCACCCAGAGCCCATCCCTCCCATCTCATCCCTTACAAGGGATTCCCCAGGATCTGCCCCTTGTGGATGGCAAAGTAGTGGCTACTCACAGCATTGACAGCCAGGTCCCCGCGGATGTCTGCTGGCGTGATCTCATGGAGCAGAGCGGCTCCGGCCACAGCCCCCAGCAGCTGGGCAGCCACGTAGAAGGTGGCTCGGAGAAAGGAGACATGGCAGCCCACCAGGCAGGCCACAGTCACGGCTGGGTTGATGTGGGCCCCGCTTATGTGGCCCAGAGCCTGTACCAGGGTGCCAATACCCAAGCCGAATGCCATGGCGATCTGTAGCACAGAGGGCAGGGCCTGTGGCCAGTTGAGGGCCGAGCCGAGGCCAAAGAAGACGAAGAGGAGTGTGGCCAGGAACTCTGCGAACACGGCCCTGGAGAAGGCTATGGAGCGGAGCTCCCACATGCTGCGGAGTCCTGCGTGGCTGGCCGGGCTGTCTCAGGGCCAGGAGGCTCTGGGCACTCTCTTTCGCTCTCTACCGCTCTCTTTCTCAAGGCCTCTGGGGAGGCTGGGTTGTGGGCATTTATAGGGTACTTCCATCCCGGATCTGGGCACGTGGTGGGGAGGTGGAGTCGTTGAGGCCAATACCTCTTCTCCATGGTGGCCTCTGCCCCCATGCCCCATCCCAGCCCACCCACGTGCCTATCACCCTATCTTAGCCTTCACAGCTGACTGATGTTCCCCATTTAATGAGCTCCAGATAAGGACTGACGTCCCTGGTTTTCCGTGTTTGTTCCCTTGGTTACCCCAGGGCTGCTGCCCCAGGGCCTCTCCCAGCCCCCACGGGGTCTTGTGAATGGGAACTTCTGGTGGGGATTGTGCCCAGTGCCCCTCTCTCTGACTCGAACTGTTGACCAAGGCAGGGGCAATACCTCACACAAAACTAAGAGTGCGTGAGTGCTGCTCCTTCTGGTAACTGGGAAGTTCTTCTGTCAGACCTCCAATTACTCCTGCTTCACAGGGATGGAAAACAACTGGTTGGCTTGTGACAGATTTCCAGGGCATAAAGGTTTGTGTCTTCTGCGTTTGCATTCTTGCAGCTAATCACCCATAAATCATTAAGCTTCACCTTCTCCTGGGAGCCCCAGCCAAATAGCAGCTCCTAGAGCCTGCGGGCACTGGGACCCTGGCCCTCGGTGATGGAGTCAACCTGGGGGCGGCTGAGGAAGCTGAGGGTGTCCATTCTGGCATCAGCCTGTTCCATCTATGTGACTTAACCTTTCTTGTCTTTCTCTGTAAAATGGGAAGAATAAAACTGACCTAGTGGATTGGGGTTTGGATTGAATGAAACAATGTATGTCAAGTGCTCAGAGCAGCGCCTGGTCCACAGTAGGTGGTCAATGAATATCAGCCCTTCCTTACAGTATTATTTACACTTTGAGGAGAACAGGTCTTTGTACACTCACGTGTTGGGGTCCCAGAAGCTGTGACAGGTCCTAGGAACCCCGAGGAGCTTAGGGCCACTCTGGCCACAGGAGAAAGACATTTCTGTGGGGCAGTGAGCTGTGCAGGCTCGGGGCGGCTATGATGGCTGATAAGCAGCTCTCTGGCCTTGGTGCCCACTCAGCCCAGCATCTGGGCAGTGCTGCCTCCTGCTATCAATGCCGCTGTGGCTACTGGGGTCCTGGAGGTGTTCAACTCTAGAAGTTTCCCCAGCCCCACACACTGGCCCTTCCCTAATCCCTCCAGCCTCGCTCCCCCTCCTGGGGATTCACAGCAGGGTTGGGCTCAGAGTGGGGACAGAATGATGGGCTTCTGCACCCTGCCCTAGCTGCTGTCCAGCAGGTCCCCGGGCAAGTCACAGTCCCAGCAACAGAAATCTGGGAGAGACTGGAGACTGGAGCGGACCGCTTTATGTTGTATCATGGGGATGTGGGGTGAGTGTAGGCCCAGGGAGGGGAGTGACTCATCTAGGGTGCTCCAGCAGGTTAGTGGCTGAGCTGGGACTGAGCCTGGTCTGGAGCTTTCTGCCACACCCCACATTACCGAGCCACACTCTGTGCCTCAGTTTCCTTGTCTGGACAATGGGAGTGTAGATGCCTACCCCATAAAGTTGTTTTGAGAATGCGGTAAGATAATGAACGGGAAAGTATTTTGCAACTGAGAATGTATCATACACATATGTATGGGGACTCATGACTCCTGCTATTGTGAAGGAGGAGGAGGAGAAAGGCGAAGAGGAAGGGGAGGAAGAAAGAATAAAAATTACCCATACAGAAGGGATGCTCCAAAAGAGCAGGGATTCCTGTGGGGTTTGTTCTCCAGTGTATTTCCAGTGCCTAGCGCCTGGCCTGACACATAGACACCTGGCACCCTAGCACCCTTCCCTCAGCCATCCCTCCCAACTTCAGGCATTCTGGGTCCTCTGGGAGAAGATTGAGGGAGAGGGGGACCCCTATCCCTGTCATATAAAGGGCATCTGGGACCCACCTCCAGACTCTGCACATGGGAAGAGACAAGGACTCAGAGGGGTCTGGCTTGGGTGTGCCTCTGCCCCCACCCAGGGAATATTCCTTCCCCACTGCTGCTACAATCTCCACCTCCCAGTTTCAAGCAATTCTCTTGCCTCAGCCTCCTGAGTAGCTGGGATTACAGGCACACGCCACCATGCCCGGCTAATTTTTATATTTCTTTTGGTAGAGATGGGGTTTCACCATATCGGCCAGGCTGGTCTCCAACTCCTGACCTTGGGATCCACCCGCCTCGACCTCCCAAAGTGCTGGGATTACAGGCATGAGCCACCGCGCCTGGCCTACTCCTTTCTTTTGTGGCTTCATGTATCACTTCTCCTGACCTTCGGACATACTGTCCACCCCAACTGGCCAAGTTCAGGACTGAGTCTCAGGGTCCCTGGAAAACCTTCTCTTTGGGCCTCATGTGAACTGAAGCTGTGACAGTGGCTTCTAAATCCACACCCAACCATTTAGTTGCTGTGTGCTCTGGGATGGGCCGCACACCCTTTCTGGTCTCTCCTTCTTTTGTCAAGGTATTCACGATCTTGAGGAGTGGCCCACTGACCCTTGATTCTGGGAAGAACCGCCGCTAACCCAGTCGGGTGAAAATCTCTTGCTTCCCAATACACCAGGATAGGTATGACAGCTTCTCCTTGGAGCCCACAAAGCCCCAACCCGAATTTGCATATGTTTGTGGTGTGTGTGTTGTGTGGTTGTTCAGCCACAAAATCATACGTTTAGAACCTGATGGGATCTTGGAGATCATCTTGCCCATGGATTTTAGTTGCCGTGATAAGAACATGAATTCCAGAGAGAGTGTGACCTGCCGCACAGCTTACAATAGTAGTCAGGACTCACATTCTGATCTGGCCCCTAGTCTGGGAGGACAGGAAGGGGCCAACAGTAACCCAGCTCGTGCCTGTGTTTGCATTTGCCCTTCATGCCAGGGAGGAAGAAGGTGTTCCCATCAAAGCTGGTAGGGCTTGGCTGTGCTTCTGGCTGGCAGCTCTGCTCCCCTGAAGGGATGGCTGCATTTTTTCTAAAATGGCCACTATGCTGTGTCTTAGGAAATCTATTCATCTATCATGCACTATTAATTAGAACATGACAAAAATTGCTGATGAATTCACAGCAATGTGAATGTGCTTAATGCCACTGAACTGTGCACTTAAAAATGGTTAAGATGAGGGCCAGGCGCAGTGGCTCATGCCTATAATCCCAGCACTTTGGGAGGCTGAGGTGGGCAGATCACCTGAGGTCAGAAGTTTGAGACCAGCCTGACTAACATGGAGAAACCCCGTCTCTACTAAAAATACAAAATTAGCCGGGTGTGGTGGTGCATGCCTGTAATCCCAGCTACTCAGGAGGCTGAGGCAGGAGAATCACTTGAACCCAGGAGGCAGGAGTTGCAGTGATCCGAGGTTGTGCCATTGCACTCCGGCCTGGGCAACAAGAGTGAAAATTAGTGTCAAAAAAAAAAAAGGTTAAGATGGTAAATTTTATGTTATGCTTATTTTATAGGCTGGGCTTGGTGGCTCATGCCTGTAATCCCAGCACTTTGGAAGGCCAAGGTGGGCAGATCACTTGAGCCCAGGAGTCTGAGACCAGCCTGGCAACGTGGTGAAACCCTGTCTTTACAAAAAAATACTCACAAAAAGTTAGCTAGACATGGTGGTGTGCACCTGTAGTCCCAGCTGAGGTGGGAAGATTGCTTGAGCCTGGGAGGCAGAAATTGCAGTGAGCTGAGATTGCGCCACTGCACTCCAGCCTGGGCGGAAGGGTGAGACACTGTATCACACATACACACACACACACACACAAAAGCTATTTTAGATTTATTTAGATATCAGTCTTTAAAGTCAAAATTGCTCTTTTGCATGCATAAAAGGAAATTATAGGTAAAACAAATTGGGCTAAAATAGTCTCCAAATTTCTTCACATTCAGAGTCCAATTTTCCTGAAACCCTCTTTGACTCAGAGTCCTTGATTTTCTGCATGGTATCACCTTCTGTGCCATCAGGAGCATTGGCAATGTGCCATTCTTTAAAAGATTGTCCACTATTGTTTCCAGCATTTATTTTCAAGCTTCAGCTACTCATTCCGCAAGCTTTATTGCTGGTATTTTCTAGCTTCATGTGTGACTAGCAATCATTTTGCCCTTTTCTCAGTAATAAAACAACACAACAGTTCCATTTATTTACGGGGCTCTTCCTTTCTTAGGTCTCATAAAACACTTGGCTGCTGTTTTGCAAGAAAATATGAAATTGTGGTCATTCTTCAATGATAACTGCTTCACTAATATCAAATTCTTGCTACACTCTTCTGTTTGCCCGCCTTTCTGCATACACAATAACTGTGTTTAAATGCTAAACCACAGTGTAACCTTTTTGAAGACATTTTAAACAGCAATTAAGCTGAAGGCGCGGAACTCACCTGACCAAGTTTAGGTATGCGCAAGCAATGACGGCCACTCCCAGCTGCCACACGAGCAGAAGAGCTCTTATGATGAGAAACGAGATACACCTTAGAACTGGTGAAACATGGCAGTTACAAGATTAAACCCATATGCAATGCCCATTCTGCCATGCATTGTTCTAGACATTCTTGGGTATATCAGCTCACTTAAACCCTCACAACCATCTTAGGAGCTAAATATTGTCATCCTGTTTTTTAAAGATGAGGAAAATGAGGCAGAGAGAGGTCAAGTAACTTTCCTGAGATTTCACAGCTAGTAAGTGGGAAGGCAGAATTAGAACTCCAGTAACCTGGCTTTGAGAGAACTTTTTTGATTGTAAAGGTGAGTCCCTAATTCACTCCCTGAAATAATCAAGATGGGAACTCGGTGGGAAAGAGTGCTTAAGTTCTTTGAATAATAAAGACACGGATTAGGGTGTTGTTTGCTGGTGGCTTGAAAGAAGAGACGGGGGCGGTGGAAAAGAGGAGGTGGAAGGAGGGTGTCTGGGAGCTGGGCCTGGTTGAGCCGTGGCTGTGGCCGTGGCCGGTGAGGACGCCCCCTGCTGGAGCACTGTGATGGAATTCGGAGCAGCCCTGTCTGACAGTTGACATGAGGTGTGTTTCCTGCTCTGAGCTGAGTCACAAATGCCCTCTACTCTCCCTGAAAGGTCGGTAAAAGTGGGTCACACAGCAGGCCTGTGAGTCTGGTGCTTTGGGGACTGAGGGAGAAGGGAACGGGTAGATCCACAGTCGGGACAAAGCGGGATGGAGTGAAGAGAGCAGCCCCTGGCTGCGGCTGGCAGGAGAGGAGGGTGGGAGTCATGGCTGGGGCCTCAGACAGCCTCCGAAGGATGGAGGGCATTGGATCCTTGCAGCTCTGAGACACAGCGTGAGCCGTTTGATTTCTGTGTAGGGTTTCCAGGTAAAATACAGGACATCCAGGTAAATTTGAATTTCAGATAAAAAACAAATGATTTTGTTAGTATAAGCATATTCCAAGCGATGTTTGGGACATACATACTAATACTAAAAACATATTCTTTCACTGGAGGTCTGCAGACATCTGGGTTACAAACTAAATCTTCACAAGGACTTTTGGGAATCAGTTCTATGAGACCTATTTTACACAGGAGGAAACTGAGGAACAAAGGGATTAGACAAGTTGCCCATCATTACAAGGCTAGTACGTGACAGAAACAAGCTATGAATATAGAAATTCAAGCCTTTTCTTGACAATAGGCTGACTTCCTCCTCCAAACCCTACCTCAAAGCCCAGGTGGTCGTGACGGTTGAGGCCCAGGGGGAGGCAGGGAAGGTCACAGGTCCAGGCTCCTGGGGAGACACAAAGACAGCTTCCTGCCATTTCCCTCCTGCCCATGGGGTGAGACCCAGGGATGAAGAAGATGGGATCTTGCTAACCTCCCATGGCTACCCATTGCCCTCGAGACAAGCCAGACCTTGAACTTGGCATGTCCTCCTTCTAGCCCTTTCATCTCTGAGCCTGATACCTATTGTTTCTTCTCTTTGGACTCCGTGTCACCTCCATTTCTCATGGCTAACTCTTCCTCAAACTCCAGGCCAGTGGCTTTCAGACCTTTGTGATTGAGACCTGCAGTGAGAAATACATTTAATATCTTAACTAATAAACATGATCTCTCAGACAGACAGATAGTTAGATAACTGAAACTAACATTTCACAAAACAGTATTTCCTAAATGTGATGTTGTAAATTCCTCTCTATTTCACTAACAAGTAATTCAGGTCACAACTACTAAACTGATTGTAAGACCCACGAATGGGTTGCCACTCACAGTTTGAAAGACGCTGGTGGAGGTTCTGGCTGCAAACTTGCTTTTCTATTGGGAGAGGCTTCCTATAGCCCGTAACACACAGTCCCAGGGGCATCTGCCCAGGGTTTGCCTTTTGTGTTGCTCACAGATGTGACCCTCTGCTCAGCGTCGGGCTTCTCCTCTGGACTGTGAACCCCTAGAGGGCAGGGTCCATTTCTGGATTTGCTCACTATGGCACCGCAGTGCCTAGCACAGGCCCTGGCCCTTTAGAGGTGCTCAGTATATGTTTGTCGAGTGAATCAATGAGCAAACTGCCAGCCCTTATGTCCCCCTAAGCCCACTTGCACCCTGCCCCACACCTGCTGTGTTGCAGCCACGTGGTGGTCCTCAGGGACCTGGTTCAGGGGAGAGGTTGATTCTTGGAGCTTGGATGGAGAGAGGGAGTGTGTGCATGTGTGAATCGGTGGGATAAGGGGCCAGGAACAAGTCTGCCCACATTTGACAAAGATTAGATGTGGGTGGCTAGGGTCAGGGAAGCCTTTCTAATTACACTGCTTTGTGAAATAGTGAATTCCTACCTGCTTGGAGGGTCCAAGCAGGCTGAGCAAAATGCCAGAAAAGCTTGGCAAGGGTTTGTGCACCAGGGGAAGGGTTGAATAAGCTGACTAATGGGGGTCCTGTCAGCTCTGCTGTGTGGAAGAGTACAGGCTGCAGGCTAATAAAGCTTCCTTATAGGAGGCAGCTGGGAGCCATTGTGGGCACTAGCAGGAGGGGAGAGCAGCTGGGAGGAGGAGTTGCAGGAGGGCATATCTCCTGACACTGCTCCTCCTCTGACCTCTGAATTCCTCCCAGTTCCTGGCTTCCTCCCCCATTACATCTGGAGGGGGCTGTCTGGGCTGCAGGCCCCAGAGCAATGGTGCCTCTGTAGCTTCCCAGCTCCCTGGGCTTCCATGCACACTGTGGGACTCCTTCTCTCAGGGCTGGGGGGCAGTGGAGAAGCTCTTACCAGCTGGTCCTGGAGAGCCGATGTCTGTTTCAGCCCTATAGGGAGAGGGAGGAGCTGTGACTGCCAGGGCCAGGCTGTACTGGGGTCATTACCAGAGAAGGGGGTGGAAATTAGTGATGCCCCGGGACCTTGCTCACAAGGGTCACCCAAACCTGTTTGACTCCCTGCTCAGAGGAGCTGTGGCTGAACCGCCCTGGCTCTCCAGTGCCTGCCTCCAGCATTCAGGGACTCAAGTGACTGGGTGACCTGCAGGACCTGGCTCAGCATCTGCACAGGGCCGTGCTCTCTCCCACCCTGCCTCACACCCCCTCCTGCCCCTCCCTAGCCTCTGCCTCTGACAGCCCTGTGCCTCTCCTTAAAGCCTGCCCTGCCCTTCCTTTGCCACAGCTCTGAGTCAGGCTCACCTTTTTCTCTCAACGATGTGAGAAGTGGTTACAAACCCCATCACGTGAATTAGGGATAGGGAGGCTTAACGAGGTTAAGCTGCCCACCAAGTCCTGTGGCCCCGCCCTGCAGCCCCGTATTTCACCTCCATCATAGCACGGGTCACGCCACCCCAGATGATTTGCTGAAGCTCCGAGGACGAGAGCCAGATCGAATTCGCCTTTGTTGTCCCAACATTTCACACATGATTGGCATGGAGTAGACACTCCAAAAAATGTAAAATGAACGAAAGGTTTGTCCAAGATCAAACAGCTAGGAAGCAGCCAAGCTATAATTCAAACCCAGATCTTCCTGTATCTCAGCCTCACACCCTTCACCCTCCTCCAGGAAGCCTCTCTGACTTACTCAGTCAAGGCAGCTTTCCCTTCCCCCAACCCCCTCAGAATCCTGGGCATTTGGATGTGTTCCTATCCCCCTCTCCCCTGCACTCTCTGAAGGCAGAAACTTGGGATAGGGTCTCAGCTTGGCTCTGATCCTGCTCCGCCCCCAGAACCAGGAGGAGCTCTATGAGTGTGGGATGCCTGGGCTGAGGGTGGAGGGCCCAGGAAGGAGGGCCTCAGCCAAACCAGTGGTGTCTTCCTGCCTGGGATCACCCACCCTGCCTCATCGTCCCTGCTCATTGGGCCAGGGGCCAGGCTTCCACCTGGGACTGGGCCTGCCAGCTTCTCACAAGGGCCAGCCCAGGCCTTGGTATTCTCTGGGGTGGGTCCAGGTGGGGCATCTAATCCTCTGCTCATTTTGCTGCAATTCAATATCAGCCTCCAATTTGCACGCTCTGCTGCCATCCTTCCTTCCTCCTCTGGCTGCACTGTGTATTTTCCACGGCTCTTCTGAAGGCCTCTTGGGTACCCTTGGGCTGACCTCACCCCCAGGCCTTCTCAAGGCTGGGTGTTGGCCTTGGGATGGAGGGACCACCATCCCCACGGCGGGAGCAAGGCCTGCGTGACCAGCAGCCTGGGGGTGGATTCAGGTTCCACTGTCTAGGCTGCCTGGCTGTGGAATCCACAGCCATCCAGCCTCTCAGAGCTTCCGTATAAACATATGTAAAATTACCTGCACATGGCAGGTGTTAAAAGAATAGGAGTTGAGGCTTCCCCAAGGGCTGAGGGCCCCATAGCTCTGGGAAGTCCTTTACCATGTCTAACCATGCACCTCTGGCTACAAAATCGGCCCATTCTCCTCTGGTTCTACTTGATGGATGTCTGTTTTCTTGAGATTTTAGCACACTTGAGGCAGTTCATTGTATTTATTTATTCATGCAACAAATATTTATTGAGCACCAGCCATGTGCTGACTGCCAACCATATGCCATTCACTGTTCTAAAGTTGAAATATGTCAGGAATTGAAACTGACAAAGATCCCTGGCCTGGTGGGGCTTACAGTACAAAGGAGTTTATTCAGTCTATGGGGCAGTTTACTGGATGATGGCCCATCTCAGCTTGTTCTCCTCCACTTTAAAGAACCTGAAGAAAAAAAGATGAAAAGAAATTGTAAATATTGAAAAATAACAGTGTGAACTCTCAGACGTCATCTTTACCCCTGTCTTACCACCGCTGCTTGAATTTAAGTAATGCAATTAGAAGTATGGGCTATTACTTAAAAAGTTAAACACAGATTTAACATGTGATCCCACAATCCCACTCCTAGAATCAAAATCAGGTGTTCAAACAGTAACTTGTACACACATGTTCGTAGCAACATTATTCACAATAGCCAAAATGTAGAAATGATTTAAATGTCCATCAATACATAAATGGATAAACAAATTGTACTATAGCCACACCGTGAAATATTATTCGTTCATAAAAAGGAAGGAAATACTGATGCTTGCTACAACACGAATGAACCTGAAAAACATTATATGGGTTTTTTTTTTTGTTTTTTGTGGTTTTTTTGAGACGGAGTTTCGCTCTTGTTGCCCAGGCTGGAGTGCAATGGTATGATCAGGGTAGGGGTCACCACTCTTCACCCTTATTTTCTAGAGCTCCACCAGCCCAGAGCACATGCTCAATAACCATTTCCTATAACCAAACCCTCTGTCGCACCTGTCACATTGTTCCAAAATTGTTGCTCTTTCAAGAAGCCTACCCAGATGGACTAGCGGGCAAAAATTTCTTCCTACCAAGGTGACACCACTGGCCTCACCCCTCAATCCACTTTACATCTCACTGTGCAAAGACCCACCACCTGCCTTGAAGACAGTGAAAATGGATCAGATGCTGGATTGATGGGCTGTTCGTCTTTGGACATTCAGTTATCTGCCCCGGGCATGTGTAAGTATCCAACTGAGGCTTCTGGGTGTCTTGATATCAAGTTCCAAATTCTCAGCAGGCTCATTGCATGCCCCCCCTGCCCACCTCATCACTCTAGGGAATTTCTGGCCACTTCATTCCTCCAGAGGTGACCTCTTGGGTCCCCTGCATACCCTCATACTGCCCAGAATGCTGCATGGAGACTGTCCCAGCTGCGACATCCCTGCCTGGGACACCCTCATTCCATAGAGCTCTGGACCCTTCCTCTGCATCCATCCATGAGTTCCCTTCTCCAAGAAGCAATCTTTTTTTTTTTTTTTTTTTTTTCTTTTGAGATAGAGTCTCGCTCTGTTGTCCAGATTGGAGTACAGTGGGGTGATCTCAGCTCACTGCAACCTCTGCCTCCTGGGTTCAAGTGATTCTCCTGCCTCAGCCTCCTGAGTAGCTGGGATTACAGACGCATGCCACCATGCCCGGCTAATTTTTGTATTTTTAGTAGAGATGGGGTTTTGCCATGTTGGTCAAGCAGGTCTCGAACTCCTGACCTTAGGTGATCTGCCTGCCTCGGCCTCCCAAAATGCTGGGATTACAAGTGTGAGCCACCGCGCCTGGCCGAGAAGCTCTCCTTGACCAAGTCCTTTCCCCCTAAGCTTTCTCCCTCCCTGTTCTCAGCTCTAGTCAGATTCTGACTTATTCTGGGTGTGGTTCTGGCTCCCAATCAGGGGGTTTAACGTCCTCAAGCAGACTTCACCCTATCCTAGGATCATGGACAGAAATGGAAACAGGACTAGAAAGCAGAGAACTCTCGGGGGTGCACAGAGGGGAGTGAGGCCCTGGAGCCTGAACTCTGGGCAGCCAGGACTGCAGGAGGAGGAGTCCCTGGGGGCCAGGTCACATTCCTATAGAGCTCCCCGAGGTTCTCTCCCTGGACTGGAGGGAGCTTCATGGAGCTGTAGGGAGCAGTGGTCAAGTGTTCTACTGACTCAAGTTCCATCAGCAGTTTCCCAATAGTCCCCCGGAGCAACACGAGATAGCCCTGGGTCCTCTAGGACTCCAGCAATGGGCTGGGCAGAGGGCCTGCTGGGGTGAAGGGCATAGGATGGGGTTGAGGGTCTAGATTAAGGGAGGGGTTTCACACCCCACAACTCTGCAGTCAATTTCAAAGAGAGCTGGGTTACCCCAGACCTTTGACTTATCAGAACTGGAAAGAAAGTTAGTGATTGTCTGTCTTTTCAGTGGTTCCTGGGCCCAGGGCCCAGGGCTGCACAATAGTTTAAGTGTTCTCAAACTATTTGCTATATTTCACTGGGTACACTAGGCTCTGAATACTTCCCTGATATGAGGCTACAGTCAAGTAACTCAGCCAGAAAGAGCCTCTGCTTTTGACTGGAATTCTGTCCACGCAGGGGCACCGCTTGCTATCTGCTGCAAATCTGAGTCTGCTCCATGAGTCTTTCTCCTAGTTAATAAGAAATGGGGAAACAAATTAATCTTCACTTTGCTCCATCAGAAACTTTTCTTTCTTTCCTTCTTTCTTTCTCTCTCTCTTTCTTTCTTTCTCTTTCTTTCTTTCTTTCTTTCTTTCTTTCTTTCTTTCTTTCTTTCTTTCTTTCTTTCTTTCTTTCTTTCTTTCTTTCTTTCCTTCCTTCCTTCCTTCCTTCCTTCCTTCCTTCCTTCCTTCCTTCCTTCCTTCCTTCCTTCCTTTCTCTCTCTCTCTTTCTTTCTTTCTTCTTTCTTTTCTTTCTCTTTCTTTCTTTCTTTTTTTTTTTTTGAAATCTTGGTTCACCACAACCTCTGCCTCCCAGGTTAAAACGATTCTCCTGCCTCAGTCTCCTGAGTAGCTGGGATTACAGGCATGCACCACCATGCCTGGCTGAGTTTTGTAGTTTTAGTAGAGACAGGGTTTGACCATGTTGGCCAGGCTGGTCTCGAACTACTGACCTCATGATCTGCCCATCTTGGCCTCCCAAAGTGCTGGGGTTACAGGCGTGAGCCACCGCGCCTGGCCTAGAAACATTTTTCAAAGCATGACATCCACAGCAGCAATGGAGGTGGGGATAGATAAAAGACAGTGTCTCTTGTGGTGAAAAGGTAGCAACTGATTCACCCCAACCCTGCAGGGGATGTACCCGGGGTCCAGAGAGGGAAAGAGGTTTTCCCAAGACTGCACAGCAAACCATGGATACATATCAAATGTGAGCACAAGTCCCTGACTCCTGGACCAGAGCACTTTCTACCAGGCCACCTGCCTTCCCCACTCTCCTGGGGACCACAGAGACTCTCATACATGTGATTTACTCCATTCTACATTTGTAGTTTCCTATTCCTCATGAGAGCGGTCTTTCAATATCCCCTTGCCTTCTCTCTCCAGAGTCTTTGACCACCTGTTTGTTCAAGAGTAAGTGCCAAAAGAGTCCATACTATATGATTCCATTTGTATAAAGTACAAAACCAGAAGAAATTGATCTATGCTGTTACAAGCCAGGGCAGTGGTCACCCTTGGAGAAGGTGGCACCCAGGCCGGGCGCGGTGGCTCAAGCCTGTAATCCCAGCACTTTGGGAGGCCGAGACGGGTGGATCACGAGGTCAGGAGATCGAGACCATCCTGGCTAACACGGTGAAACCCCGTCTCTATTAAGAAATACAAAAAACTAGCCGGGCGAGGTGGCGGGCGCCTGTAGTCCCAGCTACTCGGGAGGCTGAGGCCGAAGAATGGCGTGAACCCGGGAGGCGGAGCTTGCAGTGAGCTGAGATCCGGCCACTGCACTCCAGCCTGGGTGACAGAGTGAGACTCCGTCTCAAAAAAAAAAAAAAAAAAAAGAGAAGGTGGCACCGGGACGGGGAAGGAGAGTGTGGGTGTTGGCCATGCTCTGTTTCTGGACCAGGGTTCTGGTTACACAGATGTGTTCAGTGGGTGGAAATGCATCAGGTTGCACACTAATGACATGTGCATTTTAAAGTACGTTTGTATACTGCAATTAAAATTTTTAAAAAGTTAAATTTAAATGATCAATAAATATTCATCTTAAATGATGGAAGACAGCAGCTTGGGCCTGTTTCTAAGCAATGTGTTGACTTTTGGACAGAATTACACCACCATCAGCTATCCGCAGTGCCGTGGAGGCCCTCCCTCCCCACAGCTGCAGCTTGGCTGGTCAGTCAAAGGCCCCAGCACAGGGAGGTGGAAAATTCTGCATCTTGCAATACCCAAGCCTTATCAGGACCAGTAATCTCTGGCCCAGTCACACGGAGCCTCCTGGGATTTGAGCCCCAGTTGCAGTGAGTAAGAACCCTGAGGGGAATGTCCAACCTGGTGACAGGGAGAAGGCCTGCACTGGTAGTAAGGCGGGCAAGAGACAGCAGATATTAAATGCCCTCCTGGGCAAAGGACAGCTGCAACCCAGGGCCTGGTGGACCTTGGAACTGTGAGCTGACTCAGGTGGACACAATGACATCTTTCAGACAGTTTCGTCCTGGCCCAGTTCTTGGGTGAAGAATGCAGCTGAGTGTATGAGTGTGTATTGGTATATGTGCCTGTGAACATGCCTTCATTCTAGCTGTTCCTTCTGCCTGGAACACTTTATCCAACTGCCTGAAACCCTCCAGCCTTGTCTCTACCTGGTCAAATCCTAGGCATGCTTCAAGGCTCAGTTCAAATGTGTGATGTGGCCTGAGGCCTGACACCTCCTTGCCTCCCAGGCAGAATGAATCCTTTACTCCTTCTCTGGACCCACCATATGACCTAGCACTCGCCCCACCAATCAGAATAGTAGGGTGTGCTGCCTCCAATTCTGGACTGTGCCGTCCCTGAGGACAGGGGTTATGACACTCCAGCTCTCTTGTCGGGTTTGTTTAAGGGAATATATAAGTGCATATATCTCTGGGAGCATATATTAGAATCAATTAGGACTATCCCTCTAAACAAAGAAAATCATTAGCAGATTAATTAAGAGTCCTGTTCAGAGTGCTAATTCAAAGGCTAAATATCTTTTAACTTAAGCAGGATCCAATGTTTGATAAGACCTGTTACTGGGTTACAGTATTGATTGAGGCTGAGCCTTGGCTGTGGAATGCCTGAGTATGCAATTCACACATAATTCCTCAAGTGATTTGGGCACATTTTTCTCTTATTGACGAGCATTATAATGACTATAATAAACCAAAGAAACCTCCGGTGAAACAACACATGACTATGCTTGTCAATAAAGGTGTAACCATTAGTTTAATGAATGCATTTCCCAAGTGCTTCTTTGTTAAGGATGTTTGCCTAGGTTCTGACCAGAATAGAAATGGTGTGAATGACGCAATAGCATTCATTTAGTTATCCACTCATTCATTCATTTACCAAATCCTCAGCCCCACCATAGTCCTAGGCTCCATGCCAGGGGCCATAGGAAATTCTTTCTCTCTCTTTCTTTCTTTCTTTCTTTCTCTCTCTCTCTCTCTCTCTCTTTCTTTCTTTCTTTCTTTCTTTCTTTCTTTCTTTCTTTCTTTCTTTCTTTCTTTCTTTCTTTCTTTCTCTTTCTTCTCCTCCCTCCCTCTCTTCCTTCCTTCCTTCCTTCCTTCCTTCCTTCCTTCCTTCCTTTCTTTGGTGGAGTTTCGCTCTTGTTGCTCAGGCTGTCCCCCAGAGTAGAGTGCAATGGTGTGATCTTGGCTCACTGCAACCTCCACCTCCCGGGTTCAGGTGATTCTCCTGCCTCAGCCTCCTGAGTAGCTGGGACTACAGGTATGCACCACCATGCCTGGCTAATTTTGTATTTTTAGTAGAGATGGGGTTTCACCATGTTGGCCAGGCTAGTCTCGAACCCCTGACCTCAGGTGATCCGCCCACTTCAGCCTCCCAAAGTGCTGGGGTTACAGGTGTGAGCCACCGCACCTGGCCTGGGGAATACTTTCAAGTGAACAAGACCCCTGCCCTCAACGAACTTACTTTCCAATAAGATTGGAGATCCCAGCAGCCTCATTTGAATACAAGACACTATAAGAGGAATACTAACAAAATGTCCAGAGGAAGGCATATTCCAAATGGTGAGCCTGGGGAAAGTTCCCTAGAGGACATAGCAATTGGCTTGGAATGACTTGAATATGCAGGATTTTGTTAATAGCAACATATTTTTTCCCTTCTATGAAAGGAATTCATGCTTTAGAATGGCCAAACCAATCTTGAAAAAGGAGAATGAAGTTGTAGGAATCACACTTTTTGATTTTAAAACTTTTTTTATAGCAGGGTCCTGGGGTCACACCTGGTTCTGCCACTTTCCAACTATGTGAATTTATTTTTATTTTTAATTTAATTTTTTTGAGACAGGGTCTTGCTATGTTGCTCAGGCTGGTCTCAAACTCCTGGGCTCAAGAGATCCTCCCACCTCAGCCTCCTAAGTAGCTGAGATTAGAGATGTGCACCACTACACTGGCTCCTGATTTTAAAACTTACTACAAAGCTACATTTGTACTCTGTATCAAGCATCAAGACTGTGTGTAACTGGCATAAGGATAGATATCATAGATCAATGGAATAGAATTGATAGTCTAGAAATAAACCCATATATTTATGGGCAATTGATTTTCAACAAAGGTGCCAGGGCAATGGGAGAAAAGAGAAATAGTAGTCTTTTCAACAAATGATCCTGGAAAACTGCATATCTACATGACAGTGAATCTGGACCCCTAAACAAAAATTAACTGAAAATGATCAAAGACCTAAATGTAAGAGGCAAAACTTAAAACTCTCTGAAAACACAGCCAAACTTGCTGACTCATGCCTGTAATCCCTACGCTTTGGGAGGCTGAGGCAGGAGGATCACTTGAGGCCAGGAGTTCAGGACCAACCTGGGCAACATAGTGAGACGCCATCTCTACAAAAATTAAATAAATAAAAATAATAAAACTCTCAGAAAACATAGAGGTAAGTCTATTTTACCTTTAATTAGGCAAATTAGGCAATTCAGACATCCAAAGCACAAGTTAAAAAAGATAAATTGGACTTCGTCAAAATTTAAAACTTTTGTGCTTCAGAAGATACCATCAAGAAAATGAAAAAACAACTGATAGAATGGGAGACAATATTAGCAAATCATATGTCTGATAAAGATCTAGTTTCCAAAATATCTAAGGAACTCATACAACTCAAAAATAAAAGGCAACTCAATTTAAAAATGGGCAAAAGATGTGAATAGACATTTTTCCAAAATATAGATACAAACAGCTAATAATAATAAGCATGTAAAAATATGTTCAACATCATTAGTCATTAGGAAAATGCAAATAAGAACCACAATAGGATACTACTTCACACCCACTATCATGGCTATAACAAAAACAGACACTAACAAATGTTGACAGGGATGTGAAGAAATCGCAACCCTCATATATTGCTGGTGGAGATGTAAAATTGTGCAGCTGCTGTGGAAAGCAATGTGGTATTTTCTCAAAAAGCTAAATATAGAATTGCTGTACTGCACTTCCAGTACTAGGGTACGCACCCCGAAGAACTGAAAACAGATGCCCAAGCAGATCACTGTATGCCAGTTTTCATAGCAGCACTATTCACAGTGGCCAAAAGGGAGAAACAACTCAAGTGTCCACCAACAGAAAAATGGATAAACACTGTGGTATGTCCATACAATGGAATATTATTTAGCTTTAAGAAGGAGGAAATTCTGACACATGTTATAACGTAGAAGAACCTTGAAGACATTATGCTAAGTGAAATAAGCCAATCACAAAAGGTCACATATTTCATGTTTCCGTTTATATGAAATATCCTGAGTAAGGCAAATACACAGAGATAGTAAGTAGAGTTATGGTTGCAGGGGCCAGGGAGAGGAACAACAGGAAATAATTGCTAATGGGTGTGGGGTTTGTTTTGGAGGTGATGAAAATATTCTGGAATTAGGTAGTGGTGATGGTTGCACAATTTTGTGAATATACTAAAGACCACTGAATTACATTTTAAAAGGGTACATTTGTGGTCGGGCGTGGCGGCTCATGCCTGTAATCCCAGCACTTTGGGAGACTGAGGTGGGTGGATCACCTGAGGTCAGGAGTTCGAGACCAGCCTGGCCAACACGGTGAAACCCCGTCCCTATCAAAAATACAAAAATTAGCCAGGCGTGGTGACACACACCTGTAAATCCCAGCTACTCAGGAGGCTAAGGCAGGAAAATCACTTGAACCCAGGAGGCGGAGGTTGCAGTGAGCCAAGATCGTGCCACTGCACTTCAGCCTGGGTGACAAGAGTAAGACTGTCTCAAAAAAAAAAAAAAAGAAAAAGGAGTAAATTTTACATTATATGAATCTTGTCCCAGTGCGATGGTTTGGATATTTGACCCTTCCAAATCTCATGCTGAAATTCGATCCCCTCTGGTCTGAAGAAAAGATACTAAAAAGAAAAAAAAAAATTTTTTTTTTAAAATAAATTTGATCTCCAGTGTTGGAGGTGAGGCCTAATGGGAGATGTTTGAGTCATGGTGGCAGATCCCTCATGAATGGCTTGGTGCGGTAAAGTGGGGAGTTCTTCCTCTATCAGTTCCTCGGAGAGCTGCTTGTTAAAAAGGGCCTGGTTCTCTCCTCTCAGTTGCTCTCTCCCCATGCGATCTCCAGATACACCAGCTCCCGTTTGCCTTCCCGCATGACTGGAAGCAGGCTGAGGCCCTCACCAGAAGTAGATGCTGGCGCCATGATTCTTGTTACACCTGCAGAACCATGAGCCAGATTAACCTCTTTTCTTTATAAATTACCCAGCCTCAGGTATTCGTTTATAGCAACACAAAATGGACTAAGACAGTCAATAAAAAAGTAATTCATGGTTACCATGGTAAATTTGGAAACAAATATTTTTAAAAAGAAGAGAAATTGGCTGGGCGCGGTGGCTCACACCTGTAATTGC
Source organism: Theropithecus gelada (assembly GCF_003255815.1). Lineage (NCBI taxonomy): Eukaryota > Metazoa > Chordata > Mammalia > Primates > Cercopithecidae > Theropithecus > Theropithecus gelada. The sequence goes on along the minus strand of NC_037679.1, from coordinate 9,119,083 downwards.
AGCACTTTGGGAGGCTGAGGCAGCTGGTACACTCGAACTCAGGAGTTCAAGACCATCCTGGGCAACATGGCGAAAGCCCTGTCTCTACCAAACAAAAAAAAATTAGAAAAATTAGCTGGGCATGGTGGTGTGGGCCGATAGTCCCAGCTACTCAGGAGGCTGAGGCTGGAGGATCACTTGAGCTCGGGGGGCAGAAGTTGCAGGGAGCCAAGATAGTGCCACTGCACTCCAGCCTGGGCAACAGAGCAGGACTCTGTTTCAAAAAAAAAAAAAACGAAGTTGGGCAAGACAGTCCTTGCCCTTGCCATTGCCCTTGCCATGGCCAAGTTAGGAGGAGGTGATTTATAATAAATCTGTCTGTCCAAAAGTGAAGTTGCCTGCCTAGTAAGTAATAGTTATCATGTGTTAAATACTTTCTATCTGTCATGTGTTAGGTGCTTTAGGTAGATTACCTATTGCATCCTCCGAACAGTCTTAGGAGGTAGTTACCAACATTATTACTCCCTTATACATGTTAGCAACTTACCCAGGTTTCTAGATTTGGAAATGGTAGAGATTCTGACCCCAGAAGAAAAGACCTTCAAGCTCATACTACTAAGCTGCCAGCCTCCAAAGTGCACATAATGACTGCCTTTGTCAGCACGGCCATGAGGCACTTGCATACCTCCTCGACATCACTTAGTTGTGGGCCAGACGCTGGGCTGGGCGATGGGGACACAGTGGTGACTAAGGCAGGGCCCACCCTCAGGTCATGCACAGAACTGAGGTGGGAAATACACATGGATGCTGTTCTTTTCATTGCACAAAAGAGAAAACTGACACTTTGAGAGGTTGAGAGGCATTTCTGAATTTTACACGCAATGAAGCATGCAAAAGCTTAGCACAGTGCCTGACATGTAGTAAAGCTTGATAAATGTCAGCTGTTGTTATTATTTCCAAAGTCACACAGCTAGTCTGTACAAAGCTGTGGCTCAAATCCAGCTCTTCTGGTTCAAAACTCAATGTTCCTTCAAGAGAAGTGCCCGGCAAGGAAGAGCCTGGCTATGCAGAGGTGAGTTCTGGTTGTGTGGTTCCTGAAGCTTACACAACTTGTGGCAAGCTCTTTAAGAAAAATAAAAATTATAAAATATACAAAAATATATAGCCATATGAATGCATGGCTAGGGCCTGTTCCAAAGTCCTAGAAGAGCCCATACAAGCCGGGCCCTGAAGCTTAAGCTTTCTTACCTCCGTGGCAAGACCACTTCTGTGGAAGTGGAAGATTTGCTACCTGCGTGGCGGGCTGCTGGCTGGCCACCGAGGTCCCTTCGGAGACTGAGATTTTGTGATTCTGTGTCCTAAAGTCTATGCAGGAGCACTGCACTCAGAAGCAGGCCAGGGGGCTCCTGCTCTGGCCCAGTGCTTTAGAGGGTTCTGCCATATCACGTATATCCACAGCAGAGACATCTGAAGGACCAGTGACTCTCAGGACACAGCACTGCCTGGAACCCAAACATCCACTCTCATGACCGACACCAGTCAGGCCCCAGGGAAATGCTTCTTCACACCTTTTACCTCATGTTCTCGAAGCCAAAAGTTGTGGAACCCTAATGCTGGGGAGGTTTGTAGGTTGTACAACTGCCACATGGGAGACAACTCTGCTTTCAGGGCAGGGCACAGGAAGCATTCAGGATTAGCTCATCCAAGCTTTCTTCTCAAATCCAATGAATGTAATAGACTCCTACCTAACAAAGTATCCTTTCCCAGAAATGCTGAGTGTCCCTATTCTTGTATGTCTTCCTGTTCCAGTTCATGGTCCTGGACATACTCATGAGTTAGTTGCAGTATTCACAAAACTTACATGTGGCATTTGAGGAATGCTTTGTAAGACTGATTCTCATAACTCTTATATATTTGCACATTTATAGGTCTAGACATAACCTGTAGCAGCATGCTACCAATTCTTTCCATCACTCTATAGCAGCAGTGCTCAAAGTATGGTCTAAGGATTCCTGGGAGTTCTTGAGCTCTTCTAAGGAGTCTGTGGGGGTCAAAATCATTTTCCTAATACAGGTTGTGCAGCCCTCACCGGAGAATCCAAAATCTGAAATGCTCCAAATTCTGAAACTGTTTGAGACTCAACATGACCCTACAAGTAGAAAATTCTACACAGGACCCCCTGTGACAGGTCATAGTCACAATCCAGACAAAACTGTTTCATGCTCCAAATTATCAAAAATATTTTATAAAATTACCTTTGGGCCATGTGTATTAGGTGTATAAGAAGCCTAAGTGAATTCTGTGTTTAGACTTGGGTCCCATCCCAAGATATCTCGTGATATATATGCACATATTTTTTAAAAATCTGAAAACCAAAACATTTCTGGTCCCAAGCATTTTGGATAAGGGATACTTAATCTGTAATGCTAAGATATCATTTGCCCTTTTCAGGCTAATTCTTTCATGAGTATACAGTGGAGTTTTCCAGAAGCTACTCAGTGTGTGATGTCATCGTCACTCTGATGACTAATGGGATGTGTGCTTGTGTGCTGGGTTTTAAAAGTTATCAGTTTTAATTTCTAATTTGGCAAAAATTGATAATTATAATTTATATAAACAAAAGGGGTCCTCAACAGGGGTCTTTGGGGTCCTCAATTACTTTTAAGAGCATAAAGGAGTTCCAACCTCAGAAAACTCGAGACTTGCTTGATATTGCTTTAAGAAATTTTCCTGATGTACAGGATAGCACTTTATAAGATGAAATAAAAACGTTTTTGTAATTTTGTTGTGACAGTGATAATTTAACATACATCATCCCATTATTTAGTTTGTACGTGGCATATAAAATCCATGGTTTAGTTCTGTATCCAAGTATTGCTTTGAGAATTATATTGATAATTTCCAGCCTTAGAAGAGTGTAATTCACAATTTTTCCAGTGTGAAATTGATAAAAAACTAAAAACGATAATGACTCAAGAAAAGTTATCTAATTCAGTATGACTCTCAACAGAACACAAATTATATAAAATTGTGTTTATAACTGCATAATTGGTGGCTTTGCTATGACAAAGGCAAGAAAAATAAATTTTGTTAAATAAACATGTACAAATTTATGAAGAATGTATATATGTATTACTCAACCAAACATAGCCCGCCCATCATGTGCAAAATAACTAAATTTAGTCTTCTGATGTTTTGTCAATTTTCAGCTATATAAAAACCATAGCTTTATACATTTTTAAGTTTTGTCATTATGAAAGTATGTTGTCAAAGTACAGCCAGGGCATATTTTATTTAACACTTTATTAGCCCAGTGGATCATTTTTCAATATTTAGTCACATGGTATGACAACCTGCCTGGGTCCTATGACAGTTAAGGTGTGCCTACTACTATGGATCGGGTCATTTCTCCCAGAAGTGGGCAAGAGTTTCCAGAATGTTCAGATCCTGGATCAACCACTTCTTACTCTAGCTGGTAGTTCTGCCACTGAGAAAGAGACAAGAAGGTGTGAATCCACACTGATTAGCTTGAATCATGGTGCTTGCTGCCTTTTCTGTAGCTCTGGAATTCCCATCTATATACATGGAATCTCTTGAGTGTGCAGCGTAAGGCAAACATTTGGCATATGCAGAAGCCCAGATAGGGAGACCACACTGGGACCACGCCTCCTATCCAACAGTGTCCCCACATGGATTGCAAGCGTGAATGTGAAGTCCTGGATGAGAAGGAAGAGCAAGGCGAGTCACTTGGGCAGGATTGTCCTTCAGGGTGGCTGACCCAACACCTTCCAGAGGGCTGAAGTCTAGGGTTGTAACTGGCTCCGGGATGCTCCAAGCCTGAGGCACCCTGTGGCTTGGCAGGTTCGGCCAACAAAGCTCGACTTGCCCAGTCATGGTTTCTCAGCACAGGCTGCCTGTCAGGCCAGGATATCTGGTCCTTCTCCCTCCCACCATTCATCCCCTGCCCCAACTCCCCTGCCCAAGAAAACCTGTCAGCAGGCTTTGCCCAGACCTCAGCTGTCTTTCTAGAGGCTGCTCAGGTGAAGAGCAACCTAGAGAGCCGTGGGTAGAGGATGCAGGGTGGCAGCCAATAGGAAGGCGGCGCAGGGTTGCCTTTGCAGAAGGAGATGTGGCAGAGGAAGCCCGGTTCCCTGCACCTCATCTGTGTGGTGGAGCTTGACCTCCCTGTCTATGTCATATGCTTTTCTCTCCCAGCACAGAAGGAAGGATGGAAAACTGAGGGAAATGTGACCTGTCAACCTCTGCTTTCCCCTCTGCCCAACCAGGAGTATGGGACATACATCAGTTGAGGGTTATAAGGACAGAAAGAGCCCTGGCCATGGGTCCTCCTTTTCCGGTTCTTCCTCTCCAGTTCCCACTGATCAGCTCACACTGGGTGCTGCACAGGGTTAGAAAGGTGATGCCATTCTCCACTCTGCAGGCATCTCATGGCAGGATACCTCAAGGATATAGGTGCCTGCCGGTCTTCACCCGGGTGAAATCAGAAATATTTGGAAACTCGGCTGGGCACGGTGGCTCACACTTCTAATCCCAGCACTTTCAGAGGCCAAGGCGGGCAGATCATGAGGTCAGGAGATCGAGACCATCCTGGTTAACACGGTGAAACCCCCCTCTACTAAAAATACCAAAAAAATTAGCCGGGCGTGGTGGCGGGTGCCTGTAGTCCCAGCTACTCAGGAGGCTGAGGCAGGAGAATGGCGTGAACCCGGGAGGCGGAGCTTGCAGTGAGCCGAGATCGCGCCACTGTACTCCAGCCTGGGCGATAGAGCGAGACTCCGTCTCAAAAAAAAAAAAAAAAAAAAAGAAAAGGAAAGGAAAGAGAAATATTTGGAAACTCACTGGACAAGGCAAGAGGGCCAAGGTGGAATAGTGGAGGCAAAGGCAGAGGTAAGGGTGCAGGGCAGATGGGTTGCACAAGGCCCAGCCCTGAGAGTCCTGGGTGGTGGAGATACTAGGGTGTGGTGGGGTGAGGTCAGAGGCTCAGGCCATGCCCTGTTGTGAGTTCTCATGAGCACCTACTACGACCTTATTCCCTGCAAAAATGTCCCTTTCCTCACAGCACTTACAATTTTTTCAACCAATATATATGCATTGACAATTTGCCATGTACTTGGCTCAAAGCTGGCCACCAGAGTCTCAGAGATAAATATAATTCTAAGACACTTACCGTAAAGTGAGAGTCACGTGTGCACACAGATACGAACTGATTAACACTGGAATAAGTCATTTAACTTCCAAAGAACTTGAGTTTTCTCATCTATAAACTAAGGGAGTTCGACTATTTGTAACATATCCTATCTACTTCCAAAAGATTTTGAAATAGCTTCCAAAAACACACATTTATAATAATTTTGTTAAACTAGAATTAGAAAACTAAACAGCAAGTGGAAGAAGAGATACCAATGGAAGGGGAGAGGAGACAAAAGAAAAAAGCTAATATGAGGTCAGGTTGGGTTGAGAAGTCAGATGCCAACCGCCCTGGCTACGTTGTCACTATAGTGGATCATCAGATGTGATTTTTGAGCTTCTTGGCAGCCAAGGAGAAAAGAGAAACAGAGGGTTTATATGATTACCATTGTATGGCAAAATAAAACATCAGGTCTTCAGGAGAAAATAAATCTTTCCTAGTAGTAAACACTGAAGATAATTTACTGTGTGGGCCTTTCCTTATATATTTAATGTAGATTATAATGCTTTTAGTGGTGGTTTATCCAGGACAAAAAAATGCAGGTTTTCATGTGGTCATTTCTTCTGCCAACCATCAAGAGATGCCAAGCATATAACATTAAAATGAAACTTGGCTGAAGGCATTTTTCCTGGGCAGCTAAGCTAAGGTGGTTCTAATGTGTAGTTTTTTAGTGACATGAACTGTTACTAGGATAGAACTCAGAATCTACAGAGGAACAGTTATATAAGTAGTTTTTCTCACACCATCACCATCCCTGAGTATTGGCAAATGTTTTCATTTTTGCCAAGCAGAAAGGTGAAAAGTAATGTTTAATTTTAGTTTTATTTTGCATTTCTTGAATTATGAGTGGTATTAAACATCTTTCTATATGTTTATGGGCCATTGATATTTCTCTTTTTGTAAACTACTTGTATTGGCAAAAACACTTTTGCACCAACCTAATATATATTCTTTGACTTTTTTTTTTGAGGGGGGTGAAGTCTTGCTCTGTCACTCAGGCTGGAGTGCAGTGGTGCAATCGCAATCTTGGCTCACTGCAACCTATGCCTCCCAGGTTCAAGCGATTCTTCTGCCTCAGCCCCTCAAGTAGCTGGGATTACAGGTGTCCACAACCATGCCTGGCTAATTTTTGTATCTTTTTCCCCCCTGAGATGGAGTCTTGCTCTGTTGCTCAGGCTGGAGTGCAGTAGCATGCTCCTGACTCACTGCAACCTCCGCCTCTGGGTTCAAGCAATTCTCCTGCCTCAGCCTCCTGAGTAGTTGGGATTACAGGTGTGTGCCACCATGCCCAGCTAATTTTTGTATTTTTAGTAGGGATGGGGTTTTACCATGTTGGCCATGCTGGTCTTGAACTCTTGGCCTCAAGTGATCCTCCTGCCTTGGCCTCCCAAAGTTCTGGGACTACAGATGTACGCCACCGCGCCCGGCAGCTATTTTTTTAAAAACTGCTTAGGTGTCCTCATCTATAAAATGGAGATGGTAATAATAGCACCTACCTTATAGGGTTACCTACTGTAAGAATTAAATGAAATAATCCATATACTTAAAATAGTGTCTAGCACATAGTAAATGATCATTAAGTATTAGCAATTAAAACAATTTTTTTTGTATTCATTAGTATGAGTTTCTTTGTAAATTAAGGAAATATCCCCATGTCATACTTTTCTCAGTTATTGGAAAAACATTTCTATGGTGGTTTTCCATACAGAAGTTAAAAATTTTTTTATGTGGTTGAATGTATCAGTCTTTTCCTGTATGACTCTGGGTTTTCCATTCTGATTAGAAAAGCCTTCCCACTATGCTATGTGGGTGATGGGTTTGATAGTACCCCAAACCTCAGCATCCTGCAATATATCCTTATAACAAATCTGCACATATACCCCCCAAATCTAAAGTAAAAGTTGGGAAAAAAGAAAGGCTTTCCTATTCCAAAATGTAAATCAATTTACCCATACTTCCTTATAGAATTTACAAGGCTTTATGACACTTAAATCTTTGATCCAAATGGAATTGTTTTGGTTCCATTTTTATGATTCCTCTCCAACAATAATCCAGGCATCCCAACACCATCGATTGAATATTCTATTTTCTCCATTGAGTTGAATGGACATGTTTGAATCTTTCACTAAAGTTCCGGAGCACTTTCCCTAGCTTAAGGTTCCTTTTGGCTATAATGTGTCAGGATGGATGCCGACCCATGGGAAGAGACAGGCATGGATGTGGAGTAAGGGAAAGAGGTAGAGCAGGGAGCAGAGGCTCCAACCCTTCTGTACCATCAGCTTGATGAGTGATCTTAACACATCATTTCTGCTTCCTAGGCCTCTGTTTCTCTCTCTGTAGAATGAGGAGAGAAGACTGGTTGTTTTCTAAGGCCTCTTCCAGTTTGAATACTGTTTGATTCTAGAGATTGCAGAGAGCAAGTGTGCGGGAGTGAGAGAGCAGGAACTGAAAATCAAGGCATCCGTGGTATTTGTCGGTCTCTTCTTTGCCGGTCCTACCCTCTCCCACCATCCACCACCCCTCACCCCCCAGCTCCCCTGTCCAAGGCTCAGGGGCCTGGGAACCAACCAGACCTTAGCCCTGGCAGGGGAGGGCAAGACCTAAGAGAAGCTACTGATTGGGGGACAGCAGGCAGAGGACACAGGCCCCTGAAAAAGGCTGAGAAAGCCAGTGCTGTACCAGCACCACTAGGGTCTAACCACCTCCAAGGCCCTAGACCCATCCCAAGAGAGGAAGGGCTGGGTAGGACCAGAAAGCGCCACTCTCAAGGTGGGATGTGACTGTAGGAACATACACATGCATGCACACATGCACACACACACACGCATGCATACACACACATGCACGCATACACACACGCATGCATACACGCACATGCACACACATGCATGCATGCACACACATGCATGCATACATGCACACAAACACACACGGACACATGCATACACACACACACACACATATGCACACATCATCCCAGGATGCATACACACAAAGGGGGGCAAAATTAGTTAGGCTTTGTGGTGAGACAGACCTCAGTTCAAATCCCTGCTCCACCACTTAATCTGTGTGACCCTGGCAAGGTATTTAACTTCCAGAGCGTCCTTGCGAATGAACTTCGCAGGATTTTTGTGACAACTCAATGAATCCTAACAGTGCCTGGGACACAGTAGGAGGCCACTTCAGGATACCCCACGTCCACTTCTGCTCCCTCTTTCTATGTCTTAGATGCTTACGTCTTTGATCAGGCCATAGCATGGTCCAATAGAAAGATATCTTGGCTTTGGGGTCAGACCACCCTGCATTCGAATCCCACCCATGCAGCTTCATTAGCTCACATCCATAGAGCAATCGGGCCGGGCCCACAGTGGGCACACAATAAGTGGTGTAAATACTGCTGCTAGGTTCATTTTCAAATGATGAGGCCAGCATCCAGGCAGGATCAGGTAGGACAGGGTGTTCAGGCCTGGAGGGAGGAAGGCCTGAGTCTGAGGGATTCACTAACAAATAAAGGCTTAAGACGATCACGCAGTAATGATCCGACGGCCTCACTGGGAGCCTTGACACTGACTCATCCTCATGTTCAATTCAGTTCTAGGCAGCCTTCACAGAGCCATTTCCTGGCCTACACCCCTGTCATTCCCAGCCAGTCGATAAGCCGCCATCAATAAGGCCGCCAGATAAAATCTAGGACACACAGTTACATTTGAATTTCAGATAAATATCAAATGATTTTTTTAGTATAAAATGTGTCCCAAATATTGCATAGGGCATACTTATACTAAGAAATTCTTATCTGAAATTCAAATTTAACTGTGTGTCCTGTATTTTTATTTGCTAAAGATGGCACCCCAGCCACTCGATCATCCACTACTTATAATAGTAGCGACTTACATTTGTGAACACTTAAGCGACCATTACATCAGCTGCATGCCGCCCTTTGCAGTCAAGGTTACATTCACCAGCTGGTACATCCCTCCTTTGAAGAGGTGGCACATGACATTGTGGCCAGGGGACAGCAGGCGCTGCTGAGGAGGGCGGGGGGCAGCGGGCTCACTGGGAGTGGATGGGAGCTCTTACAGCAATATCATTATTACCTGCATTCAACAAGCAAAAAAACTGAAGTGCATTCATTTAACAAACATGTACTAAGACTGGTGCTTTTCAAGGTCTGAGAGGAGAGGTTAACTGATGTGCCCAGAGTCCCCTGGCTGGTGGATGGTGGCCAGCCCAACTCTGCAATCCTAGGGGGAGGCAGTCAAATGCTTCTCTGCCCTCTCCATCATGCCAATGCTGGAGAATCCCCAACAATACATTGCAGGTGTGTCTGAATCTTCTGTGTATGTGTTCGTCTCCCTCTGCAGTTGGCTCCACTCCTCTCACCTCACTCCAGGCTGGGAGCCCCAATGGCTAGAGACAGTCTTATTAACCTCTGGATTCCACTGAGGAGCTCAGAGTGGGTGCCCAGTAATCACAAGGAGTTACTGACGGGGGTCCCATCTTTACTAAGCCACTACTTCCTTGGGAACAGGGGCGTGACACTGGTTACATATTTTCCACAGCCCTGCTCTTCTTCCTTCAGGTCACAAATGCCAAGGGCCTCTGGAAGGAGTCAAGAAGGGAAGGGCAGATACTTGGGTGGGACAGAAGAGGAGAGGTTGAAGACAGGATTAAGGCGGTAAAATACAAAACGCATACCTACACAAATAACATGGTTTTGGCATCAGCAGTGCTGGCATTTACTGTGATGGGTGGATCCCTAAAATTAAAGTTGATTGGGGAAGGGGTCAGGGCAGGGACAGGTTCAGAGTCAAGATACTCAGGGCAGTACTGAATGAGTCTTAGAACACTAGCACGTAGGAGCAGCATTCCACAGCTGGCCCCTGTCCCTCACCCCACCCCAGCCCTTGGCCACTCCACTCCAGTCACACTGGCCACCTTGTCTGCGTGCTCCCCATCAGGGCCTTTGCTCTTGCCGTTAACTGCTTGGAACGCTCTTCCCCCAGATGTCGCTCAGTTGGCTCCCTTGCTCTTTCCAGTCCCCTTCTCAACAAAGCCAGTCCTGCTTTGTTGAGCCCTGTCTCAACAAAGACATCCTGCTGAGTCCTGGAACTGCCCCATCCCTGCCCTCCTCACCCCCTTGCCTAGCACTGCTTTCCCCTGTCCATAGCATCTCTAACTTCTAGAAGTTATTTGTTATTTTGCTCACTGATGTATCCTGACACTGCAGAATGGCACCTGGATGGTGGGTGCTCAGTAAACATGTGTTGTGTTAAATTTGTTGAACTGAATCTGGAAGGACCTTGATCATCTAGTTATTTCTAACCAGGTGTGCTTTCCGAGCTGCCGGTGGAACTTCTCAAAACACCCCAACCAGAGTTCCTACCCCAGACCTCCCAAGTCAGCTTGAGGAGCTCCCCAAGGTTTCAGATATTAAAGATCCCTTCTCTGGTGCAGTCTCCCCTCTTAGCAACTGGCTTGCCGAGGCTCCCAGAGGGCCCGTTCTCTCCAAGGCCACTGCGTAGTTGGGGGCTGAGCCAGCAATCCCACAGTTCTCTCCACTTGGAGCCCATTCCAGCTCTTCAGGCGGATTGGACAGCACCTCCTAGGCCAGTCTGGGGGACCCTCAGTCCAGAACACTCATTGTCAGAGACAGTGCCTGGTGCTATTGTTCTGTGTCTAGTTTTCTCCCAGCCCAGTGCCTAGCACATAGCTGCAGCTCCTGGAATGTTTGCTTTTATTGTTTTCTGTCTTACTCTTGGTGAGCAGATATGCTTGGGTCTCAGTCCAGTTGATCTTCATCTCACGTTCTCCAGTGAGCTGAGTAGGCACAGGGCTGGAGAAGTGAAGAATGGAAGGATGCCCCTGCCTCTCTCACTATGACCTGAGTTTCGAAGCAAGGTCCTGTGACAGTGAGAGAACTGGCTTGGGGCCAGTTGTCTATTGCTATGTGGCCTGAGCCGGTCTCATAACCATTCTGTTTCCCAGCCTGTAAAATGGGGCTGGCACCCGGGGTGGACATGAGGATCCCACCTGCTAAGGTATTGCTGGAGGCTCATCATACAAACCCAAGGTTGCACTCTTGGTCAATGCCTCCTGTGGCATCCCCACTCCCCACCCAAGGACAAAGTTCATTTCCTTGGCCTGGAACCTGAAGTTCTTTCACCTTGGCCCCAGTCCCCAGCCCCTTGCCTCATCTGCTGCCACTCCTCTCTACACACCCTTCACTCCGGCCACAGTTAGTCACCACCCTGAACAGGCCACACCGTATCACACCTCCACACCTTTACACAAACCGTTCCTTCTGCTGGGAATGTCCCCTCCCTTTGCTACCCAGAGAATCACAGCATCACCAACCTCTGCAACACCTTCTTCCTGGTCTGTCTGTATCTGATGTGGAGGCCCGCAGCCTGGGTTACACCCCTGGCTCCACCACCTACCTGCTGAGTGACCTCAGGCAAAGTTCTCTACCCTCTTAGCCTCAGTTTCCTCAACTGCAAAATGGAGAAGATAACAAGACCATCCTTCAGGACGTTGTGAGGATGAACTGAGATCATGTGGGACCTGGCCCCTTCCTGGCACACACAAGGTGTAAATGATAACTGTTAGTGCTGCCCTGTTCCTATCAGTACCTCACTCTGCCCAGCTGCACTCAGGATCTCTGCCCTCTAAGATGACCCAAAGACCACCCAGGCTAGCTGATTCTGCAGAAGCATGGGGATGGGGAGCTTTCCTGCAGTCAGCCCTTTCTCTCTCTCTTTCGCTCCCTCCCTCCCTCCTTTCTTTCTTTCTTTCCTTCCTTCCTTCCTTCCTTCCTTCCTTCCTTCCTTCCTTCCTTCCTTCCTTCCTTCCTTCCTTCCTTCCTTCCTTCCTTCCTTCCTTCCTTCCTTCCTTCCTTCTCTCTCTCTTTCCCTGCATCCTGCCCCCACGCCCCCACCCCCAACCACAACAGGATTTTGCTCTGTCACCCAGGCTGGAGTGCAGTGGTGTGAATACAGCTCACTGCAGCTCTGACCTCCTGGGCTCAAACAATCCTCCCACCTCAGCATCCTGGGTAGCTGGGACCATAGGCACGTGCCACCATGCCCAGCTAATTGTATTTATTTAATTTTTTGTAGAGGCGGCGAGAGGAGTGAGGTGTCTCACTATGTTGCCCAGGCTGAACTCCTGGCCTCAAGCGATCCTCCCACCTTGGCCTCCCAGCATCAATCAGCCCTTTCTGATTAATGAAACAATTAGGAGGAGAACCATAATGGCAACGGAAACAGAACTCACCAAGAACAGCTGTGTTCTTATGCAAGGGTGTGGGTCACAGCAGGTGAGGGGGGAGTCTGGGGAAGGGGAGAGACTGCAGCTGCAGTAGGGGTTGCACCCTCCACACGCGAGGCTTGACTGTACTCCATTCCTGAGAGGAGGTGCCAGCGAGGGCCCTGCTCGCCTTCTGGCATGGTCTTCCCATCTGTCAGGGCCTGCAGGAGGGCATCATCATCACCCTCTCTCTTCTCCACAACAACCGCTAGAGGACAGTGGGCTGCGGAGTCAGACGCCCCTGGTTCAGGTCCCTGCCGCGCCCCTTTCTAGGTGTGTGACCTTGGACAAATTGCTCAACCGCCTGTGCTTCAGTTTCTTCCTCATCTCTAAAGTGGGGACAATAGTAACAACTCCCGCTTCACTGAACTGATAGGAGGATTAAATTGCCATCATGTCTTTAAGACGCTGAGCACAATGCCTGGAAGATAATAAGCACTCAGGAAATGTTAGCTATTATTAATCATTTCCCTATTTGGGGGGTGGGGAAATAGAAGGAAACAGAAGTTAAGTAACTTGACCAAAGCCATCCAGCTTGTAAGTGGTGGAGCCAGGATTCCACCCACGGCTTGTTTGCCTCCAAAGTCAGAGTTCTGTCCATTTTTCTATGTTGTCCCTTGAAATCACCCTCACTCCCTAAATTTAAGCTGGAAAAGCAATTTTTAAAAAATGCCCTAACTGGCTGGGCGCAGTGGCTCACACCTGTAATCCCAGCACTCCAGGAGGCCGAGGCGGACAGATTATGAGGTCAGGAGTTCGAGACTAGCCTGGGCAACATGGTGAAACCCCGTCTTTACTAAAAATACAAAAAGTTAGCCGGGCGTGGTGGCAGGCGCCTGTAGTCTCAGCTACTCAGGAGGCTGAGGCAGGAGAATCGCTTGAACCCAGGAGGCGGAGGTTGCAGTGAGCCAAGATCACACCATCGCCATCCAGCCTGGATGACAGAGCAAGACACCATCTAGAGAAAAAAGAAAAACAAAATACCCTAACTATAATGGCAATGGGTTGAAACATTTCAAATATATGTAAATCCATGAGTTCATGATAAAAATTAATGATCACTTTCAGAGATGCTAGGGAACTCGCTCATTATTTTGAAAACTACAGGATTTTCAAGCCTCTAGATCTAGGGATGCAATCAAACTCCAGACTGTGGGAAATTCTACAGCAGAAATGACCTGGTTTCCTCAACAAATAAATTGTAAGGATGGAAAAAGAGAAAAAGGGAGACTTAAGGCCATGCGTGGTGGCTCACGCCTGTGATCCCAGCACTTTGGGAGCCTGAGGCAGGCAGATCACATGATGTCAGGAGTTTGAGACCAACCTGGCAAACATGATGAAACCCCGTCTCTACTAAATATACAAAAATTAGCTGGACTTGGTGGTGCGCATCCGTGATCCCAGCTACTCAGGAGGCTGAGGCGCAAGAATTGCTTGAACCTGGGAGGCAGAGGTTGCAGTGAGCCAAGATTACGCCACTGCACTCCAGCCTAGGTGACAGAGTGAGATCCTATCTCAAAAATAAATAAATAAATAAATAAATAAATAAATAAATAAATAAATATGACTTAAGGCACAGTGGCTCGTGCCTGTAATCCCAGTGCTTTGGGAGGCCAAGGTGGGAGGATCGCTTGAGGCCAGGGGTTTGAGACCAGCCTGGGCAACATAGCAAGACCTCGTCTCTATAAAAAATTAAAAAATTTAGCTAGGCATGAAAAGAAATAAAAGAGAGAGAGAGACACTGAAGAAACATTAATCATTTGCAATACAGTGTATGGACTTTATCTGGATCCTAATTTGAACAATTTTTTAAATGAGAAAACTGGACAATTGGAACAGTGACTAAGTATTTAATATTAAATTATTGTTAGTTTTTTAGGCATAATAATAGTAGTGTAGCTATTTGTTAAAGTCCTCTTCTCTTAGAGACACATCTGAAATAGTTACAGATGAGATGGTGCGATGTCTGAGATTTTCTTCAAAAGAACCCGGGGGTATGGCTGGGCTAGAGATGAAGCTCAACTGGCCGTGAGTTGGTAATCATTGAAGTGGGGTGATGAGCGCATGGGGTTATTATATTACTCTCTCCACTTTTGTATATGTTGGAAAACTTCCATAATAAAAAGTTAAAGAAAAATCTGAATGATGTAAAGCCGTTTTGTCTTTATAACTGCTTCTAGGAATTGATCCTCTTAGAGCCTCGTTTCCCCAACTGCAAAGGGAACTAAACTGTCTCATGGTGATCGCCAATGCCCAATGCTCACTGGGTGCCAGGCACTGTTTCAAGAACTTGATTTGCTTTCAGTCAATCTCTGAACCACACTATGGGCAGGGGACTTGTATTGTGCCCATTTTTGAGGAAACCAAGGTCTAAAGAAGTTAGTGGCGGGCTGGGTGTGGTGGCTCACACCTGTAATCCTAGCACTTTGGGAGGCCCAGGTGGGAAGATCCCTTGAACCCATGAGTTTGAGACCAGCCTGGCCCATGTAGAGAGACCTGCTCTTTACAAAAAATTAAAATAAAAATAACTAGCTAGGTGTAGTGGTGCATACTGTGGTCCCAGCTACTTGGGAAGCTGAGGTGGGAGGATTGTTTGAGGCCGGTTGGTCAAGACTGCAGTGAGTCATGATCATGCCACTGCATTCCAGCCTGGGCAACAAAGCAAGACCCCATCTCTTAAAAAAAAAAAAGAAGCTGATTAACTTGCCCAGGGTCACACATAGCAGGTGGAGGAACTCCAGAGCCCTGGTGCTTATGTTGTACAATAGGCTGCCTCTTGGAGTGCAGAGCTAACCGTGCATCCATATGAGCCACTGTGGTGTCTTTTTTGCATTCACAGGTCCTCTCCCTCCTGCCACATCCCTACCTTGCCCACTGCTGGGCCAGAAGAGGCTTGCTAAGGGTGAGGACTGTGGGAGCTTGCTTGTAGTACCTCACCTTGAGTCAACGTGTGTGAGGAAGGTTTCCTGAGAGTTGCTGACCCATGACTTAGGCAAGGGTAGGGCCCCAGCTTGACGTGCGGGCAGAACCAGGCCAGGTGGAGGCAGCTGCATGTTTTACCTCCTTCCCGGGGCTGCCTGGGCAGCCTTTACCATCCTGGCCCGAGTATGGAGAGACCCACTGAACTTTCTCCTCGGGGGTGTGTGTGTGTGCTGGGGAAGGAGCAGGCTGAAGCTCCAAGGCTGTTTGTAGGAGGGAGAAGAATCTACTCCTTTGAAGGGGCTCAGAGGGGCAGGAGCCTGGATGTGATGACCCCAGGTGTCCTCACTGCCTCTTCCCAGCTGTCTCTAGCTACTGGGAAGTGCACATGTGGGTAAAGAGTGTGGCCACCCTGCTCTCTGGGAGATTATAGCCTAAAGGATTTAAGGATTAAAATCTCCAGCCGGGCGTGGTGGTTTATGCCTGTAATCCCAGCACTTTGGGAGGCCAAGGCGGGCAGATCACAGGTCAGGAGATCGAGACCATCCTGGCTAACACGGTGAAACCCCATCTCTACTAAAAAAAAAAAAAAAATACAAAAAATTAGCCGAGTATGGTGGCAGGCGCCTGTAGTCCCAGCTACTTGGGAGGCTGAGGCACGAGAATGGGAGGTGGAGCTTGCAGTGAGCCGAGATCGTGCCACTGCACTCCAGCCTGGGCGACAGAGCCAGACTCTGTCTCAACAACAGCAACAAAAAGTCTCCAAACCCCCTGCGCCCTGGAACCATCCAGGCAGGCCTGGCACCATCTCAGCAGTTCTTTGCTGTCTGGATTCTGTCCCCTTTATATCCCTCACTCACTCATTAATTCAGTGCATGTTCGCAAGCACTCGCTCTGTGGCAGGCCCTGCGCTTGGCCCTGAGGGCGTGGCAATGAATAAAGCACAGTCTCATTTCCCTTACGTTGCTCACAGTGGATTAACAGGGAAATATGAGGGTGAAGGAGAAAATATCTGCTTCACGCGCCCCTCTTCCCAGGAGCCTGGTCAGGCTTAGTTGTGCAGCCCCCTCACATTCCTTCTGTCTGCAGCCTGGTCTGGATCGATCCTTCTCCCACATGTCACAATCTCTCCCCATCTGAGTCTCCCCATAACATCTTCCTGTGGGTTTGCCCTCTGGAGAGTGGGGAATGGTTCAGTCTAGATCAGCATAGTTCAACAGAAAGAAAAATAACATGAGACATAAATGTGAGTTACACACATAATTTAAATTGTTCTGGGCTGCGTGTGGTGGCTGAGGCCTGTAATCCTAGTAATTTGGGAGGCTGAGGTGGGCAGGTCACTTGAGCCCAGGAGTTCGAGACCAGCCTGGGCAACATGGAGAGATCCTGCTTCTACAAAAAATACAAAAAAAAAAAAAAAAAAAATTAGCTGGACATGGTGGCATATGCCTGTAGTCCCAACTACTCACTCGGGAGACTGTAGTAGGAGGATCACTGGAGCCAGAGAGGTCAAGGCTGCAGTGAGCCGTGACCATGCCAGTGCACTCCAGCGTAGGTGACAGAGCAAGGCCATCTCCATAAATAAATAAATAAATAAATAATTTTAATTGTCACATAAGAAAATACATAAAGAACAGGTAAAGTTAATTTTAATAACATTTTATTTAACCCGATATACCTAAAATGTGATCACTTCAACATGTAATCAATATAAAAATTATAAATAAGATATTTCGTGTCTGCTTTTCATACTGTCTTTGAAATCCAGTGTGCATTTCACATTGATGGCACATCTCAACTTGGACTAGCTGAATATTAAGTGCTAACTAACCACACCTGGCTAGTGGCTACCGCATTGGACAGAACAGATCTGGATTATCAATTCTGGGATCTGGTCCTCTTTACCTAGTTTCGGAGCTGGAAACGCAACTCCATTATCCAAGCAACAGGCTCCACCTCCCTGGGAGAATTTGCCAGGAGGAAGGGAGGCTGCGGCTTTGTGTCCCTGCCCATAACTCCAGCCTGGGGTGCTAGGCAGGAAAATGGGCTGAGGCTGGGCCAAGGGTGTGGCCCATTTACCAATCAGAGAGCTAAGAGGTGGGGGGTCTGGGAAACTCAAGGGTCCCACCTGAGCTTCGTCCAGAAGTGAGTTCCGTCACTTCTGATTTGGGTGCATAAAGAGCTTGCAGACCCCACACCCTTGCTCTGCTGTCTCCTCCATTCTGAATGCCTTTCCTCCCCTTTCTTCAACTGCATCTGCCAAAATGTTATCCTTCAAAATGCTTAAGCTACAAAATTTAGTGAACAAAGAAAGAAGTGTAACACAGAGAAAGCCGGGCGCGGTGGCTCAAGCCTGTAATCCCAGCACTTTGGGAGGCCGAGACGGGCGGATCACGAGGTCAGGAGATCGAGACCATCCTGGCTAACAGGGTGAAACCCCATCTCTACTAAAAAATACAAAAAACTAGCCGGGTGAGTTGGCGCGCGCCTGTAGTCCCAGCTACTCGGGAGGCTGAGGCAGGAGAATGGCGTAAATCCGGGAGGCGGAGCTTGCAGTGAGCCGAGATTCGGCCACTGCACTCCAGCCCCGGCGACAGAGCGAGACTCCGTCTCAAAACAAAACAAAACAAAAAAACAAAACAAAACAAAACAAAACAAAAACACAGAGAAAAGACCGGAAGAAAACACCTACGTTTTCGCCATGGTTTTCTCCGGGTTTTGGAACTAGATAACTATTTTCTTTTTACTTTTTCTTTTCCTTCCTTCCTTCTTTCTTTTCTTTTCTTTTTCTTTTCTTTCTTTCTTTTTTTTTTTGGAGAAAGGATCTCCCTCTGTCACCCAGGCTGGAGTGCAGTGGCACAATAATAGCTCACTGCTGCCTCGACCTCCTGGGCTCAAGCAATCTTCCCACCTCAGCCTCCTGAGTAACTAGGACTACAGGCGTGTAC